>NW_024412440.1:126650-207286 GCF_014898765.1 Herpailurus yagouaroundi | reverse complement strand
ACACACACACACACACACACACACACACACACACACACACACACACACTATTAGCATAGTTAACATATAACACAAGCCAGTGCTTAGTGCTAAGTGTTAGTTCTGTACCTTACAGAAACTACTGAATCTCATAATGGCTGAATGACTCACCCAAGACAACTCAGCTAGTGAAGAAATGAGCAAAGGATTGAAAGCTGAGTCACTATTAATCCAAGGATCTCGTCTTCAAAGATGGACAACAAATGGAACCAAAACTATT
Source organism: Herpailurus yagouaroundi (assembly GCF_014898765.1). Classification (NCBI taxonomy): domain Eukaryota; kingdom Metazoa; phylum Chordata; class Mammalia; order Carnivora; family Felidae; genus Herpailurus; species Herpailurus yagouaroundi. The sequence goes on along the minus strand of NW_024412440.1, from coordinate 207,027 downwards.
AAGTTTTCATGAAGCCACAAAACTAGTCAAATGGATGAACAATTTTTTTAATGTTTAATACTTCATTTTAATAGTAAATACGGCCCAGAGTGTAAGTTAAACTTAGCAGAAACTTTGATCATAACAGATATTTTAAATGTGTAAAACTTTTTTTAATATAGCAGTGACTTACTTGGGTAGTATTCAACTAACCAAAATTATTAATTACTGAAATATATCTTCAGCATCCTTAGAAAAATGAGGGGAGCCACATGAACAATTCTACCTTGGATACAATATTAAGAAACAAACAACGCTCTCACCACCAAATCCAAAATATATTCTCTATGAAATTAAGTCCATCTCACGCTTTCCACCATGGGGATTTCTATTCTACATGATGATCCTAAGGTCCTCAAGTAACAAACATAGAATCAATCACTATGAACACGATGGTGCATTTGATAAGCCATTTAAACTAGGCCAACACAGTTTATCTAAAAGTCAACTAACACTGCAATCTGTTTAATATTCATGTCCTTATCTTCAGTCAACCAGAACACCTTACTTTCCAAGCATACTGGTAAACTGGAATTTGTTCTTTTAATTTCTAACAAATATATATATGTGTTTTACCTTTAAGAGATTGCATTGAAATATTACCCTCTGAGAAACATTCATATCCCTTCAAATTACTAATACGAGACCAAAGAAGTCCAAAATTGATGCCTAATATAAAAGCCTCTGTGCATATGGTCAGAAGTTGGTATTGAAAGCTGAAACGGTGAGAAAAAAACCAGTGCTGAACGGGGAAATTTTGAACAGGACCAATAATGGATCTTTTATGTAATTAAAATATAATATTAATACCAAACTTCAAGGAAATATTTCAATTGAGTTGAGAGAGACCAGTTAGTATACACAGATTATTTAAACACAAAAACATATGGCATGTGATACATGAAATGACTTCCAGAAAATACTAAATTCAATGAAACATAAAATGTGTCTTTCAAATAATGAATCAGATAGCCGGAGGAATTTCAGAAGTTTGACGAGGCAAAGCAGTGATGCTATAGATAGAACACAAGAGCAGTATTTTGCTGATAATGAATATTGTAGTTTTGAAACTTAAGTTTTAATCTTGTGACATATATACTAGTTAGGTTAAAAACACATTCATTATGAAAAGGTTGGATCATGTTATGCAAACACCATTAATAATCATAGTCACAGTTACCTGCTCAAAGTGAATAATTTCAATTGAAAACGTCATTTTTCCTAACTACCTGTTACATATTTAAACCAATTGTCTACCTACAACTCCAGATGTTAAGAGTATAAAATTCCCAGCAGCAGGTGAACACCTTAACAAGACAACACTGACAAGGAGTTAGTAAACAGGTGCAAGAGATTTTAAGTTTCTTATGTGCTTTTTCAATTACCTTGAATACATTTTTGAATTTGAGGAACAACACCTAAAAGGAAAAAATGAAAATTATATGGCACTGATACTGCGTGCCATTTGGATGAATTGTACCTCTCGTAGCAGCCTTATACACACCCTAGGAAAGCACAGATAGACAAAAGAATAAGTACCAAATAAATGCAATAAATACATTGCAAGGATAAGAAAGTGAAAAGGCAAAGAGTCCCTTGTCTATAGCAACTGCTCAATACAGTCAAAATGGAGAGACATATCAAAGAGTCCCTTTCCCTCTCTCCTCCCGTCTGTGGCTCCCTTTTTCTTGTCTCCTCTTCCCTCTTCAGCCTCCCCATCTCTGTCCCTTTTTCAGCTGTACTGACAGAGCAAGACTGCACAGCACCACTTACCTGTCGTCGTTTTGCCATCCTTGGTCCCCTAGCAGCAAATCCCGAAACCTGTACCTGGGAGGCAGAGGAGGCACTTCGCTCTCCAAATCAACCATCCTTCCTCAAAGAGTGGGAAACAGAAAACGACGAACAGAGGAGTGGAGGGAGAGAAAAAGAAAATTCTGCGGAGTAGAGGGAGGGGACTAGCAAGATGCGTGGTCCGGAGAGGGACGGGGAAGGGGAAGGGGCCTGGGAGAGGGAGGGGTCCGCTCCGAGCCGGAAGCTGAGGCTGAAAGGGGGCTGGATCCTCTCTCCCGAGGGTGTGATGGGGATGATGCAAACCGAGCCCAGGAGCAAAAGTCTGGCTCTGACAAGAATCTACGCTGCCAAGGAACCGCCCCCAGGCTCGGCACCGCCTCTGGTCCCCAGGACTCGGGGGAGGCGGGAATGCAAAAGTTACTTCGCGGAAAAAAACAAAAAACAAAAACGAAAGCGCGCGGTGCCTAGAAAGAGGGGAGGGGGCGTGCGCGCTGCAGGCTGGGGAGGCACTTTCCTAAAAGGCGGGTCGAGGAGCCTCCTCCGAGGGCAATCCCGGCAGCGGGTCCCCGCGCGGGCGTGCACGCGGCACAGGCAGGAGCCGGCGAGAGAGGGACCGTGCGTTTGGTCCCAGCCGCGGCCAACCCGGCTCTCCCCGCCAGAGCCGTCGCAGCTGCCGCCGGGGGCCGAGCCAATGAGACTCCCCCTCATTAGCATAACACCGTGACGGCACGGAGGTGCCTTGGGGACAACCAATGGGGGCGAGCCTAATTAGAGGATTCCCGGGCTCGAGACCCTTCTCAGGGAGGCGGGGGCCGCCGGGTGTGGGGAGTGTTCCCAGGGGCCGCACGCGCTTTCGCGGGGCTCGCCTTCAGCTCCGGTGAGCGTGGTGGAGAGTGCACGTTCGTGGAGAGGGAATCCCCGCTCTCAGTCCCAGGAAAGTCCTTTTTTTTTTTTTTTTTCCCCCTCTCCTGGTCTGAAAGAAAGAAAGGTGTTTCCCGGATTCTGGAAAAGAATGTAGGGCCACTTTAGGCCGCTGAAGAGGAACATTCAGATGATGGCTGGGAAAGCACATGGAAACGCATGGAGGATTATGTTAGTAGCAGTGTCACATTACTGTTGCTGCTGCTAGTATTGCTGTGGGCTTCCAGGTTGCGTGGCCTTGCCTTTGGAGTGCCCCTCGTAGTGACCCACCCAGTCAGAGGAAGAAGTGAACCCATGAGTCCAGAGTTGGTTTTTCAGTATCAGCTGCTGCTTATGAGAACCTTCCTGTACAAGCCCTAGGTCTGCATACAGTTCTTCCGCCTAGCACTGATTTCTTTAGGATGCACACAGACGCTCAGTACCTAACCACCTGAGAGGCACTGGGCCTGAAGACACAGAAGACCACCCCCACGCCCCCACCCCGTGCCCTCAAGAATCTCATGCTTTGCTTGGAGGAGCAAGCTTATAGATGAAGTGATACAGTATGAGACACAGTAATCAAACAGCATATAACGAGATTTGGAAATCTCAGTGAGATAACATACTTATTCATGGAGGGGTCCAGGAAGACGTTGAAAGTGAAGCAAACCTATACTCGTTTGCAACCTACTTAAGGTAAGGGAGGAAAGCAGTGAAGCGAGCTGGGAGAATGGGAAGAGGAGGGCAAAGTGATTTTAAAAACAACTGTTTGGTTTATTCAGGAGACAATAGTTAATTTGGTATGATTAATTCTCCACATAGTGGAGGGTTTAGACACAATGTTGGAAATGCAAGACGAAATCAGCAAAAAAGATAGTATCACATAAAATAGGATGAGTACCTAAACCTGAGGAATCACGGTGGAAATAAAGTGGTCATAGCCTGTGTATCAGTCTTCAAAATCCTGAACACTCTTGCAGACCCAGCTCAAATGACACATCCTCTATTAGATTTCCTGATTCTTCCAGCAAATCATGGTGCCTTCTTCCTCTGAAAACTTCATACCCCTTGTGAGTATTTTGCTTTTAGTACTTACTAGATTCTGGCCTGCTCCCCTGCCTCTGGCTTATCTTTCTAACACGTATTTTGAAAATAGCAAAATCACAGCGAATCTGTGTTGAGATGCATTAAAAGCTTTTAAGCCTAGAATATTAATATTTTTACACATTTGCTGTAGCCCCAGAATTATGCATTTGTTTATGCTTCTTTGGCATGAACTTTGGTAATCACTTTGCAGAATGGGAAAATTACATCACTACATTGTTAGTTTGTGGCAGGTGGGGAGGAGGGGAAACTAAATATCTGATTTATATTTGGGAACTTATCATCTTCCATTAAGATTACTCTATGAATTTTATTTTTTTTAATATTCCACGTTAATATTTTTATTATAATAGTCTGCCTTTATATATTTGGCATAAGTCCAAAATATTTGATAGCAGTAACAGACTCAGAGGCACTAAAAAAGAAAAAATTAGCTATTGAGTATTAGACTCCTGAGAAACTGGAGGTTAGTGGGTAAAGCCACATTATACTTTTTGAAAAGCTGTGCACCCTTATTTTATTGTCACAGTCTTAATTATTTGGCTTCCAAGTGCCCAGATAACATTTTAGGAGGAAGCAAATGCACTATAAAGAGAAAAAAAGTAAATAAGTAAAAACCTGCTCAGCCAATACTGCCATAGCCCAGCTGTTCAGGATACAAATGGTACAGGGGACTCTGTACCATTTGAAGCCAGATCAATTGGAGACTGCTCCATTAATGATACACTGATGTTCTGTTTGCCTTCACGTTGTCAAAGTGAAGACTTACACTTCCAAATTTAGGAAAATTCTAAAAATAATGCAATATAAAAACCACTATCCTGACATTCTTACAATTAAGTAATATTTGGGCACTGAAACTTAAACTTGTAATTGAAAGATTCTTTTGCTCTTCTTTATATTTTCTTTTCATTTTCTTTAAGCAGACTTTTATTTTGTATCATTAATTTTGACTTTTAGTTCTCCCACCTGTCTTTCTACACTTCTATTCTTTTTTTTTTCATGTCATGTCATGTCATTTCCTGCTGTTAAAAGATATTTTCCACTCTCACTGTTTTATCTTGGTTTCTTTTTTCACTGTGCTCTCTTAATATCCCATTTCATAAACTCTTTTTCTCTGTGTGTGTATGAAAGCTTTCATTCTACCATAACATGACATTTGATTTTTAGAAACAATTTTAAATGTGGTTCTGTACATTACACTTTTGCACCATACTCACTGGTGTTCTTAAGCCCCCTAATCAACATCTAGTGTAGATCAGAGCAATAGACTAGTTTGGTCCACACTAACAAAAGAGTACTCACCAAAAATCTTCTGGTCTATTATTGCTGATGGACTAGAAAGTATCAAGAATGAGGATTAAGAAGAAGTCTGATTCTCTAGATTAAACTTTTTTTCTAAAAAATACATTTGAGAATATCTTCTAGTTTCTTCCCTTTTTTAATAGGAAAAAATTCTTAAATCTCTGATTTCTAGTACATTGATTAATTATGCTAACATTTAACTATTAAAAGAAAAGATTCATTCCCATGAGTGAAGACTAATTCTATTAACAAAAAGTAATTTACTGATAATTTTCTTGTGAATAATGAACATAGTTGGAATTATAGAATATGAGGGGGGGTTGTCTAAAACTGAAAAGCATGTGCATATTACATATATCATTTTTATGACAAAATTCTCAAAACTATCAATGATTATATCTACTTACCTTGTAAAAGCTATTTGAAAGTGAATTTTGGGGCGCCTGGGTGGCTCAGTCGGTTGAGCGTCTGACTTCAGCTCAAGTCATGATCTCACACTCCATGAGTTCGAGCCCCACGTCAGGCTCTGTGCTGACAGCTCAGAGCCTGGAGCCCACTTCAGATTCTGTGTCTCCCCCTCTGTCTGCCCCTTCCCTGCTCATACTCTGTCTCTCTCTGTCTCAAAAATAAATAAAAACATTAAAAAAAAAAGAAAATGAATTTTAAAAAGAAAAAAAGCAACTTTATATATGTTAAACTACCCACTTCATAGATGCTTCGAGGCACCTATCTATGGAGGCAGAAAAAGATAGCATACTCCACATCTATTCTGATAGCATCATTTAGCTATAAAACAATATCTCAGTGTAAAGAACACATTCAATTCTTTTTTAACAAATATTTATTTAGTAGTTACTATGATTTGAACTTCTCATGGTCTAATTGGTGAGAGGAGGGAGAGTACATGGGGGAGAACAGACTATCCAGTAGCCACACAGGAATGTGATAGGTCACATTAGCAATTAGTGCTGGCTGCTCTGTTGCTATGGAGCACATAGAGACATCTAATTCTGGGTTGGGGAAATCAGTGAAGGCTCTCTGGAGGAGCTGGCCTCTAACTAAGGATGAAAAAAATGAGTGAATGAGTAAGGTGGAGGCCAAAGCAGCAGCAATAAACAGGTACAAATAATTAATATAAGAAAGCAAAGTCAGGGGCACCTGGCTGGCTCAGTTGGAAGAGCATGTGACTCCTGATCTCTGGGGTCATGAGTTTGAGCCCCACCCAAACTTGAGTTTGGGTGTAGAGATTACTTAAAAATAAAAGGATACACTTTAACAAAAAAAAAGAAAGCAATGGCAGATTCTAGCAAATGCAAAAGTATCATGTAGTTGGAGCTCAGTGGGGATGCCTCCATGGGGAGGGAGCAGAAATGGAGGGAGAGAACTCATCAAGAAGCTTAGCAACGATTTACTAAGAACCACATCTGGAGAGGCTTTCCAGACCATGCCAACAAGTTTTGGTTTTAATTTGAAGACAGTGACGAATATTTTGAGGACTTTAGGTAAGTGACAAAGATCACCATGGTAGCTGTGTATATAATTGATTGGTGAGGAGGACAAGACTGGAAGAATGGAGACCATTTATGAGGTATTCAGTATTTCAGGTGAGCTTTGCCAGTAGTCTGAAGGGAGGCAGTGGTTACAATGCAGATGGAAAGTAGAGGACAGATCTATAGGAAATTAAGAAGACAGTATTGACAGGACTTGGTAAGTGAGAGACTGTGAAAGTTAGTGGAGAGTGAAGAATCAATGATACTTTCTAGGCTCCTAGGATGAGTAAATAGGTGACAAGTAATACTGTCAGGCAAGATGGGAATACAGAAATAGGTTTGAGAGAGAAAATGATTACACTTTGAGCCATCAGCAAAAGGTCACATGGGAAGTAAAGAGAGTTTGAATATACGGGTCTTAATAACAGGAGCAAATTTTTGTCCAGAGATACCAAATTAGGAAGCATCCATATAAATGTGGCTGTTGCAACAGAGAAAGGATAAATACACCTGGCCCTTCGTACTGTGAGAAGAGTCAGGCAGAGACTGAGCCCCAGAAAGGTGCCTGGGGAGAAGTGATGGATTAGGCACACAGCCAGAGGGAATACAGGTTCTACCACCAGAGTAAAGAGACATGTGTTTCTCTATTTTCTTGATTAGTTTTATTCTGTGACCCTTGATTCAAGCTCAAATAGATTCTATCTACAGGAAGAAAAATGTAACAAAGCCTGTCCTATATTCTAAGCATGTCCAGCTACATGAGCAGAATCATTTTTATTTCAGTAACATTGAAAAGAAGCAGTAAAAAGAAAATGAAAAGGCAGAATACCATACTCAATTCACAAATTCCACCTGAAGAAAGCACAGGTAAGTTGTATAAGGGAAGGCCATTTGGAGGTTTATGAAGATATGCCAACATGTAACATGATCCACCCAATACTTCTAGTGTTTTTTTTTTGTCATTCTAGAAATAAAACTTGTCTGAAAGGTAAAATTTGTATGCAAACCTTACAATGGAAAGCTGTCAGGAGACAGTTGACATTTTATTAATAGGAATGTCCTTTGTGATCTTCCTCCTTGCTTCCTTTCCATTTCTCATAGCTCCCTCTAAATGCACATCTTATTCAGCATCATTCTTAACAGTAACACATACCTCCATTTATCTGTGTCTAAACCCTCTTCACTGGACTGAAGTTTTGGAGGGAAAATACAGAGCCAGAGGGAGAATTACTTAGCGCCAAATGTACTTCAATAATGTTGAAGCATGTTCTTGCACAGTAATCCAGGAATAACACCCACATCATTCTTCTACATACTATATATGTAAATATATATTTGGTGAGGAAAAAATCTCCAGCAGTGTTTGGAAAACTCCAGTTTTTATCTTGGATCCTTATGTTGCTAGGGTCCCAAATCCTGCTTATTGATAGATTAAAGGAGGCACCCTGTTCATGAATCCCTCTACCCTGACCTTTGTCATCTCCTAGCCTGCTAAAGCAAGGAATGACAACTACCACTTTGCCTTTTTCACAGTAATTGTCAATTAGTTGATGACTGTCTAGTGAGTGAATGAGAAGCTTCACATATGAATGGATTAGGTCATATCTTGGTCAAGCATCAGAATGTGAAATATTACAAAATTAATAGCTACAGTGTGAGTAACTACTATGTGCCCTATATTATGTCAGGACCTTTACAACAGTTCCAAAACTAAGTAACATTGTCCATATTTAAAAGATGGGATGAGATGCTATCATCCAGCTACAAGGTGCCAAGACTCAAAACCTTGACTTTATGACTTCCAAGTGCATACACTTCCCAGTATAACTGAAAGGGAAGGTTTATAGTCAATACTAGTAAGTATGTTTACCAATTAGTAACCTAAATTACAAAATAGAATTATAAGATTGCCCTATTAATACCCTACTAATCCACTTTACTTCTTTTCCACCTGGGGCCTTCCCAACACTCATATTTCCTGATCTTCCTCCCTTCTTCCCAGGACTGCCTCGTAACTTCTTTGTCACTTCATCAGAGAAGATTTCCCTAATCACCCAACACAAAGATGACACCTAGTCACTCTCTGTTATATCAAACTATTATATCACCAATTTCAATGATCTCTTAAAAAGATTATCTAATTTTGTGTTTATTTCTTTGCTTTCTTTTTTCCTTGTTCCTCTACTCTCAGCACTATGCAAACTCCATAAGGGCAAAGACCTTGTCAGCACAATGAATAGTGCCTAGTGTAATAGTATGGACTTGACAACAAAGTTTTCTGAGTGATACAAAATAAGAAAGGAAAGTAAGGAGAGGTTAAAAAAAAAAGGAAAAAAGACTTGTTCAAGTAATCACCTAGATTTTTTCCATTCCAATCTAGGAAAATTGCATTGCACTTTTAGATATTAGTTTTAAAAGATTGTATATGTATCCGTGTGCATGTGTCATACTAAACTAAGTAAGGCATGCAAAGTTAAAAAGCATTTGTCAGAGCCTTATAGATAGGTATAGTCGGCTCTTTCTCATGCAAGGTTTGATTTGAGAGATAGGAATGTTTTCATGAAGGAAAAAAAGCACTTAGGGTATGGTCATAATAATTGAAATGGTTTTACTTGCATTGAGGTATTGTCATTACTCTTTACTGATCCTTCTTATTTAGAAATTTAATTTGTAAGGAGGAAAACTTGAGATTATTTCTGTAGTATTTCTATAATAGGTCAACAACTTATACAATCACTGTCTGTTTGTTCCAGTATTTAAAATGACCCCAGACTCTTTAGTTTAAAATGTATAGTAATTAGACAGTATTTTATATTAATGGAATAGATATTCTTCTCATTTCGAAGATGGTTAAACAGAGGCAAAAGAAAGCTAGAATAAGTCACTCAGTAGCCATTTCAGTATACATGATATGGAAGTCCAGTTTTTCTGATTATTATGCAGTATCCCTGGGCCACAAGCTAACAATAGTTTTCATTGCAAATAACATGATGGTGGAATCACAGTGCATAATCACAAGTCAAAAAAACTAGAAAACTCTCACAGTTTTCTTACAACAACATTAGATATATTGAGGTTACTGGCATATATTAATACATAAGATCCTTCACATTCATGTATTTTATTTATCTATATATGTTGTAAATATTAATTATATTACTTTTACATGCCAAATTTGTATTTTTCTTTATTTTCATATAGCTCACTACTTCAAGATATTAAATGGAGGCTCTGTGTTCATTACCATCTTGATTTGTACAGTTTGAGTGTACAAATTATGAAAAATGTGAGCATTTACTATATATTTTTTCTATTATACAAAAATAGAATGAAATTAAAAAGTACAAATACTGATACCAATGAAATGATGTTAGATATTCATACTTAAGAATCAAGAAAAGAGAGGAAATTGAGAGGCATGGCTGTAACCCGCAGCTGTTTAGCTCACTTGAACTTTCTCTTTTCAGTCTTCAGAAAAATACAAAATTATAGAATATGAGATATATCATTGAAGCTGAAGTATATGATTGAATAGGTTGATATGTAAAAGTGATATAGTATTAGTGATTTCACTTTTTCAAGCTTTTGTGATTGGACTACTTCATTTGACATGTTGCATGTATTATTGAAAAGTAGTTGGGGTACCTGGCTGGCTCATTCGGTAGAGCATGCAACTCTTGATCTCAGGGTTGTGAGTTCGAGCCCCACATTGGGTATAGAAATTACTTAAATCTTTTTTTTTTTTTTTAAATAAAGCAGTAAATTAGCATGTATCTCATGTTCCATGAAAATGCTACATTTTTGCCCTTAGATCACTTCAGTCTGAGGGGTACAAAAGCTGTACCCTACTTTTTACATACATACACACACAAATAAAATCTTAGTAAATCCTTTGCTGCAATTCCATTATTTAGGCTCTGAACTCCAGAAGTGAGTAGAGCTTGACCTAAAACCTACCCTTACTCTTTTGCCTTCCCTCACACCTGATCCCATTGCTTCCCAATCCACCCATCCACCTACCTAAAAAGCAGTATGCTTTGTGATCGGATATACATGTTCTAAATCTAGACTGCTTGGATTTAGATCCTGACACTGGCATTTATTAGCTGCTTGACCTTGAGCAGTTTATTCACTGTGCTTCAGTTTCCCTTCTGCAGAGTGGAATAATTAGGGTGCTTATTTTTGGAGGATAAAATCTATTAATATGTCTGAATATTTTAGAATGGTGTTCACCACATAGTTTGTCATTTTTATTACATGTGTTTTTCAAAATGTAGGCATCCACACATTTAGAAGTCTTTTTCTTAATATAAACTCATCCTTGGTGTTTAGCAACTAATGAATTTAATTATGCTTTTCAAATTTCACACAACTGGTTGAACAGCTCTGATTACCTTTTATGAGATAAACTAAAGTATGTATCCTCAGAGCAATTGAAACACCATAAATGTACCAATGTTACAAAGAAAAAAAAATTTGGCTGTTCAGTGATTCTTCTGAACTCGCATGGAAATAATAAAGATGGATAATCAGAAAAGTACCTTAAATATTCTCTAGTTAGAAGCCATGGAATGTAGGCATTTAAAATTAAAACAAGCATCTTGAATTATATTCACATGCAAAGCAGAAAAAAATATTCACCATATTGAGTTCAGATGCAACAAGCTGAACATGTGCCACAGAGCTAAATGAGTAATGCAATTTTTACACTGGGTCCACGCAAACTTTACAGTTGCAGAAAATACGGATATGGCAAAAAGCAATCTGGAAATGTCAGAGCCAAATCAATAATTAAGAGGAAAGTTCATCACCTCCTACTCAAATATCAATACAAACTATATTGAAATACTAATTAGTATGCAGAAATGCAATAATGATATTTATTGGGATTAACATTTTTAACAAGGCATTCACTCAGATTAGGAAACACAAATAAGAAACAACTCTAATTTGTCCTTTGCACTTCTGTTTCCTTTCTTTTTGCCTTCAGGCCTATGAGCTTCACTTGGGTGTAAGCTCTGGAAAAATCACCAAGTCGCACACTGTGATGCAGAAAAGCTGCATGCCATTAGATGTTAATGACCAGACAGCCAAAAGTGAGTTTTTCAACTAATTTCCTGATAACAGATTATTTTCCTAAGAGTTAACTTTGTATAAATTTTCTTAGGAGTTATAAATTGTATAAGGCCATGATTTCTCTATGACTTATCTGTTTTACCCAAGCAACACTTCAAAACTAATTTATCCATTGTTTAATATACTGGAACATGGGTCAAATGGGATCAAGACTGTTAAAATGATAAATCAAAAGACTTTGTTTCTTGAGGCATGTGGGTGGCTCAGCTGATTGAACATCCAACTTTTGATTTTGGCTCAGGTCAGGATCCCATGGTCATGGGATCAAGTCCTGCATCAGGACTTGAGCGTAAAGCCTGCTCAAGATACTCACTCCCTCTCCCCCACTTCCTCTCTCCCTGGCTTGTGTGCTCTCACTCCCTCTATTTCTATAAATAATAAATAAATAAATAAATAAATAATCTCTTTTTTTCACAAAAGGTTTGGTTTTTTAATTTCCCACCAATTGTCCTTCTTTCTCATTTTTCTTCAATGTTTAAAATCTCTTTTTGAGGATCATCTCCCTGGTAAATCCAATCACAGATGAAGGACTAGTGCCAAGTTCCTAGATGCAGCTCAGTCACTTAGAAAGAGCAAACTAGAAGGTAGGTCGTTTATTTATGCTGGAGTCATATGAGAGTTAATAAGTAGGAATGAATCAAATAGGAAAGAAAACACAAATTCCCAAGTCATCACTAAATAGCAATAATGATATCCATGTTAGATATATTGCAGAACCAGTTAGATAGAGTAATAGGAGTTACAGGAAGAACATTAAGGTCAATATGACATAATCCATATTAGTAGATTTTTAATTCTCAGAAAAGGAGATTTTGACACTATTAGTGAAGGCTATGGACAAAAATGTCCTGGTGTATTCCTTCCCATGTTCTTGATTATTAGTAGCAGAATACGTGATCTACAATGCCTTTTAAAATTAAAAAAAAAAAACTATTATCGCACATATGGAGAAATTCAGAGATAGACCAGTTTTAGCCAAGACAATATAATGAACTAATGATGCCACAAAAGACTTAGTTCCTCTACATTTAATTGCCTGGCCTTCCATGTCTCTCCCTGTGATTTATGATAATTGCAGAAGCTCTGAGGACTAGTTAATTCACTTCCAACAGAAATGAGAGCATCTTTAAACCTAAGATTCCCTGAAAAACTTGAAGCTACCAGAGTAAATACCATGAGCCATTGGTTTTTCAATCTGCAACTAAAGAATAAAGATCACTGAAACAAACCAGTCTTATGGTTTGTTCTTTCCCCTAATCCCTTTCAAAACAACACAGAACAGACTTCAGTGACTCTGCAACATGCTTAAAGTAGAAGTGTAAAATCTTTTTTGAGATCATGTTGCAATCAGGATATTGAGATAGTACATCCCAATCAGTTAATCATTGGACTTAACGTTTGGTCTACCAACATCCTGTTCTTGTATATAAAAGTCCTACTTTTTCTCATTTGATCGTGGTGTGATTCTACTACCCATTCTTACAAACTTGCGTGGGCATATGATCCAAATTTGGCTCAAGCAGTATGGACAATGGGAAAAAGGAATCTTTCACGTAGGATATCAGGAGCAAGAAATTCTCTTTCTGGTGGGGTTTCTAACTGGGAGCTCTATGTGTTCTTCACACAAACCATTTGAAAATAACCAGAACTTTGCAGAATAGCCAGTCAAAGATATCAATAAGTTCTCTTTTTACTTGAGATGTTTTGAACTGAATATCTATCACTTGTACCTGAAAAAACCCTAACCAATAAATATATGTATATCACATATGGCAATCTCCTCAATGGTGCTATGAATAATTACTTGTTTTTGGCCCAATATGAGAATAATTTCCTAATAAAACTAAGTGATATAATAACTTTCCATTTTATTTTTCATCAAATTCCCCTGTGGTTTGGATGCTAATTTTCAAATTACTGGCATGCACAAATATTCCATGTTCAGGTCCCCAATTTTACATTATACAGTAATTACACACCCACCACAAAGCACTTGATCCCTTAGAAAAATGTAAAGCATTTTAAAATAATGACAAGCTTTAAAAGATAAGTGATTAAAAATATTTTTACTGACCAGTTTTACACTTCAGTAAACTAAGCATTCTCCCCTTCTGTAATTTTATCCACTTTCTTATGAATGCCAGCTGAAACAACAATCTAATATTTAAAAAGTGAAGTATGCTATATATATCTTCAATGGGACTAGGAGATAGTCACCGCCCAAATTACAAACTCCAAATAGAAATTAAAAAAAAATTATTAGGGCCAAAATGACAGAAGTGTCAACAATAAGTACAAACTTCAAGAGATTCTTTAAATAGTGCCTCTGTCCCTCAGAGTAGATGGCACAACTCTGAAAGGATCAAAGAAAATTTACACGGGAGGTATGAGTGGAATATAGGTGCTTTAAAGCAAAGCTGATGAATGAGGGAAGGCTGAATAAGAAGCTACATAGATAAGTCATCTTTTCAGAAAGAGGACAAGAAGAGGGTCATCTTGGTGATAGCTAATCAAAGCCATACAAAAATAAATAACTACTAAATACATCATAGACACCTGGAGCTTAAGGCTTTCCTGTGAAAATTCCAAAGACTTTCTGCTCAACAGACATGAGAAAGATAAATGATGAGCAGAGCCTTTCCCTCATGAGATAACAAAACAGAGGTGGTGAAGGTTATGTCGTAAACTTCCAGCACTTCAGCTTTCATCCTTCACCCTTAATTAATTTCACAAATATTTGAACCAGACATACATGCCCTATTCAAAATTATTAAAAATCAGAAAGAAGTGACATACACATAGATTAAAAAATCAAACGAGTAGGAAAAGAGCAATGTAAGAAGAAAAAGGCATATAAAGAAAATACCACTAGAAGAAAGATACCATGAATCAAAAGATAGTTTCTACTTAACCAAGTCTTTTTGCATTCAAATGCATCAAATAAAACATGAAGACAAAACTTAGTAAGATTAGAAATATGAGATAAGATCATAGAGCTCAGAAAAATATGTGAGATAAAGCAATTCTAGAAGTCAAATCAGCATTAGAAGCAGTGTGTTCATAACATACACACATTTGTATTCTGTATTTTGGAGCATAACAATCTTGATAGAATCAAACAAAAGTTGAATTTAAAAACACTAAATGAAACAGATCTTACAAGGAGTCTGGGCATGATTTTGGATCCATCTTACTCTGGCATCTTTAGAGTATTCATCTGGACAGTTGAGCTCCTTAAAGACACCACTCCCTTCACTGTTCTCCCTGGAACAACAGAATAGATCCTGAGTCAAGGTCAGAAGGGGCAGGACAGTGTCAGGACTTGGGATTTCCATGCTATGTGACACGAGGACATAAGTGACAATCTTCAAGTCCCAACCTCCACTATAATAGAAAGTATAGTGGTGATTTGTGTGCAAAGGTTTAAAATCTTTAAAGTACCAAGTTCCTGGAAGTTTTCTCAGTTTTCCTGCACTCTCATGTGGATATAGAAGATAAGAATGCAGCCAAGCTGAGATCTTGATTATAGCTGGTGAAACTAAAGCAGAGAACCTAACTTCACCATGTGAAGACTGCTGACAAACTCAAACTGTGAGCAGGAGGATCTGAAGTCAGCTGACTATACACAGGTTGGACCTCAGTGGCTAGCACATTCAAGTTTACTCTCAAAAATTAAGTGGAGACAACAAGAGAGGTTCAAGGTACTGGAGCAGCATGGAAGCTCTCAGCTTGTCTCATCCCAGAATTGCAGGTAGATCAGTACCAAACCATTTTGCAAACCTAGGAAATTGATCTGAGGATTCACACAACAATCTGCATAGCTTGAGCCACAGAACTCAGCAGAAAGAGAAAAATTTATTTTTTTCATTTTTTAAATTTATTTTAACTTTTGAATTACTATTTTACTATATATTTTTATTTTTTATAAATTTTTATTTTATTTCACTTTATTTCATTTTATTCTTTATATACATTTTTTTAATTTTTAAATTTTTTCTTATTTTTTTCTTTCTTTTCTTTCCCTTTTTTTCTCTTTTCTATCAATTTTCTTTCAACAAGCAGGTCAAAACACACCTAGGATCTACCTCCCTTTATTTGATTTTTTTTAGCTTTTAAGTTTTATTTTTTATTTTATTAATTTTTTTTCTTCTGCTAAAATGACAAAATGAAGGGATTCACCCAAAAGAAAGAACAGGAAGAAATGACAGCCAGGAGCTTAATCAACACAGATATAAGCAAAATGTCTGAACTAGAATTTAAAACCATGATAATAAGAATACTGACTGGTGTTGAAAAAAAGCATAGAATCCCTTTCTGCAGAGATAAAAGAAGTAACTAGTCAGGACGAAATTAAAAGTGCTATAACAGAGATGCAATCTCAACAAGCTGCCACGGTGACCAGGATGGAGGAAGCAGAGCAGTGAATCAGCAAAATAGAAGACAAAATTATGGAGAATAATGAAGCAGAAAAAAAAAGAGAGAAAGGCAAAAGAGCACGATAAAAGACTTAGAGAACTCAGTGACTTATTAAAAAGGAATAACATCTGAATTATAGGAGTCCCAGAAGATGAAGAGAGAGAAAGGGTTATGTGAGCAAATTTTAGCAGAAAACTTTCCTAATCTGGGGAAGGACACAGACATCAAAATCCAAGAAGCACAAAGAACTCCCATTAAATTCAACAAAAACCAACCATCACCAAGGCATATCATAGTCAAATTCACAAAATACACAGACAAAAAAGAATTGTGAAAGCAGCAAGGGGAAAAAAAAGTCCTTAACCTATAAAGGAAGACAACTCAGGTTTGCAGCAGACCTATCCACAGAAACGTGGCAGGCCATAGAGGAGTGGCAGGATAATGTGCTAAATCGGAAAAATTTTGCAACAAAGAATTCTTTATCCAGCAAGGCTGTCATTAAGAATAGAAAGATAAAGAGTTTCCCAGGCAAAGAAAAACTAAAGGAGTTCGTGACCACTAAACTTCAGCCCTGCAAGAAATTTTAAGGGGACTCTTTAAGTAGAGAAAAGATGAAACAAAACAAAAAAGACAAAAAGCAACAAAGACTAGAAGGGCCAGAGAACATCAGCAGAAACTCCAACTCTATAGGCAACACAATGGCACTAAACTCATATTTTTCAGTATTCACTCTAAATGTCAATGGACTAAATGCTTCAATCAAAAGACATAGGGTATCAGAATGGATACAAAAACAAGACCCATCTATATATCACTTACTCATTTTAGACCAAAAGACACCTTCATATTGAAATTAAGGGGATGGAGAACCATCTACTATGCTAATGGTTGCCAAAAGAAAGCTAGAATAGCCTTACTTATATCAGGCAAACTAGATTTTAAATAAAGACTATAACAAAGATGAAGAAGGGCACTATATCA
Source organism: Herpailurus yagouaroundi (assembly GCF_014898765.1). Taxonomy (NCBI): domain Eukaryota; kingdom Metazoa; phylum Chordata; class Mammalia; order Carnivora; family Felidae; genus Herpailurus; species Herpailurus yagouaroundi. Next base: position 189,865 of record NW_024412440.1, on the reverse strand, counting down.
TAATTAAGGGGTCTATCCACCAAGAAGATCTAACAATTGAAAAATTTATGCCCCCAACATGATGGAACCCAAATATATACATCAATTAATCACAAACATGAAGAAATTCATTGATAATAATACCATAATAGTAGGGAACTTCAACACCCCACTTACAACAATTGACACATCATGTAAGCAGAAAACCAACAAGGAAACAATGGCTTTGAATGGCACACTGGACCAGATGGACTTAACATATATTCAGAACATTTTATCCTAAACCAGCAGAATACACATTGTCAAGTGCACATGTAACATTCTTAAGAATAGATCACATACTGTGACACAAATCAGCCCTCAACAAGCACAAAAAGATGGAGATCATACCATGCATATTTTCAGACCACACTATGAATCTCGAAATAAACCACAAGAAAATATTTGGAAATACCATGAATACTTGGAGATTAAAGAACATCCTATAAAGAATGAATGAGTTAACCACGAAATTAAAGAGGAAATTAAAAAGTACATGGAAACCAAAGACGATGAAAGCACAAGAGTCCAAAACCTGTAAGATACAGCAAAGACAGTCATAACAAAGAAGTATATGGCAATCCAGGCCTTCCTAAAGACAGAAGAAAGGTCTCAAATACACAACCTAACCTTACACCTAAAAAAGCTACAGCAAATAAATCCCAAAACCAGAAGACAGGAAATAATAAAGATTAGAGAAAAATCAATAATATCAAAATAAAAAAAAACACAGTAGAACAATGAAACCAGGAACTGGTTCTTTGAAAGAATTAACAAAACTGATAACCGTCTAGCCAGACTGATCAAAAACAAAAAAGGAAAGGACCCAAATAAATAAAATCACAAATGAAAGACGATAGATCACAACCAACACCGCAGAAATACAAACAAAAATAAGAGAATATGTCAACAATTATATGCCAACAAATTGGACAATCTGGAAGAAATGGAAAAATTCCTAGAAACATATAAACTACCAAACTGAAACAGGAAGAAGTGGAAAATTTGAACAGACTCATAACCAGTAAAGAAATTGAATCAGTAATCAAAAACCTCCGAACAAAAAGAGTCCAGGACCAGAGGGTTTTCCAGGGGAATTCTACCAAACATGTAAAGAAGAGTTAACACCTATTCTCTTGAAGCTGCTCCAAAAAATAGAAATGGAAGGAACTTACAAACTCATTATACAAGCCAGCATTACTTGATTCCAAAACCAGACAAAGACCCCACTAAAAAGGAGAACTAGAGACCAATTTCTCTGATGAACATGGATGCAAAAATTCTCAACAAAATACTAGCAAATCAGATCCAACAATACATTAAGAGAATTATTCACCACAATCAAGTGGTATTTATTCCTGGGATGCAGGGCTGGTTCAATATATGCAAGTCAATCAATGTGATACATCACATTAATAAAAAGGATAAGAACCACATGATCCTCAACACACATAGTGTTGGAAGTCCTAGCCTCAGCAATCAGACAACACAAAGAAATAAAAGGCATCCAAATCAGCAAGGATGAAGTCAACCTTTCACTCTTTGCAGATGACATGATACTCTATGTGGAAAACCCAAAAGACTCCACCAAAAGCTGCTAGATTTCAGGAAAATCACAGGATATAAAATCAACGTACAGAAATCGGTTGCATTTCTGTACACCAATAAATGAAGCAGCAGAAAGAGAAATCAAGGAATCGATCCCATTTTTAATTGCACCAAAAACCATAAAATACATAGGAATAAATAAATCTATACACTGAAAACTATAGAAAGCTTAGGAAAGAAATTGAAGAAACCACAAAAAAATGGAAAAATGTTCCATGCTCATGGATTAGAAGAACAAATATTGTTAAAATGTTGATACTACCCAAAACAATCTCTATATTCAATGCAATCCCTATCAAAATAACACCAGCATTCTTCACAGAGCTAGAACAAATAATCCTAAAATTTGTATGGAACCAGCAAAGACCCCAAATAGCAAAGCAATCCTGAAAAAGAAAGCCAAAGCTGGAAGTATCACAATCCCCAGATTTCAAGCTGCATTACAAAGCTGTAATTATCAAGACAGTGTGGTATTGGCACAAAAACAGACACATTGATCAATGGAACAGAATAGAGAACCCAGAAATGGACCCACAAGCATATGGCCAACAAAGCAAGAAAGAATATCCAATGGAAAAAAAGACAGTCTCTTCAACAAATGGTGTTGGGGAAGCTGAAGCAACATGCAGAAGAATGAACCTGGACCACTTTCTTACACCATACACAAAAATAAACTCAAAATGTATGAAAAACCTAAATGTAAGACAGTAAGCCATCAAAATCTTAAAGGAGAAAGCAGGCAGTAACCTCTTTGACCTTGGCCGCGGCAACTTCTCCCTTGACATGTCTCCAGAGGCAAGGGAAACAAAAGCAAAAACGAACTTTTGAGACCTTATCAAGATAAAAAGTTTCTGAACAGTGAAGGAAAGAATCAGCAACACTAAAAGGCAACCGACAGAATGGAAGAAGATACTTGCAAATTACATATCAGATAAAGGGTTAGTATCCAAAATCTATAAAGAACTTATCAAACTCAACACCCCAAAAACAAATAATCCAGTGAAGAAATGGGCAAAATGCATGAATAGATACTTCTCCAAAGAAGACATCCAGATGGCTAACAGATATGAAAAATGCTCAACATCACTCATCATCAGGAAAATACAAATCAAAACCATAATGAGATACCACCTCACACCTGTCAGAATGCCTAAAATGAACAACTCAGGCAATGGCAGCTGTTGGTGAGGATGTGGAGAAAGAGGAACCCTTTTGCACTCCTGGTGGGAATGCAAACTGGTGCAGCCACTCTGGAAAACAGTATGGAGGTTCCTCAAAAAACTAAAAATAGAACTACCCTATGCCCCAGCAATTACACTACTAGGTACTTATCCAAAGGATACAGGCGTGCTGTTTCGAAGGGGCACATGCACCCCAATGTTTAAAGCAGTGCTATTGACAATAGCCAAAGTATGCAAAGAACCCAAATGTCCATTGAGTGATGAATGAATACAGAAGATGTGGTATATATGCACAATGATATGTTAGTTGGCGATCAAAAAGAATGAAATCTTGCCATTTGCAACAACATGGATGGAACTAGAGTGTATTATGCTATGTGAAATAAGTCAGTCAGAGAAAGACAAATATATGACTTCACTCATATGTGGAATTTAAGATACAAAACAGATGAATATAAGGGAAGGGAAGCAAAAATAATATAAATACAGAAAGGGAAACAAACCATAAAAGACTCTTAAATACAGAGAACAAACTGAGGGTTGCTGGAGGGGTGTCATGTGGGAAGGATGGGCTAAACAGGCAGGGGGCATTAAGGAGGACACTTGGGATGAGCACTGGGTGTAATATGTAAGCGATGAACCACTAAATTCTATTCCTGAAATCGTTATTACACTATATTTTAACTAACTTGAATGTAATTTAAAAAGTAATAATAAATAATAATTTAAAAGAAATTACCAAGTTACTGAAATTCAATAAAATGTTCTTATTAATAAAAAAACAAAGATCAAATCATAGATATTGAAGATAAGGGAAATTCAATATATGCATAATTATTGTTACTGAATGTGAGAACAGAATATACATTCAACAATACCAATTATGAGAACAGAACACGGTAATACATGAACATAGAACACGTATTTTAAAATCCAAAGGTTTGCAGCCATACCACCCTGAAAATGCCCTATCTTGTCTAAAATCCAAAGGTTTGCTATAAGCATACTTTCCCGAAAAGAAAAAATGCCTTATTTATAGGTTAAAAGTGCATATTGATATTCTAGGAAAAGTTGATCAATAGCAATAAAACTAAGAAAAATACTAGGCTGAAAGAAGCTGAATCAATAGACAAGTTATGAGCATTGATAAAAAGTTCAAGATTGCCGTATGTAAGATAAACTTGCACAATCTTTTCTGAATAAAGGACACCTGGTTATGGGCCACCTGGGTGGCTCAGTCAGATAAGTGTCTGACTTCATCTCAGGCCAAGATCTCATGGCTTGTGAGTTCGAGCCCCATGTCAAGATCTATGCTGACAGCTCAGAGCCTGGAGCCCGCTTTGGATTCTGTGTCTCCCTCTCTCTTTCTCTGCCCCTCACCTCCTCATGCTCTGTCTCTCTCTCCTTCAAAATAAATAAACATTATTATTTTTTTTAAAAGGACACCGGTTAAAATTAACGGGCCAATCACATTGGGAAAAATCTGTCATTACAATATCTAAAACCAATGAGCGTTAATTTAGAATATGTAAATAATATATAAGAAATGTCTTCATATCAACAACAAAAGCTATGACTTCCCAAGAAAACAAAAAAGGTTGATAAGAATATGAATATAGGAAGAAATGTTTACACATATTATAACTAAAGAAATGTAAGTTAAAACAATAGTGAGATAAAAGGATGTAGGAATCCTTATGTACTGTGTGGGAATGTAGACTGGTGTAGTCATTCTGGACAACATCTTTCAGTATGAAATTATATTTGGTATACATTAGATTTTAGGGCCAGCAATATAGCTCCAGAAGTTTTCATAATCATCCATAAGGAAATAGTATAAAGAGGGATGTTATGTCATTTGATGGGGTAGCAAGAAGTTGGAGCAATGTAAGTGGTGATTGTCACTGAGGAAAGAACTTACCTGTGATAGGTACACGTTATGGAAAACTATGTGGCAATACATAGATAAACATAGACAGATCCTGCTATATAATGCTGAGTACAAAGAATTAAGAACTAATGTGAGATCTACAGGAGAAAAAATGTGTACAAAAATGTGAAATACACATTTATGTTTTAGAAGAGAATGTCCAAATAAATGTTTACCCATCAAACATTTTAACATGTTAGGCAATTGGGAGGAGGGAAAGAGAAACAGGAGGGGTAGTGGCAATAAGAGAGTAAGTAAAAACAAAATGAAAGGAGGAAGGGGACTTTGAGCTAGAGAGTAAGATTATCTCCACTGCTTCTGATGTTATATTACTACAAAATATATGTTAAAAATGATTAGTAAAAAAGATAAATGATATTGAAAATATTGAATTCCAAAGACAGATGAAGAATTCCACAAAGATAACATTCTATTTCTGAAGCAGGGATAATTTCATTCAGTACTAATTCTTCATATATGTTATAAATAATCATGTGTAGGTATTAAATGATGAATAAAAATGAGAGGAGGATGGAAAAAATCTATATATCTTTGTGTATGAGTCTAGAAAAAAAGCTGTTGAATAGTATAAAACTGTTAAATGGTTTATCTCAAACTACATTGCATTATCACTACAAACCCACTAGAAATTACTAAAATGAAAACATCAGATGACATTGAGTACTGAGAAGGATGTGGAGAAACCAGAACTCTCATTTATTGCTGATAGGAATGGACACTTCTTTAGGTAACTCTTCAGCAGAATCTACTAAATCTTAACATACGCATACCCTACAATTCAACAATTCCATTCCTAGGTATATACTTAAAATATTTATATACGTGTGTACCAGAAGACATATGATGTATAAAAATGCCCAGCAACACTATTTGTAATGGTAAAACAAAAAGCCCAAATACCTATTAACCATTGAATGGATAGATAAACTGTGGTTTAGTCACACACTAAAAGTACACACGACAACACACATGTTTCACATACATTTCAGTAATCAAAAAGAACAAAGTACGACCACCCACAACAATGGTGATGAATCTCACAAATATAAAGTTGAGTGAAAGAAGCCAGGAAAGAATAGTGTATGATACCATTTATATAGTATACAAAAATACTCTGACATTAGAAGTCAGGAGAGTGAAGAGGGATGTAAGGTATGCTAATCGTTGTTTGTTTAATAGTTTCATGGGTCCTGTGTGGTTATAATTAATGTTCATCTGTATATAGTACTTCAATTAAAAGTTTTTCCAAAAAGGCCTTGCTAAATAAGCTTACAATCAGTAACCTATGGTTAGAAAAACAAGTATTGTTAAAACAGCAATGAGTCAAAATTTAACCATTCTTTTCACAAAAGTACAATCATGTATGCCTTCAGGCATGGAAATAAAGTCTACTTTCAAGTTGCTCACAAAACCTAATTCAAATGTGACTGTTGAAAATATACATGCCTCTTTTCACTTGATATTACATTATCTGTAAACAAATGCTTTTATTGATAAAAACTGTATAAACTTTGTTACCTTCCCTCTTTACTTGTGTCTATGTGAAATTTTATTTACCAAAGAACTTCTTTGTTTTCTTTTTTTTAAAAAAATAGGCAATACTTTTAGTTGTTAGAAGTCAGGAAAATGGTCACTCCTTGGGGAAGGAACGGCTGGCATGGATCGTGAGGAAACTTCCAGAATACTGGTATTCTATTTTTTATCCATATACTGTTTACATTGGTGAATCCACATTTATAAAATTAATTTGCTTTAGACATCATGATATGCGTATTTTCTGTATCTGTGATATAATTCAATTAATATTTAGATTTTTTTTAAGAATAGAAAAACAAACCCAGGGAGATGAGATTGGTGGAGGATGTAAGCTATATGACATATTAAAACAGCAGACTTTTTTCTAACTTGAAAAGGTAAATACAATTCAATTTACCTTGGTTTCAAAAAGGGAAAGCATCCTATGGGCATCCAGAGAAAAAAAGCCATGCAAAAAAGAAAAATATGAATGACATTTGCACATAATCCTACATTAAAAATGAGTGAAATATTTATGAAGTACGTATGAGAAAGAAGTGTGACTCAAGACTTTTTATATTCAGTTAAGTTGACATTTTAGTATAAAAGAAATAAATTCATGAATATGCAAGAAATCATGGAATAGAGTCCAAGAGCCTGTCTTAAAAATTATGAAATGCAAGGGGAAAAAAAAAGATGAATCAAAATTAAGATCTCAATAACTGAGAAGCCACAGTTGGAAAGCACTGGTGGTAAAAAAAGATATCCACTTAGATATAAAACGAAGATTTGAAGAAAATGGAAAAATTAGTTATGAAATTCAGTGTAAATGTTAGAACTGTAGAATAAATGTTAAACCTAACAAAATCAAGAGTAATGAAAGGAGGATGTTAGAAGCACATGGTAGGACCATACTTCGGTTTTTTATATTAAATACATACATGGAACCTGCTCTGGACAATGAAATAAGAGTTGAAGTGATTTGTGTGATCACTAGGCAGAAGCTTTCAGAAATCATACACAATTAGCCAGATAGTTTTCCCTCTGTCTTGGTGACTGGTGGCATTTCAGATGGGTTAGATCTTGAGGTAAGAACAAGATATAATGTCAGTCCATGGGTTGCCCATTAAAAACAAATAGCATGAGGGGTGCCTGGGTGGCTCAGTTGGTTGAGCATCCGACTTCGGCTCAGGTCATGATGTCGCATTCTGTGAGTTCGAGCCCCAGGTCGGGCTTTGTGCTGACAGCTCAGAGCATAGAGCCTGCTTCAGATTCTGTGTCTCCCTCTCTCTCTGCCCCTCCCCCATTTATGCTCTGTCTGTCAAAAATAAATAAACATTAAAAAAAAATAGTATGAGTGAGAAATAGTATAAACAAATATATTGTTATATAAACATACTCATTAAACATAAGTTTAAATTTTTCTGATTTTTGTACCCTGTGTATAAAAATATAATATTTTGTATGCATTTTGTATATCTATATTTTTATATATAAAAACAAATAGAAATATCATCATAAGGCATTAAATTCCAGGTTTATTTTTTACTGCCACTGTATCTAGCTACTGGGACACTTGGAACTATTCTAAAACTTTCTATGGCACCATACTGATTTCTGGAACTTGGCAGAATTAAATGAAAATGTTCTCTCTCTTACAAAAAACAAATAGACTGTCAGTATTCTCACATACCAAGAAAATATCAGTTGACAATCAAGGATCATCAAACACACACAGAATCTTGCCTTCAGAAGTAAGAGTGAAAAAAAAAAAACAAAAAATTGATAATTATATGGACTTTAGATACTGAAATTATCAGTCACATAATATGAAATAAATATGTAAATCTGAACAACCCAGAATGTAGTATGTATAAAAGAGCAATACAATAAGTATGGAGAAAGCATCATATATCTTTAACTGAGTTCTGGGAAGAGAATATATAAAAAGGAAAAGAACATTTGAAGAGATCAAGGCTGAGAATTTGTCAAAACAAATGAAAAGCAGGTAGGAAGCAAGGAATACAAAAGGGATGTAAATAAGTAAATAAAAACCCACACCTAAGAATATATTAATAAAGCATAAGAACACCAAAGACAAAAAGAAAATATTAAAACAGACAGAGAGAAAAGACAAATCACCAGTGCAACAAAGACTATTAGACTATAGGAAGCCTTTTAAACAAAGCTGGAAACTAAGATAAGGGAATACTCTCTTTACATTGCTAAGACAAAATAAAAGCCTCTAATTGAGTACTCAAGAATACTATCTTTGAAAAAAAATATGGGAAAAAATATTTTTTAGATAAAAAGCTAAGAATTTACTAAAAATAGACCAAATAATCTCATCCAGAAGCACCCTCACAAATATACTCAGAAATAATGTTTAACCAGTATGTAGGCATCTTGTAACCCGCTCAAGTTGACATATAAAATTAGCCATACAAGCCTTATAAAATAACAACAAAGGGATGGATTAAGGTGCAATTAAGTTGGCAAATCTATAGGTAAATTTAAATAATTGTTGTCTGTTTAAAAATTAATAATAATAATTTTTAATTAGTGGAATTTGTAAAAAAAAAAAGGACAGAATGAAAATGTTGGTCAATAATAGCATGTAAATTGGGAAAGGCATAAACAGATTTATTAAGTACTAAAATGTTCTACTTTTTGAGAGGATGACTAAAATCTGGATTAACTTTACATTCATAAAATTAAATCTGATAAAATTTAAAGATAACTAAGGAATAAAAATAGAAGTAGAAAAATAAGAAAACAAAACAGAAGAAAAACAAACAAGTCAAGAAAGGAGAAATGAAAGGAGACAGAGAGTGAAGGAAAAGTGAAATAACAGATCCATAGGAGTGATAAGTGTATTGTCATTCTGTGTTATGTCATCATAGCCCTCTTAGTAGTTCATGAAATAAAACTATTTTAAAAATAGTAAACAATCTGAAGGGTTTGATCAATACCACTACCAAATTAGAACTATTAGAATACTATACCATAACAGTTGAAGAATACACATTTTTCATCCATATATGGAATATTTATGGAAAGTGATAATGTGCATGTCATAAATGTAGTTTTAAAAACTCACAAATAATTGCTATGGTAGAGACTTCAATGGCTGGTGCCAATGCCTTAAGGAAGATGACAGTAACCAAAACTGACTGGAATAAAACTACATTTGGAAATGCAAAAACAAACACATACAACTCATGGATCATAGAATAAATCACCACTGAAATTAGGCAACACATAGAAATATAGAATGATAAAAATACTACATAACTCAAGAGTATTGGGTTGAAGCAAAAATAGAGGCAAATGAACAACAGTCTAAAATTTTTACATTAAAAAACAGATAGGGGTGACTGGGTGGCTTAGAGGGTTAAGCAACCAACTCTTGATTTCAGCTCAGGTCATGATCTCACAGTTTGTGAGGTCCAGCTCTGCATCAGGCTCTGCATTGACAGCGGGGAGCCTACTTGGGATTCTCTGTCTCCCTCTCTCTCTCTGCCCCTCTGCCACTTGCACTCATGCCTGCCACTCTATCTTTCTCTCAAAATAAATAAATATTTTTTAATGTAAAAGTTAATGAGCTAAAAATTTATTAAGTGCCTATCATATAGAATTAAAAGTAGAACAATAAATCCAACAAAAGTAGAAGGAAGAAATAATAAAGATAACAGAAGATAACGAAGTTGGAAAAACAAGGATGAATAAGAAGGTTAAAAATGAATTTTTTGAATGACTAATAAAATGAATAAACCTCTAAGAGTAATTAGAACTAAAAGAGAACAGCAGAATTAAACAGTATTAGGAATATTGTTTAGGAATTAGGAATATTGTAATAGCACCTAAATAATGCTATGACTTCTGAATTCGAAGGGGACACAATTTAGTTTATGACACCATTTCTTTGAATTATAGTCCAAATTGTTGCCAACATGGTAACTTGGGTGGTGCCTTGGACTTTGACTTCATTCAAGGTCAACCTGTGTTATTCAGTTGTGCTAGAATAGCTCATGATATGATTTAAACAGTTTTCTCAGAAGAGTCATCATTGTTACAGAATCTGAATATCCCCTGAGAGTTAACATTGTTCTAAGATTTGTCCAGCCCATTGAAGGTTTGTTATTAGCATGACTTGGCTTTCTCTTCAGAGTTACTCTTCTGTCAGCATAGGAACAATAATGGCCATTTTCTTATCTAAGCTTTTGTGGTCTGACGGGGCTTCCATTGTCTGGTCAGGGCTATTCTTCTGGCTTTTTAGAAGCCAAGGACAGGGGTCACCTATCATTACATCCAATCAAAATGCCCGTACATTTGAGGAGCTAAAACAATCATATCAATAGTATAGAGAGCTTTCAATTTCAATAAGTCATAACTTACACCCCTACAAGAAGAAAAAGTGGGACAAATTGAAAAATCAATGCCTCCTTGAACTCAACAAAGAACTGGATTTGCAGGCAAACCGCCACCCTGACATCTGGAGAGAGGTAAATCCAGACAGCCACAGCCCAGATCTGCTTATCAAGACCAGAAGTCACTGGAGCCATAACTGGTTAGATTTCAATGATAATTTTGACAAGTTGCTGGAGACTAAGTGTGGCCTAGTGTGAGAAGGAGGAATTCCTGGGGCTGCAGTCTTAGAGGGAATCCCTGCATTTTTGTGGGCTTTACTTTGAGGAATACCAGGTTCTCACAAAAAAGAGCCAAGAAAGATTTGCCTCCTGGATCTACAGAAGGAGAGGGAGAACAGTCCTTGTGAAGTGTGTCCAGAGGCTTTTCCATAACAAAGGCCCACTCTCCAGAGCAAAGAGTACCTGAGCCTTGTCCCAGAGTTTTGGGGGAAAAGATATTCCTCTCACTTCAGCCCCACCTGCCCTTCCTGCCTTCCTTGAGAGGGAAGATTTGAAAACCAGAAACAAACAAACAAACAAACAAGCAAAAATCTAAAACAAAACAAACACCCCTCCTGTACAGGTCACAGGCCCAAGATTCTGGCCCACACTAAGAATGAAATTTAATTGGAAGACTATAGAATACCCCTCCCTTCTCCACACCTCACCACCATACCAACAGGCCTCCAGCTGATTACAGATGAAAAAGCTGAGAGACACAGGCTTTTTCTGAAGAAGAGTATGTAGGAAAGCTCAAAATCCAGAAAGGAGACAAAAGTAAGGACACAAGAGAAATTTCACTTCTCTGGCACATAGAGCTTCAACAAACACGAAATAAAACCCAGCTTGTAACCAGATCATATATCTTCCCAGTAGCCACCTATTTACCTTAGTAAATATTATCTGATAAGCATTATCAGATAATACGTTATCAGATAATATAATAAGTTATATAATATATAAGTTATATTATCAGATAACGTATTATCTGATATAACCTGAGTGGCATTCAACAAAAAATTACCAGATATATCAAAAGGCAACAAAAAACACAGTCTGAAGAGAAAAGAGCAAACACCACCTATGACACAGATGTTGGGATTATCAGACAGAATATCTAAAATAACTATGTTAAGGGTTTGTCATCTATACCTCAAAACATTTTTTAAATGTTAAGAGTTTCAATGGGAAACAATAGTCAACATGTAAACACAGCTGGGGCAAGGAGATAGAAGTTCTGAGAAAGAATCTAAAAGAAAGGTTAGAAATTAGAAACACTGTAACTGAAATGAAAAATACCTCAGTAGACCAAGTAGCCAAGTAAAGAACCAGTGACTAAGTAGTAAATAAGTCAATAGAAGCTTTCCAAACTAAAATTCAAAAAGAAAATAATAATAACAATAAAACAGAACAGAACCTCCAATAACTCTGGGACAATTTCAAAGGAATCAAATATGTATAATTAGAATATCAGAAGTTGAAACAGAAAAGAACAGAAGAAATACTTGAAATAATAATGGCCAGGAATTTTCAAAAATTAATGATAAGGGCGCCTGGGTGGTGCAGTCGGTTAAGCGTCCGACTTCAGCCAGGTCACCATCTCGTGGTCCCTGAGTTCGAGCCCCGCGTCGGGCTCTGGGCTGATGGCTCAGAGCCTGGAGCCTGTTTCCGATTCTGTGTCTCCCTCTCTCTCTGCCCCTCCCCCGTTCATGCTCTGTCTCTCTCTGTCCCAAAAATAAATAAACGTTGAAAAAAAAATTTTTTTTAATAAAATAAAAAAAAATTAATGATAGACTCCAAACCACAGATCCAGGGAGCTTAGATAACACCAAGCAGAATAAATTCCAAAAAAGTACCCCTACACATGTCACATTCATGCTTCAGAAAACCAAAGACACACACAAAAAAACCAAAACTATTTCCAAGTTCCTGTTTTTCTTTTAAGTTTCCAATTCCATCTGCCTTATCTTTAATCTGAGCTAATGACCATGCTTCTCTTTCATTGAAAAAATTGAAGCAACAAACAAAAATGCCCACACTCCCACCATTACACTTAGCTTATCCAGCAATTAGCATCTTTAATTCCTGCTTTCTTCTTTCTCTCCTTTGACTGTAAACTGCCTCTGCTCCTACCTAGAGCCAGTCCTTCTAATTGTGGAATCAATTCCATCCAGGTTTTCCTTCAAGATCATCACTTTTATTCCACTATGTTCTACAATATACGAGGTCATCCCTACCAGCAAATATTTTATCTCCTCAATCTTACAAAAAACAAAAACAAAAACAAAATTTTAACCTCATGTCTCCCTCCCTCAAGTTTTACCGAGTTACTTATGTCCTATTTAAAGCAAAACTCACGGGCAATATTCAATGTTTTCACTTCAGTTTTTAACACCACTTCAGGAAGATTTTACTCTTTCCATACCACCAAAACTTGTTTTGGTGAAGGTCATCAGTGATTCTAATGTTGCTAAATCCAGTTGTTTTTCTGTTTCGTTGTGTCTTTGTTTTTTAAGGATAAATCCAACTTTTCAATTGCTAAGACCAAAAAACCCAGAGCATTTTTGAGGCCTACTTTCCAATTACCCACTGTATCTATTTTATCAGGAATTTGAGCTGTGCTTACCTTAAAATTGTGTCAAGAATCCTGCCACGTCGCATGACTTCCACTGCTAGCATTCTGGTTTGATTCACCATTAGCTATGAGTTTAATGTTTTCTCTACTTCTTTTCTTGATCTGCCATAGTCTTTTCTCAACATAACAGCCAGAGAAATCCTTAAAGATATGAGTAAGATAATGCCATTATTTTCTGTTGCTTAAGATGCTACAATCAGTCCCCATTTATTCAGAGTAAAAGTCAATGTTATTATTAAGGTGTGTAAGGCCCCAGAGGATATTGTTCCCTCTCTGAATGTATGTCTTACTACTGTTTTCCTCCACATTCCTGCTTCAGGGCGCATCCTGTTTCTGCTGCCAAGACATAAACATGAATTTTTCTTCCTCATTCAAGCCTTGCTCAAGTGTTATTTTTTCAGTGAGGTTTACTCTGACAAACCTATTTAAAACCTCAACTTATACCCTGACTGATAATATCAAGAACTGGTGAGGAGGTAGAGGAACCAGCACTTTCGTAACTGTACAGCTATTTTAGAAAACAATTTGGCAGATTCTTATAAAGTTAAGCAAACACTTAGGATAGATAGGAACCAGCAATTCCACCCCTAGGTATTTACCAAATAAAAAGAAAACCTTATGTCCATACAAAGACCTGTACAAAAAATGATTAGAACAGCTTTATTAATAATCTCCAGAACAGGAAATACCCTAAATGTTTATCAACTGTGAAATGAAAAATACATTGTGATACATCCATACACCTGAATGCTACTCACCAATAAAAATGAATGAACAACTGGTCTATGCAACATTGTTGCTGAAACTCAAGTTCTGCTGCTCACTTCTCAGAGGTCAATACTCAAGAGACAAGTATAGGTGAAAAGGAAAGGTTGCTTTATTCAGGGGGGCCAGCAACCTGGGGAGACAACTGACAGATGTCCAGAGACCATCTCTGAGGTTCCAGGGTAAGGAAGAGGATTTTTAAAGGGGAAATTCAGGGTAGGAGACTGTGTACATACTGATGAAAAAGGCAGAGAAAATCATGACCATTCATGAGCAAAGATGTCACATGTGTATGGAGTAAAACATAGATGTAACATGCGTCTCATGTTCACTTCAGGGTGGAGACAACAGCAGAAGGAGGCAAAATTCAGCCCCTGACATCAGGAGGCTATCTTAGGACAAGGAGAAAGGGTGACAGGCATGTTCTGAGAGCTGGTGAACTGGATGGGGTCTTGGACTCATGATCTTGGATAAGGAATGTAGGACCTTGCTTGTTCATAGTCTGGAACCCTATCAGTTACCCTGAATCCAGGATTCTGCAGAAACAGCTAGTGGATTTGTAGTGGGCTCTGAAAAAAAAAAAAAAAAAAAAAAAAAAAAAAACTACAATAGCTGATTAGGAGAAAATATTTCTCTGCAAACAAGCTTTCAACTTTCTGCTAATTTTAACCTCATTAATCCTATATGGCATGGTTTCAACACTATGGATGAATCGCAAAATCATTTTCCTAAGTGGAAAAAATTTGAAACAAATGACTCCTTGTGTTATAATTCCATTTGTAGGAAATTTAGGCAAAGGGAAAACTACAAGGACAGTAATCAAATTAATATTTGAGAAGGAATGGAAATGAAAGGAATATTTGAGAAGGAATGAAAATGAATACAAAAGGACACCAAGGAACACTTTTGATAATGGAAATATTCTATTTTGATTCTAGAAGTAGTTATATGACAGCATTTCCCAAAATTCATTGAACTGTATACTAAAATAGCATGAGTTTACTGCCTACAAATTATACTAAAATAAACATTTGTCTTAAAAGACAAAGTTGGTTTTTGGCAAAGATTAGTGTAATTAAACAACATTCTGACAATATTGATCAACACATATGCAATGTTGAGAATGAAAAAAAGAGACATAACTACAGTGACAGCTATAACTGATATGATGACAGTACTAGATAAACATTTATGACAGAAAACTTACAAAACTAAACAAAATTGATAAAACTGGATCAAGAATCAAGAGGAAGCCACAATAGTCCACTAACTATGAAGATACCTGAACCTGCAGTTAAAATTTAACTAATATAGAAAAATAAGGTCCAGGGTGTCTGGATGGCTCAGTTGGTTCACCTTCTGACTCTTGAGTTTGGCTCAGGTCATGATCTCACCAACCATGTGGCTCTGCGGTGACAGTGAGGAACGTTTATGGGATTCTCTCTCCCTCTCTCTCTGTCCTTACCTGTCCTTACCCAGTTCTCTCTCTCTCTCAAAATAAATTAATAAGTTAAATTATATCCCACTTTCAAGGAATAGATAATTCCAATTTTATACAAAGCTTCCCAAAGAATACAAAAAAATGGACATACCCAATATTCACTTTATTTTTGAGAGAGAGAGACAGTGAGAGAGAAAAAAAAGCAGTAGAGGGGCAGGTTTGGGGGGAGAGAGAGGGAAAATCATAAGCAGGCTCCATACTGGGTGTGTGGATCTCATGATCAAGAGATCATGACCTGAGCCAAAATCAAGGGTCAGCCACCGCTTAGCCGACTGAGCCACCCAGATGTTCCTCCAAAATTCACTTTAAAAAGTCAGTATAGGGGCGCCTGGGTGGCGCAGTCGGTTAAGCGTCCGACTTCAGCCAGGTCACGATCTCGCGGTCCGTGAGTTCGAGCCCCGCGTCAGGCTCTGGGCTGATGGCTCAGAGCCTGGAGCCTGTTTCCGATTCTGTGTCTCCCTCTCTCTCTGCCCCTCCCCCGTTCATGCTCTGTCTCTCTCTGTCCCACAAATGAATAAACGTTGAAAAAAAAAATTAAAAATAAATAAAAATAAAAAATAAAAAAAAATAAAAAGTCAGTATAACTTATTAACTAAATTAGGTTTGGGTATTATAAGAGATATTATAGCCTGATGTCAATTATGAAACAAATGCAAAAAAAAAAAAAAAAAAAGCAAATTAGCTCAACAATGTAAATAAAGGTTAACATAAGTACTTTGAATTTATTCCAGTATTGTAAGGTTGTGTTGACATTATAGAATTTTTTAAATGTACAAATATATACCAGAATAAAGGGAGGAAACTGTGTGACGAACTCAAGAATGAAGAAAAAAATAACATGTAACACCCATTAATGGTAGAGAAACTCATAAAAAAAATAAAAAAGAAAGAAATGAAAGCTTCCTCAACATAGGCGAATAACACACATTCTTAGTGAAAACATGGTGATATCATTCTCTTTAATATCAGGAAAAAAAACGAAAGAGTATCTCTATTCAGCTATAATCAATGTTGACCTAAAAATCTGTTCCCGGGGCACCTGGGTGGCTCAGTCAGTTAAGCATCCAACTTCAGCTCAGGTCACGATCCCATGGTTTGTGAGTTCAGGCCCCACGTCAGGCTCTGTGCTGACAGCTCAGAGCCTGGAGACTGTTTTGGTTTCTGTGTCTCCCTCTCTCTCTGTTCCTCCCCTGCTTGCACTCTGTCTCTCTCTCAAAAATAAATGAAAGATTATAAAAAAATTAAAAATCTGTGCCAATGCAGTAGACAGATTTAGAGAATGTAATTTTAAAAATTACATAAGTTAGCAATGCATGAATATAAGAAAAATGGCTGAAGACCTATATAGATAAAATGATTAAATCGTATTGGAATAATTTAAAGAAAACCAAAAGGGGGTTATACCATGTCTGTGGAAATAGAAGAATACAAATTAATCTATATGTTAAGGGTAGTTTCAATAAATTTCCTAACAACTGACTGAAGCAGTTTCAAATTATTAGAAGAGCAAAGATTCTAGAATATTCTAGAATAAAGCAGGGAAATTGTTTTATCTAATATCAAGAATTGTCAGAAAGTTGTAATAACTAAATAAGTATGGGATTGCCAGTAAGAAGACAAAAATTGATCACTGAGCTAAAATTCAGAGTCCTACAAGTGACCATTTATGAATGCAAATAGACATACACTGAAAGTGACATTGCCCATCAATGTGAAAAGGACTGTCTTGTACATAGATGATACTAGGAAAATCCATTATCTATACTGGCAAAAATCATATTGGATTTTACTTCACACTATCTATAGAAACTCAGTTCTAGATAGATATAAATCTGAAAGGAATATTTTGAAACTTTTATAAGAAAATCTATAATAAAATATGTGCCCTCAGTGGAAGGAATTTCTTGTACAAACAAAAGAGTCCTAATCTATAATTGTAGATAGTTTCAACTACTTTAAAATTAAAATTTGTATTGAGCAAAGGACTCCAAAAACATGAAATAGTAAAAAAACACAGGGGTACAAGAAATTAGTCATATGTTATCATCTTATAAAGAATTCCAACAAATAAATAATAGAATACACATACAATTTTTTAAAAATATCTACTTATTTTTGAGAGAGAGAGAAACAGAGCATGAGCAGGGAAGGGGCAGAGAGAGAGGAGACACAGAATCGGAAGTAGGCTCCAGACTCAGAGCTGTCAGCACAGAGCCTGATGTGGGGCTCAAACTCAGGATCATGACCTGAGCTGAAGACGCTTAACTGACTGAACCACATAGGTGCCCCTACACATAAATGTTTTTTTAATGATTTATTTATTTATTATTTTTACATTTTTTAAAATTTATTTTTGAGAGAGCACAAGTGAGGGAGGGGCAGAAAGAGAGTGAGACACAGAATCTGAAGCAGGCTCCAGGCTCTGAGCTGTCAGCACAGAGCCCTACACGGGGCTGAAATCACAAACCGGGAGATCATGACCTGAGCCTTCGTCGGTTGCTTAGCCGACTGAGCCACTCAGGTGCCCCAATGATTTATTTATTTTTAAGAGAGAGAGTGCAAGTGAGGTAAGGGCAGAGAGACGGGGTGGACAGAGGACATGAAGCGGGCTCTGTGCTGACAACAGCAAGCCCGATGTGGGGCTCAAACTCACAAACTGTGAGATCATGACCTGAGCTGAAGTTGGACGCTCAACTGACTGAGGCACCCAGGTGGCCCTATTTTTTTTAATGGACAAACTAATGAATAGGTATTACAGAGAAGAAGCACCAAAAATGGCTAATAAATATACCAATAAATGTAGTGTAGATTTATGTATGTAACTATATATAAGCTATGGAGGAAACTAAAGCTGCATAAGGGGATAGGTGAAAGGGGATGGATCTGGGATATATTGGGGGGATAAGGTAAACATGTCTTATGATGCATCAGCTGTGGTGTAAAAAAGAAAATGAAAAATTGAAGATGATCCCTTGCTTTGGGGCTTGAGCAACTGATTAACATTCATTAAGATGGGAAGACTAAGGATTTTGGGGGATGGAGTGATGAATTAAGAATTTTGTAGGGTGCCTGGGTGACTCAGTCGTTTAAGTGTCTGACCTCAGCATAGGTCATGATCTCGCAGTTTGGGCCTTCAAGCCCTGTATCGGGCTCTGTGCTGTCAGCTCAGAGCCTGGAGCTTGCTTCATATTCTGTGTCTCCCTCTCTCTCTGCCCCTACCCACCCCTCTCAAAAATAAATAAACATTAAAAAAAATTTGTTTCATTTATGTTAGGTTTGAGATGCCTATTAGTTAACCAGTTATAGATGCCTCAATTTGGGGAGTCTCTTCACATAACCATAATATTAAACCAAAAGAAAAAGCCTACCTGATATTGCCATATATCATAAAAAGATATTTGGCAAAATTTGCAGTCATTTGTCTTTTTTAAGAAACTTAATTAAATAATAATAGATGTAAATTTGATATTTAATGATGAAACACTAAAAGAATTTCTATTAATGACAAGGTATGACACTTTAGCCACAATTATATTAATGTTGCAATAAAAATCTTTAAGATAAATAAATAATTTGTATAAAATGTGGATATGGTTGCAAGTCTATTATACATACATTAAGCTCCAGCCAGATTTGTTTCACTGAAAAAGCCCATTAAGGCATTAAGAAATAAAACTTGAGAAAAGTAATTTTACAGAGCTAGAATTCCTTATATGACAACAAAGTAAATGCATCCCTGTTATACTCCCCTCTTCTCTCAGCCTCCATTCTAACAATCCAGAAGAGAGGTAATTTAGGCCATTAGCCAAGATATGAAGAGATTTACTGGAGAAAAAGAGAGACAGGTAATAAAAATTAGTGAGTTACAAATTCACAATTTGATTAGGTGAAGCACAGAGGATTTTTTTCTAGGGCAGTAAAACTTTGTATGGTACTTCGAGTGGTGGATACATGACATTATGCATTTGTCAAAACTTATTAAACTTTTGGGGCGCCTGGGTGGCGCAGTCAGTTAAGCGTCCGACTTCAGCCAGGTCACGATCTCGCGGTCCGTGAGTTCGAGCCCCGCGTCAGGCTCTGGGCTGATGGCTCAGAGCCTGGAGCCTGTTTCCGATTCTGTGTCTCCCTCTCTCTCTGCCCCTCCCCCGTTCATGCTCTGTCTCTCTCTGTCCCAAAAATAAATAAACGTTGAAAAAAAAATTAAAAAAAAAAAACTTATTAAACTTTACAGTACAAAAAGTAAAATTAATCTGTTCAAAGTTTTAAAAATCAATTAGGAGTCTGAAGGATCTCAGGATGGAATGCAGAGTGTAACAAAAGAATTAACTGTATTATAAATGTATGCTATAACATCACTAAGTAACTTTAAAAATTACTGGAACTGTAAGACTAAAGGCAAAGGAACTGTACGTACATAGTACTGTAGCTGGTGAAGTTATTTCTCATATGGGTGTGGACTGATGAATCTGAAAATACTATCCATGTATACTGGAATTAAACAAAAGTAAATCAATGTCAGATGGTAGGAGCCAGGTTTCTTGGTGTTGCAAAGGAAGGCTACAGATAAGCAAGAAGGAAGACTAGAGTGAACTAGCTAGTATTGGGTTAAGTCAGAGTCACTGGTCTGAACATGTAGATATAAATAGATATGGAAATTATTATAGATGTGTGTAAATGCACAGACAGGTGTACATTCATGTAGTTTCTAGCTCTGCTGGCTGAGAGAGCCTAGAAGCAATAAACACAGTAACAACAAACACAGTCAGCACCTGGACCTTGGTTTCTAATACTGTCCTCTAACAAAAGGAACCAGGGCTCCTTGGAGAAATGACTGGTTCTAAGTCTGAAGCAAGAAATGTACAAGATGATCCTGAGTCATCTTGTAGGGTGAGACAGGAAGGAAGTACTAAAAAAACAAAATTATAGGGACATGCCTAAAGTACACAGGAGTCAACCTTTCAAGGACCAGTTTCAGAAACAAAATAAATAATGTAGTATTCATGAACCCAAGGCATACGTAGAGCCATTTTAAAATGGAGCCAGAGCAGCCATTTCAGCAGAAGTGCCTTTGCATGTCCTATTTTCTGAATCTTTGAATTGGGCTAAAATGCCAGCATTCCAGACAGTCAAGTAGCAGGAAAGAGAACACCCTGTCAGAAAAGACTGATAAAAATGAACTTTTGTGTAGTGATCACTTTGAATGACCAATCAAGGAAATACAAATGTAGCTCTGCTTCTCAGCATCAAAGAACTCTTCTTAAAAACAATTTATTTAATCTTCTTTCTTCCCATAAAAATCCTGAGTCTACTTCCTGTAATCAGGACACTACTTAGGCTTCTCCCTAAATCTGTGAACCCCAAATTGCAATACTTCAATCCCAAATAAAAGCTTTGCTTCTTGAACTGGTTTCTCATTTTGAGGTTGGCATATTGGATTATCACCCGAAGTATAAACTAAAACATCCAGAAATCCATACTGATAATCATAAATGATTGAGCAAATAAATAAATAAATGGGAGTAAAGAAACATATTTCCATACTGAAGAATTCTAAATAATTTAAGTAAATATTCCCCATGAGGAGGTGAAACTTAATTCTTAATTCCTGACAAACACCACTTCAGCTAGATAATTCAGCTTAACATCCTCAGTGATACCATGTTGATAATGTGTAACTTTGATATGATGTAATGAGAATGACATTTCCTTTCTATGGTCTTCCTCCAAAAACGCATAATGAGGCATAATGACTAAATGTAATGTGATACTCTGGATGGGATTTTGGTAAAGAAAAGGGACACTAGATAAAAACTGAGGAAATCTGAGTAAAGCATGGAGTTTAGTTAATTACGATTTATCTGTATTGGTTTATTAGCTGTGACAAATGTACCAGAGTAATGTAAAATGTTAATCATAGAGGAAACTGAAAAGAAGTATCCAGGGATTCTATGTACTATCTTTGCAACATTTCTATAAATTGAAAACTATCCTTAAAAAAGCTTATTAAATGTTAGCACAAGGAGAAATAGTAATATGAATATTCTTATATCTATTTTTTAAATGTACTTCGTATTTAAAACCTTTCCATCAAGAAAAGTGTAATAGAAATTCATGGAAACTAGCCCGTTAACACTCATTTTTTTCAAAATTCAGTTAGAGTATCTTCTATATTTTGAAGTCTTTCTTAATGCATTGTTTATGTTCCTTTTCTACTCAGTGTTATACTTATCGGTAGTTTACCTGAGTCCCTCGGTTTACTACAAGTTCCCAAGGAACTATGATTGTTTTTATGTTCATAACCAACATCCAGAAAACATAAGTACCTGTAGTTACCAGTGTGTGCTTATTAAATGCATGGAGATCGAGAATATGGAAGAGAAAGAACTAAAGACAAAAGCATGGGAATTCCATATGAAAACAGCCGGAAAATGAAACAACCAAGAAAACATAATTAAACAAGGTTAGAGAAGATTAAGAAAAAGAAAATTCAGTATCATGGAAGACAAGAAGGCAAAGTTTCAAAGGAAAAAAACGTAGTGTCAAATGCATCAAAGAGGGTATGGGGCATTTTTAATAAGATTGAGTACTGTTGGTTGAATTATGTCCCCCAAAATGAAGTATTCAAGTCCTAACATCCATACCTGGTAATGTGACTTTATTTGGAAACAGGACCTTTACAGGTATAATCAAGGTAAGACTAGTTTACACTGGATTAGGATTTCTAATCTAGTGATTGGTGTTCTTATAAAAAAAGAAAGGGAGATTTAGACACAGAAACATGGAGACAGCACATGCAGAGGAAGGTCACATGTCAATGGCAGAAATTAAAATGATGCCACTACAAATCAAGTAACTACAAGGACGACAGCAACCACCAGGAGCTAGGAAGAGCACGGAAGGATACTCCTGAGGATCTCTGGAGATAGTGTGGGGCTGCCAACCCGTCCACTGCAGACCTCTGACCTCCAGAACTGTGGGGAAACAAACTTCTGTTGTAAACCACCCAGTTTGTAGTCATTTATAGCAGTATCCCTAGGAGACCAATACATTGAAAAGGACTAAATAAATGATTAGGAAGCTCACTAGGAGTGTTCTAAGAACTGTTTTAGATAGAAAACATGAACCAAAATTACAAATAGCTGGGATGTGTGTGAGTGGTGAAGAAATTAATTTCATAATCAAACACCATCATTTCAAAATTTTTAAAAATTTAATCAAAATTTCAAAATTGTTAAAAGTCATCAAAACAGGGGTGCCTGGGTGGCTCAGTTGGTTAAGCATCTGACTTCAGCTCAGATCATGATTTCATGGTTCATGGGTTCCAGCCCCGAATCAGGCTTTGTGCTGACAGCTCAGAGCCTGGAGCCTGCTTGGGAGTCTGTGTCTCCCTCTCTCTCTGCCCCTCCCACATTCATGCTCTGTCTCTCTGTCTCTCTTTCTCAAATATAAACAAACATTAAAAAAAATTTTTAAGTCATCAAAACAAAAATAAATTATGCTTTTTCACTCATTATAATTACCATTATTTAATATTTTTATATTAAGCAATTTTTGCAAGGTTAGCAAAACCCCTAACAGCATGTTTTTATGTGCTATGGCGGATGGGGGGTGGGAATTAGGATGACATTATTGGACAACAATTTGAAATGGTTTGCAACATAAAAATTCATAGCATCTGTAACTTCACAAATTTAGTCTCATTTTAGAAATGTCCTGTAATTTATTTTAGCCATTACTACATAACTGATTTTCACAGTTACGTTCATACTGAAGTAAGAGATGTCTCTCTCTTTCTCTCTCTCTCTGTTTCTTTTTTTTTCTTTCCCTGCTGTGTCATCTAATTCAGCTTTTCTTTGCAGCCAGCTCTCTGTGAAAGAATCAGGATACCATTTCATTTCATGTTACTAAGGTCAATGTGTAGTTCAATCTTAAAATAACATAAGGACTAGAAGAATACTGCTATTCAGCTCTTCTAGCCCTGAATCTTGTGCTGTGTTTGCCATCAGATAGGTACTGCTAGTGGAGAGATTTTATCAAAAACTAGCAGCAGCCATTTTTTTTTTCATTAAGAATAGAGTTCATAAGAAAAAAAACCAGATTTCCATTAAATCTGACCGTTGTTTTTAGGAACAAAAGAAAGTTATTGGTTACTTAACCTTATCATAAAGCTGTCTTATATAGCCAATTACCCCCACTATTGATGCCTTTTTAAAATTAAATGCTGTAACTGTTTCAAGATATCAGTATCAGAATAGTCATTTTCCCCCTCCTGTACCACAAAACAGATCATTGCAGTAAGCCTGAGTTTGGGCCACTGCTGAGACAAGACGAAAGGTAACAAATGGGACAAGTACAGTTGATTGTTTTATTCAGCAGTTCAATTAGTTTTCATGTATAAGACCCCAGAGTTGCACCTGTCAGGAAATGACAACTTTCATCTGTGAACAATTAAAAAATAGATTTTTATAGGCAAGGATCTTCATAACCTGGGCATTGGAATGTATTTCTAATCATTTCTTCACAGAGCAAAATAAAAACTGGAATACCATTAAGCAGGATCCCAAGGAACTGCAAGTATGTTCCATCTTTTGGTTTATTGAATCTATGCTATTCATAGATTATGCTATTCATAATTCCAGGGAATTCTGGAACAATTGGGCTTCTCCAATTATTTCCAATGTAGGAAATAATTCTCCAATAATTCTCCAATTATTTCCAATGTAGGAAAGCATGTACCTCATTCTTCATGTCACCAATGAGGAAGGATAACAAGGGAATTTGTCAGAAGACAAAGGTGACCATTATACATCTGAGTCAGTAAGTGGAGGGAAGTTTGAGCTCAGCTCAGGAACAGTGACTGAAACGGGCAAACTGCTCCTGGTTTCAATTAACTAGAGAAACAGTAATGGACTCTCCACAAGTTTTCTCCTGTTCTTTGCAACTTAAATTTGTATTTTGTATGAGTAGTGGTGCTGTCCATCAAAGCAGTGGTGGTTTGGGGAGGTTACAGATAGAAGAGCCCCAACCTCTACAACTGCAAAATAAAAGTCCCACATAGAGTAAAAGATGACAGAATCTTCCTATGTAAATTCTGCTACTTAACATCTGTGATTATTAAAAATCAATTAGATTGGCTTACCTATCAAATGTTCCTAATCTTTATTACCTAATGTAGCTTCATATTTGCATTTAGTATCATTTTTCTTCTGCTTGAATTTTTCCTTCAACATTTCTTGCAGCATGAATCTGCTAGTGATGAATTCTTTCAGTTTTTGTGTATCTCAAAAGTCTTCCTCTCAGTTTCATTTTTATAGGGTTTTTTTGGTTGTTGTTTTTACTAAATATACCATTCTAGGTTGACTGTGTTTTCTTTTCATGCTGCTCCACTGTTTTCTCACTTGCATTATTTCCTAGGAACGATCTCTCTTTTTTTCCCATTATCCTCATCCTCTGCATGTAATGTAACGTTTTCTGTTCATCACTGATTTTGAGCCATTTGATTATGATTGCACATTGGTGTAGTTTCCTTCGGGTTACTTTTGCTTGGGGTTTATTGAGCTTGATGGAACTATGAGTTAATCAAGTTAGGAAAATTTTTAGCCATTATGTTTTTGAAAACTTTTTCTGTCCCTCCTCTTCAAGTTTGAACATGAGTTACATTTCACTGACGTTTTTCTGTTTCTTCTTCTTCTTTTTTTTAATTCTCTTTTATTTCTCTGTTTCCTTTTGGATAGTTTCTATTGCTACTTTCTTAAAGGCCACTAATCTTTTCTTCTGCAATGTCTAATCAGTCTTTAATCCCACCTAGTTTAATTTTCATTTGCTTATTAGCTTTTTAATATCTTCCATGTTTCCACTTAACTTTTTGAGCATATAGAATATAGTTACAATAATTGATATCATGCCCTGTCTTTTAATTCTAGTATTGATGTCTGTTCTGAGTCAGTTTCAATTAACTAATGTTTCTTTTTAATGTGAGTTATATATATCCTTGATATATTGAATGCCCAGTGATTTTTTCATCAGTTCTTGGGCATTTTGAATTTTACATTTTTGGTTTCTGGGTTTTAAAATTATCCTATCAATATTCTTGAGCTTTGTTCTGGGATGCAGTTAAGTAACTGGTAAGGAGTTTGATCCTTTGGTTCTGATTTTTTAATATTTACTGGGTAAGAGTGGAGCAGTGCTCAGCTTAGAGCTAACTACCTCCAGCTACTGAAATGAAACCCTTCAGTACCCTCTAACTGTTCAGTCTACTGGTGGTAACAAGGAACATACTCAGCCCTGTGTCAGAATCTGGGAGTATTACTCCTGGTTTTTCCAGGTGGAATTTTTTTGGGACAGGGAGTGCTTTAAATAGTTTTCTTACATTCAGGCAGTCATTAATCAGTTCTGGCTGAATATGAATACTTGAAGGAATAATATGAATGTCTCTGGATTTCTCTCTGTGTGCAGCTGCCTCTTCTCCAGTAGCTGTCCTGAGAAATTAGCCACCTTGCTATCTCCAGCTCCAGTCTATCTGGCTCAACATGAGTTCCTCAACACCAGATATTCTCTCAATGAAACAAACTGGAGCCTCACCTTATTATGGGGCTCACCTCTTTTGATTTCAACTCAGAAATCCCTGTTTTTTATGGCCTGATGTCCATTATCTTGAAAGCTATTTTTCACAGATTTTGTCCGTTTTTTGGTTGTGTTTGATTGTTCAGATGGTAGGCAAATCCAGTCCCTATGTTCTATCTTGATCAGAGATGGAAATCAAGAACTAGATTTTGAATTCAATTAACTTAAATTTAAATTTAAATAGCAATAAGTTGTTCATAACTGCCATTATGGATGTTGGCTCAGAAGCCATAGCTACCAACTGCCCATCCAAATCCAATAACAAAACTGGTTACGTAGTAATTAGTTTCAGTAGACATCAAAAGTTCAAAGCATCGTCCCTTTAAAATATGTCTTTAGGACTACATAAGGGGCCTTAAGATATTGTAGATTTCACAGTATAGACTGATCTTAGTTGGTATCTGTCACTTTTAATACTACAATGTAATCACGAAAGACCCAGGTTGTTTTTTTTTTAATATAATTTATTGTCAAGTTAGCTAACATACAGTGTATACAGTGTGTTCTGGCTTCAGGAGTAGATTCCCGTGATTCATTGCTTACGTGCAACACCCAGTAGTCATCCCAACAAGTGCCCTCCTCAATGCCCATCACCCATTTTCCCCTCTCCCCTGCCCCCTCATCAACCCTGTTTGATCTCTCTATTTAAGAGTTTCTTATGATTTGCCTCCCTCTCTGTTTGAAACTCTTTTTTCCCTTTCCCTTCCCTCATGGTCTTCTGTTAAGTTTGTCAAGTTCCACATATGAGTGAAAACATTTGATATCTGTCTTTCTCTGATTTATTTAACTTAGCATAATATCCTCCAATTCCATCCACGTTGTTGCAAATGGCAGGATTTCATTCTTTTTCATTGCCAAGTAGTATTCCATTGTACATATAAACTACATCTTCTTTATCCATTCATCAGTTGATGGACATTTGGGTTCTTTTCATAATTTGGCTATTGTTAATAGTGCTGCTGTAAACATTGGGGAATGTGTGCTCCTATGAATCAGCACTCCTTTGATAAATTCCTAGTAGTACAATTTCTGGGCCATAGGGTAATTCTATTTTTAATTTTTTGAGGGACCTCCACACTATTTTCCAGAGGGGTTACACCAATTTGCATTCCCACCAACAGTGCAAGAGGGTTCCCGTTTCTCTACATCCTTCTTTGGAAAAGTGTCTGTTCATGTCATATGCCCATTTCTTCACTGGATTATTTGTTTTTTGGTGTTGAGTTTGGTAAGTTCTTTATAGATTTGGATACTAACCATTTATCCAATATACCATTTGCAAATATCTTCTCCCATTCCATCGGTTGCCTTTTAGTTTTGTTGATTGTTTCCTTTGCAATGCAGAAGTTTTTATCTTGATAAGGTCCCAATAATTCATTTTTGTTTTTGTTTCCCTTGCCTTTGGAGACATGTTGAGTAAGAAATTGCTGCAGCTGAGGTCAAAGAGGTTATTGCCTGTTTTCTTCTCTAGGATTTTGGTGAGTTTATTTTTGTGTGTAGTGTAAGAAAGTGGTCCAGTTTCATTCTTCTGCATGTTGCTATCCAGTTCTCCCAGCATCATTTGCTGAAGAGATAGGCTTTTTTTCCATTGGATACTCTTTTCTGCTTTGTCAAAGATTAGTTGGCCATACATTTGTTGGCGCAATTCTGGGTTCCCTATTCTATTCCATTGGTCTGTGTGTCCATTTTTGTGCCAATACCATACTGTCTTGATGATTACAGCTTTATAGTAAAGGCTAAAGTCCAGGATTGTGATGCCTCCAGCTCTGGTTTTCTTTTTCAAAATTACTTTGGCTATTCAAGGAAAGACCCAGTTTTTTTGCCTGTTTGTTTTCTGGTTTT
The DNA here is from genome assembly GCF_014898765.1 of Herpailurus yagouaroundi. Lineage (NCBI taxonomy): Eukaryota > Metazoa > Chordata > Mammalia > Carnivora > Felidae > Herpailurus > Herpailurus yagouaroundi. The sequence goes on along the minus strand of NW_024412440.1, from coordinate 161,820 downwards.
TGTTTTATTTGAGAGAGAGAGAGAGAGAGAGAGAGCACGAGTGGAGGAGAGGGGCAGAAGGAGAGAGAGAGAATATTAAGATCTCTTAAGATTCCAAGAGAGAATCTCTGCTCATAGTATGGAGCCCAATACAGGACTCAAGCCCATGACCTGGGTATCATGACCTGAGCCAAAATCAAGAGTCAGGCGTTCAACCAACTGAGCCACCCAGGTGCCCCAGGAAAGACAGAGTTGTTTTTTTTTTAATTTTTTAATGTTTACTTACTTTTGAGGGAGAGAGACACAGAGACAGAGACTGAGCAATAGCATGAGCAAGGGAAGGGCAGCGAGAGAGGGAGACACAGAATCCGAAGCAGGTTCCAAGCTCTGAGCTATCAGCACAGAGTCCAACACGGGGCTTGAACTCACAAACCATGAGTTCATGAACTGAGCCGAAGTCAGATGTTTAACCAACTGAGCCACCCAGGAGCCCCAAAGCCCCAGGGTTTTTTGTTTTTGTTTTTGTTTTTGTTTGTTTTTTTAAATTTATTTGAGTTTAGTTGACACACAGTGCTACATTAGTTTCAGGTATACAGCAGAGTGATTCAGCTTCTTTACATGTTATTCTGTGCTCACCCCAAGTGCAGCTACCATCTGTCACCACACAGTGCTATTCCAATATCATTAAGCATATCCCGTATGTTGGGACTTTGATTCACACAACTTATTCATTGCATAACTGGAAGCCTGTATCTGCCACTCCTCTTCACCGTTATGCTCATCTCTTCATTCCCCTGGCAACCATCAGTTTTTGTTCTCTGTTTTTTTTAGGTGGAAAGACACAGGTTTTTTATTGCAACATACAATTTGGTTGGACCTCCCTAAGAAAAAGTCCACAAACTGAGAACAAAAATTAGGTTTAAAAGAAAATATTTATTTAAAATTATAATTAAAAAAAGAAAATTAAAATTAGAAATGAAGTATTACAAGTTATAAAGTTAAATTGACAAAATACCACAGAAATCATAAAACCCAGAAAGTTAACATAGCATGTATATGAATTGTTTTATACAACCCTATGATACCTTTAATTTTTACATTTTTGACTGAATATTCTTTAGAGGTAATATCTCCACAAGACACAATTTTCTAATATTTTCAATATAAAGTAGACAATTCATTCTTTCCTTTAGCATGTTTGATTTAAATTTGTTACTTATTGTTAAAATATTAGCAAAGTTCTTTCAGGTTCACAACTCGTGATTTGTAATGTTCTATAATTTTTTAGGATTGTTGTCAAATTTTGGAAAACCTCTGTCAAGTTTCCTTAATATAATGAACAACAAGATTTCAGGGCATTAAAAGAGTTCTTGTGCTGTAATTAATATTAAATACTACTTGAATTGAGGTATTATAAATTAGTTTGCTCTCAGTGTCCTCATTGTAAAGACATGAGTGTCATGGTATCTCTATTAATGTCAATATATCATGCGTGACAGAAGCAAACTTCCATTCTCATTAGGCGTCAGTAAGAATTGAATTATCTATTTAAAATTACACATCTGATGATTGTCTCCATGCTTTTAAAAATGTTTCTCCTTCATTACTCATATACTTCTGGTGACAAGCATTATGCCATATACCCATATGTGCTGTGTCTTCTACCCTGCATCTCTGCATTTTGGTGCCAGTCGATTTGGCACGGGGGTGTTAGGAGTATCCCTGGAAGCCATTCTTACACTTCAGTGGACATCAGTGAGCAATTTATATACAGTTGTGATTGTGGAATATACCTCACTGACAGTGAACTAAATGTATTCTTTCCTTGACTTCCTGGTTGAGTCCTTCAAATGCCTGTGATTCTTTAATGTCAACTAACCTGAGTTAGTATGAGGAAGTATGATGAAGGGGCAATCAGAATAGAAACAGATAATAGTTTATTTCTTGCAGTTAAGGTAGCTTCTTAATTTTTACCGCAACAACAAAAAAAATAACCACAAAAAATCAAATCACTTGGAGGGCACCTGGGTGGCTCAGTCGGTTGAGTCCAACTTCGGCTCAGGTCATGATCTCACAGTTCGTGAGTTCGAGCCCCGCATAAGGCTCTGAGCTGACTGCTTGCTCAGAGCCTGGACCCTGCTTCAGATTTTGTGTTTCCTTCTCTCTCTGACCCTCCCCCGCTCATGCTTTGTCTCACTCTATTTCTCAAAAATAAATAAATGTGAATTTTAAAAAATTAAAAAAAAAATCACTTGGTTCCCTCGCGTATCTTTGATGGGATGTGTTCAAATTAAAAGGCTTGAAGCTTAAACCCCGTTGGCCTCAAAGGAAAACAAGTTCTGACTGTATACTTCAGTTTTCCCCCTTGTTCTTATCATTGAGCTTCCGTATAATTGTTGCATGATGAATTCCTTCAGTAATCTGCTTCGTTCTAAGTCCTTATCCCTCCATCCATTCTAACGCAACTGCCAAAGCAACGTTTCTTAAATACTGCATATCTTACATTCCTTTTCCTTGATTAGACATTAAAGATTACATATTGCCGGAATAATTTATTATTTTTTGTCTGAAATTCAAAACTTTTTTCAAAGTTCTTCTTACTTCTTCCACAACTTCCTTGTGCAAAAGCATTTCTCCAGTGTTAGTCTTCTCATTAATTCTAGAACACTCTTTTCTCTCCTGTACCTTAGAATCTTTGTTCAGCTGTACTTCTCCCTTAAACTACAATTTAATAACCAAATATTCCTCAGAACTTCCCAAATTAAACCTTTTGGGAAAGTAATTTCTCCTTCCTCTAAACTCCTGTGGTATGTATTGATCACCATGGTCATTTTTTACTAAGCATAGACGTTATTTACTTCTAATTTGAAAAGTATGAGATTTTACTCTAAGACAAATTTATAAACCTCTTAGTATTATTAGTTACCTATTTGTTGTCTGTGCTTCCTAATGGTAATCAAATACTCTATAACAACTTTACATTATTAAATAATAACATGTTGGCACTTGTGTTCTTCTAAATCTCTTTTAAATAGACATTTGGTTTTTAATGTATTCTAAAGTTTTGGTTTTTAAAGTATTGATGAAGAATACAAAGGAAATAACACTCAACTAAAGCCTTATCTATCGGTTTTGGAAATCACAAAGAAGAGAAAAAACAGTGAAAGTAATATTTCTGAAACATATTGTTGAAATTAATTCAAGGGCATTATTTTCACTTGAGTAATGGAATGGCATCTTACATTCAACAATTGCAAGTAAAATAAAAATTATATAGTAAAATCACCCCCTAAAATACTTTAAATTCCTCATAAATATGTGTGTGTACATTAAAAATCTTTATAGTAATATGAATGTATGATTATAAAATACATAGGTAACTGTACCATACACTAGAATACATTTGTAAATATTTTACAATATTTTTAATTATATAAAGAAGTTACTGACAGTTGAATTTAGGTAATCTTAGTAAGCATTTGCTTAGGGTGCAAATCATTTGAGAGACAGATCTGCATAAGTTAAAAGTAAGATTCAGGAAATCATCTCTGGATTTGATATCTGGTTCTCTCAATGTCCTGTGACTTTGATGAAGTTGCTTTAATGTTCTGCAGCTTGGTTCATTCATCTCTACGTTGGAGATAGTAATAGTCTCCAATTTAATTGTGTTGTTGTAAGCACAGTGTTGACTAAATGTGCTTAGATTTATGTTTGGTATAGTGTTGGCACTCAATAGTTTTAATCATGATAACATTCGAGACCACTCCCTACAGGTTAAATTAGTATTGCTATTAGACAAGAAATACTGTTAGAAATCTGAATAAGGAAAGATATTTATTCATACTCAGACAGGTAAAACTAAAGAAAAATAAAGAGGTAGTTTAAATCTACGCTGTTAATTTTTGTGCCACCAGTTAAGTGAAATTCAACTTCTGAATAATAGCTGAAAATTTACATTTGCTTGATTTTTCACATATGCTATTTTGTTTCTTATTTATTCAAAAGATAAGTCTGGTTCTGTGTATCAATTTTTAAAAAATATTTATTTTTGAAGGAGAGAAAGACAGAGTGTGAGCGGGGGAGGGTCAGAAGAGAGAGAGAGAGAGAGACAGAATCCAAAACAGGCTGCAGGGCCTCAGCTGTCAGCACAGAACCCGATGCAGGGCTTGACTCACGAGCTGTGAGATCATAACCTGAGCCGAAGTCAGATACCTAACTGACTGAGCCACCCAGGCACTCTGTGCATCAAATTTTCTGAATACACAAACAAAAAGAAAAGAAATAAAACAGAAAATCATACTGGAAGCACACTTAAAAGTAAAGAAAGACATTTCATGGTAAATAATCAATGCAAGAGAAGGATATCACAATACTAAATACGTATGTAAGCATCATCATAGCTTTAAAATATATTTTAAAAGATTGACATAATTAAACAGAAAAATAGACAAATCCACATTCATAATGGAAGATTTAATACATCCTTCCAATATTTAGAATAAACAGATCAAAACATAGTAAAAATATAAAAGATTGGGACAATGGAATCATAAATTTGACCTACTGATACAGGTAGAATATTGACCAGATAATGGGCCATAAAGAAAATCTTATCAAGGAGTGCCTGGGTAGCTCAGTCCATTAAGCATCAGACTCAGAATACCTGCTCAGGTCATGACCTCACGGTCATGGGATCAAGCTCTTCATGGGGCTCCACTAAGTGTGGAGTTGGCTTGGGATTCTCTCTCCCTGTCTATGTCTGCTCTTCCCCTACTGGTGCTCTCTCTCTCTCAAAATAAATAAAGATTTAAAAAAAAAGAAAATCACATCAAATTTTTAAATTACTTTTGTAATTTTTTTATTTAAATACCTGTTAGTTAACATGCAGTGTAATATTAGTTTCAAGTGTAGAATATAGTGACTCAAAACTTACATACAACACCCAGTGCTTATCACAAGTGCACTCCTTAATCCCATTCACCTATTCAACCCATCGCCCCCACCTACCTCCTTTCTGGTAACCATCAATTATTTCTCTATAGTTAAGAATCTGTTTCTTGTTTTCCTTTCTTCCTCTTTTTTCCCCCTTTGCTTGCTTGTTTTGTTTCTTAAATTCCAAGTATGAGTGAAATTATATGGTAATTGTCTTTCTCTGGCTGACTTACTTCACTTAGCAATTATACTCTCTAGCTCCATCCATGTTGTTGCAAATGGTAAGATTTCATTCTTTTTTATGGCTAGGAAATATTCCATTCTATATGCATATGCATCACCTCTACTTTATCCATTTATCAGTCAATGGACATTTGGGCTGTTTCCGTAATTTGGCTATTGTCGCTGCTATCAACATTGGGGTGCATGTAGCCTTTTGAATTAGTATTTTTGTACCCATTGGGTAAATACCTAGCAGTGAAATTGCTAGATTGTAGAATAATTCTATTTTTAACTTTTTGAGAAAACTCCATACTATTTTCCAGAGTGGCTGGACTGGTTTGCATTCCCAGCAGCAGTACAAGAGGGTTTCCCTTTCTCCACATCCTCACCAACACCTGTTGTTTTCTGTGTTGTTAATTTTAGCCATTCTGACAGGTGTGAGGTGATATGTCGTTGTAGTTTTGATTCGTATTTCCCTGATGGTAAGAGATGTTGAGCATCTTTTCATGAGTCTGTTAGCCATCTGGGTGTGTTTCTGGAAAAATGTCTATTCATGTCTTCTGCCGTTTTTTTTATTTAATTTTTTCATGTTAATTTATTTTTGAGAGAGAGACAAAGTGCAAGCAGGGCAGAGAAAGCAGGAGACAAAGAATCCGAAGCAGGCTCCAAGCTCTGAACTGTCCTCACAGAGCCCTACGCAGGGCTCGAACTCACGAACTGTGAGATCCTGACCTGAGCTGAAGTCAGACTCTTACCCGACTGAGCCACCCAGGTGCCCCTCTTCTGTCCGTTTCTTAACTAGATTATTTATTGTTTGGGTGTTGAGCTTTATAAGTTCTTTCTATATTTTGGATATTTATCTTGTGAAATCTTAAAAGATTGGAGAGTGGTCACCCTGTGTGTGGTGAGAGGAGGGCGAGAGGGACTGACTGAAGGGACAACCAGGGCTTCCCTGAGACCTAGTGCTGCGCGGTTTCCTGAGCTCGGTGCTGCTGCAGAGGCATCTTCACCTTCTCGAGATTCAGCAGACCCTTTGCTTCCCTTCTCTTCATGCTTATCGTATTTCAACATAGAGTTTTAGCAATCCAGCATTCCAGTTTCTTGAGTTTTGAATTGTTAAACTCATTTATATCCAATGAGAGTGATCCTGTTGTTTCACACACGTATGTGACACGTCCTTAAAAGAATAAGTGCATGGTTTGCAGGAAAAGCAGGTCGCAAATATCAACCAGCACTGCATTCTTGGCAAAGTTCACTCACGTTGTCTGGGTCTTGTTTGTGAAAGCGTTGCCTAACGTCAAGTTCTGTAAATTATTTCCTTTTTAATGTTTATTTATATTTGAGAGAGAGAGAGAGAGAGAGAGAGCATGCGCAGGGGAGAACACAGAGAGACAGAGACAGAATCTGAAACAGGCTCCAGCCTCTGAGCTGTCAGCACAAAGCCTGACTCATGGCTCGAACCCACAAGCTGTGAGATGATGACCTAAACTGAAGTCAGAGGCTTAACCAAATGAGCCACCAGGTGCCCCAGTAAATGATTTTTAAAGGAGCTTTTATTATTATCTTTTGAGGTTTACACATGATAGACCTGAATGGGTTTGAATAATTAGAGAGTTAATGAAATCCAAAGTTTATCACCGGTTACACATTCTTGCACATTCCAAGAACCTGAGCACATTCCAGCAGAGAACATGCCTGGGTTTATAAGAACAAACCAAAGCAGGTCACAGCATTAACATTCAGTGGGAATACAGTGAAAATCTGATTCCAACACTGGCATTGCTGGGGCTTGTAACCGATTTTTTCTTTTACTTTGCAAAAGTTTCTGATGGGCGGAGCATCTGGTAATCCCTTTCATTCCCAAACTGTGTCTCACTTCCTGCTCTAATCACAACTTTTAGCTGAAGAGCAGCTGACATAGAGTGAGCAGTGTCGGCTATTAAATGTTCCCCTAAAGGATCCTCAAAATGAGATTTCCAGCACAGATTGTTTGGCTTATGTGGTGGACTGTTTGTGTTGCAGAAGGTAAGAGTGAAAAAAGAAAGCCTTTTCTGTGTTATAAAACATTTTCTGTTCTGCTTTTCACAGTGGTATTAGGAATTTGGTCTAGATTGTGATTTAATTACTGTTCTGTAGCTTAATGTGTGAGTGGCTTTTGACATTGTTAAGTTTCAAAAAATAGAAGCAGCTTATTTAGATGTCGTGGTTATTCAGCATCATTTTATTTAATGTAAAAATTCAAAACATGTTTTAATATTTTGAAAGCTGTAATATAAGCATTTCCCTTGTAATTATCATAAAACATAATTTTATGCTTGGAATTTTTACCCAAATGCTTTCTGTGAAAGTATTAAGAAGCATATGAACATATATAGAACCAGAACAGAAATTAGACAATAGAAACCTTCAAATCATCTAATGACTAGATTTATCTCAGGTATAGATGTTAACTCTTTCTAAGGAAGAATCCCTTTAGCATTTACAACTGTTATTGTCACGGCCTTAAAAGTCTTATAGACAAGCAAGCATTACTTGTACCTTTGGCATGAATATACCATATAAATTTGAAAAAAAATGAATATGCAATGTTTATACCATCCAAATATTCTCATGGGTGTTTTCCTGTGGTTGTATTTGAGGTATATTCTAGAAGACCAGTCTTAAGAATAGTGAATATGAATGTAGAAGATTTTATTTTCTGGCATTAGTAAGGGAATTTCTGGACATATAATTAAATTTAATTCTAACACTACTTCTCAACAGAGTAAAAACTTTCTTTGGATAGAATTTGGTTTCTAGTTCATGATAGGAAACTATGTGATACTATTTGATTTACTTTTTTTGAATGACATTTTTAAAACAAATGAGTTACCTATCATTCACAAATTTCCAAAACATTTCACTAAGTCAACAAATTTTTTTGAATGCTTGCTTCCTGTCAGCCTCTATGCGTTGAGAAATACCAACAAATAACACTAAAGCTCTGTCATTGATGGTCTTTCAATCTAGAAAATGAAGGCAGATATCTCTCTTTAGTTATATTCCTCAGTCATTTTTTAAAGTTTATTCAAATATGCTTCATTTTTTTTCTGAGACACGGTGCGTTTTTAGTATCACATTCTGATAAGCTATTGCTTGATTTTTAGGTCAGAAACCTTATATCCAGCCACCTTTGAAACTAGCTATACAATCATTTCCCTGCATATGTAAATATTGCAGTGTGTATTCAAATGTAAAATATTATTGTATCGGCAAAGAGTTCCAGAACACTCTTAATGCTACAAACCATTACAAACATCTTTTTCTGTACACAAGTGTTTTTGTCTTTTCTTTAGCAGGAGTATGTTCAGTGTCTCAATATTTACATATTGTTTGCCTAGGCTTTATGTAGACATCATTTGTCATGTAAGGAAGATTTGTTTTCTTTCCAGCTCATGTTTAAAACTCAAGAATTGATGCCAAGTTTAATTAAACTGTTTAAGTGATTACAAAGCGGAATTTGAAATTTTAAAATCGGGTGCTATAAGCATGTATTAAAAATTAAGTAATAGTGATTTAAACTACTTACTTACATAATCAATTCCAGCTGACTCATTTCACCTGTATTTTCTATTTCATCAAAATGTGTTTAAATGTGGCATCCGTTTCTGCTGGTGAATTGGGCATTAGCACTCTACATACTATGGTGAGACTGACTCACCATATCTGGCTACTTCCTAACAGAGGAAGTATAGCATTACTATTTAAAGCAATCCTTAGGTTAGCCTCATGATTTTCACAAAAGCACACATGATGCACAAGTGAGTAGGAAAAAAATTACATGAATTTTCAGCAGATATAGAACTGTGATTTATTCCTTCTTTGCCAAAAAGTTCTAAAACTGGCTTGAAATGCCAATTCCATCAGTCTACCATACCTAGCAAATTTCACTCAGCAAGATAGCCTTGCTCATTAAAAATATCTATATATCCTTCAGTAGTTGCCTCTGGCTTTATTTCCCATGTAGAAATAAATATGAAATAGTAAATTGAGATATTGAGAAATACCACATTGAATAGTGAATGGTAAATTGAGGAATTGAGAAGACAGTTTGGAACACCAGCACAATCTGCTTTACTCAACCAGTCTTAATGTTTTAGCATTTCATAAATTGCCTCTGTCCTGTTCAGAGTGAACATTCCTCAAAAAACCCTCCTCACTCTAAAGAGGAATGATAGCCCATAGGAAGAATTTATTGGCCCAAGTTTCATGGAGACCAGTTAGTACCTTTTCGATGCAATAGGCTCTCTGCTCTGCCATTGCCAAGTGTGTAGAAACATTAGTTGTTTCCTTGTAAAACATCGCAATTGAACGAATCACCACAGGCTGCTAAGAACTGGTCATATTTACAGGACAAAGTTTAGAATAACAGTCCCTCAATCTTACCACATAGTTTCTGTTTTCTGGGATATATTATGACCAAGCTTTTCAAGTAGACCATTTAGACTTCGGGTCTCAAAAGTGTATAATCTTTGAAAGTAACCCCAGCCCAGAAATTCTTGGCTGAGAAATGTGAAAAAATTAAAACCTACTGAAACACGTCCAAGTACATCTGGCTATTCTTTTTGGAGAGATATAGGTGTTATCTATTTCTGGAGGCTTAAAGGGCAAAAAATGTTCTTTCAGGACATAAAATATATTATAGATCAAAGCTAGAGAGATTCTCTTCTATCAGAAAGTAAAGCAAAATAATTTTTATATATTGTTTCAATGCAAGATGGTTTCAAGTTTGAGTTAACCCTAAGTGGGAAGAATAATTGATATTGTAAATCATAAGAATTACTTATAAATTAATTAAAAGTACTATTTTATAAAGTATATGTGAATGTTATACATAGTTATCTAATCCAGAACTTGAGGTGATGGTTTTTAATCCTAAATTCTATGTTTCAATTCCAAAGTGATAAATAAGAATTCTTCTTCTCCCTTCACAAAAAACCCAAGTTTTCAGAAATAGTTGTGTGGTGTTTACCTATGTGATGTAATTTAAGGTTGTGCAATAGCCCAACTGCCTTCAATATCCTCTTTTCTTTGAAAATGTTGTAGGGGCACTTAGGTGGCTCAGTCAGTTAAGCATCTGACTCTTGGTTTTGGCTCAGGTCATGTTCTCACAGTTTGTGGGGTTGATCCCCATGTCAGGCTCTGCACTGAAAGCTGGAGCCTATTTGGGATTTCTCTCTCTCTCTCTCTCTCTCTCTCTCTCTCTCTCTCTCTCTCACTCTCTGCCCCTCCAGTACTCACACTCTATCTCTAAAAGTAAATTTTGAAACATTAAAAAATATAAATTGCATTTAAAAAAAAGAAAATGTTTTACTCATATAAATTCAACAAACCTGAAATTTGTGTAGAATGAAAAATACTCTGAATACTTTAGAACAGTTAAATCTAGTATTATTTACTGAATATATAAGCTGAAAAGTTCTGTATTACAATTTTAGTGAGGAAAGTTAGAAATGGATGATGAGGGTGAAGAACAGGACTAAGAAACTCTGGAAGGTGAGGTGGCCATGGGGAGTGGAGATCTGATGGGTGAAGTGTGACAGTGAGCGCCATGAGAAGGGTCAGAGCAGATGCCCCGGGAGTGTCACGAGAGGGAGAGGTGTGCCACAGCAAGCCTTGTTTATTTTTAATGTAGACATATTTGGAGAATCCATATGCTACTCTTCTGCCTTCATATAATGTTAAACTAGAACTGAATTATTAAGTATTGCTGAAATTGTTCTTAACTGAAAGTAAGTCCCCCAATGATGCATAAATTAGTAGGTTCTTCATCTTTGGCCTTTGATAGCTAGGGTTTCTGCCAAAGTCTACATCGATCCACTTTGCTCAATCCCTCATTGTTATACAACCTTTGCACTTTTCCTTCTTCCCAGTTATGCCTCTCCCTCACCCCACTCACCATCCCCTACCTGCCCAGGATGTAAGATTTTCCCAACCAGTCTATCCTGTGCTCACTTACCTGATGTGCACTTTACCCATAGCTTAACAACTTTAACTAGTTTCAGAATATGGTGCATAAATAAGAGATGATGTAATTGAGGTAAAAAGTGCTATATTTTAGAAAAAAAGAACAAAAGGAAAGGGGTAAAAATATTTGAAAGAGCACTTTTATGTGTTTGGACATTTTAATTGAGAGAGCCAAGTTTCTCAAACCATGTTGACCAAAAATGTAATAGATAGGAAAGTGATTATAGAATTGTTCCCTCAAAGGCTCCCAAAAGCCTTTTTGAACAAATTTAAAATGATTCCTGACTTCAAAATTATGGCATAAATTCAAAATTAAGACATGTAGACAAGAGGTACAATGGAGTTACAGATAGCAGAGTTTCTTGGGTTCATGCAATAGAGCTTTGAGATCACTGCACACGTGTTCTCATGTCTTATTTGCCCATCCAATGGTCACTTTTTAAGTGACTTCTAAGTGCCTGCTAAGTGCCAGGCATTAGGACTAGCATTTACCAAAAGGCCATTTAGTGGGGAAAACAAAAGGAATGATTATTGTATTTCATCAACATATTGTATTTTACTGTATAAAGCATTGTGATGGAGACAAGCAAAAGAGAGACTACAGGATCATTTAGAGGAGACAAGAATTCCAAATTGGAATGAGAGTCTGTAGTGGGATCAGGTTGGGGAGTTTGTTTGTAAGAGGTGGAATGAAGAGAGCCAAATCTGTCAGGGTCACGATGGCATCTTGGGTAGGCTTTGAAGGTTGGATGGGAGTCATGGAAATAAGGATGCCAGGGAGGAGGACATTCAAGACTGAGGAACATGGCTCCTGGGTGGCTCAATTGGTTAAGCATCAGACTCTTGATTCAGCTCAGGTCATGATCTCAGTCTTGACATCGAGTCCCGTGTGGAGCTCCACACTGGGAATGGACCCTGGTGGGATTCTCTCTCTCTCTCTCTCTCCCTCTCTCTCTCTCTCTATCTCTCCCCCTCTCTCTCTCTTTCTCTCCCTCCCCCTCTCCTTCTACCCTGCCCCTTCCTTAAAAAAAATAAAAGGAAAAATACAAAACAAAAAAAAAAACTGAGGAAACAACAATTGTGTTTACAAAGGACTCATAGTAGATCTGTAAAAATGGAGGATTGTGATCATCCCCACCTTTCTAAATCTGCTATCAGTTACAATTCCACAAGTACTACAGGTGAATTTGGGTATAGTGTGTGCTGTTTTTCTTCTTTTCTTTTTCAATCCTTATCCTCAAGATTATCATAATTATTCAGATGCAAAATCATTCCTGCTACAGTTTTTAAAGGTCCTCGTTTTAATATCACCCTGTAACTAAGCTCCTTTTTATAGCAACTAGTCAATATATACTAACAATTTACTTTAAGAAGCTACCATTTTGACTTGGACAATAATTGGCACTAGGTAGTAGCGACCCAAATACTACACATTTCAAGAAATTTGATTTCAGAGATATATGCAAGCTGTATCTTGATAGTAACTTGTTTGAATCCTAATTATGGCATTCTTGTATTCTGCCCAATTTCTTATTGCTATGACCTATTCTCCCATTTGCTTTTCATAATCCTGGAATTATCTTCTTGGTCTTTATGTTGTTAAAATTTCAAGAAGAAATTGCATAATCATATTTAAAAAAATTTTAAGTGTAAGTTTATTTTTTCAAATGCTTTAATAGTGTAATGTAATCTCTATCTGCTTTTGCCTGAGGTGTTTTTTTTTTATTTTTTATTTAAAAAATTTTTTTTAATGTTTATTTATTTTTGAGACAGAGAGAGACAGAGACAGAGCTTGAGGGGGGCAGGGACAGAGAGAGAGAAGGAGACACGGAACCCAAAGAGGCTCCAGGCCCTGAGCTGTCAGCACAGAGCCCGACACGGTGCTCGAACTTGTGAACCGCGAGATCATGACCTGAGCTGAAATCGGCCACTTAACCCAGGCGCACCCCCCCCAAGTTGTTTTTTTTTTTAAACTTCATTACAACTGATATTTTCTTTATAGAGGTGTATATATTCTTTGCCACATATCTTTAATTATTCTTGTGTTATTTGTAAAATAATCTGAATATATCTTATTTTGAAAAGTTATTTGGATCATATCATGTATATGCATATGTAACTAATATTCATATATACCAATGAGAAGATAGGAAAGAAATTTAACATAAAATATCTATTTTTGCTATTTCCATTTTGTCCATTTGATTTATTTTTTCTTAAAAAAATTTTTTTTAATATTTATTTTTGAGAGAGAGAGAGAAACAGAGTGCAAGCAGGGGAGGTGTAGAGAAAGAGGGAGTCAGAATCCGAAGCATGCTCCAGGCTCCAAGCTATCAGCACAGATTCCAATGGTGGGGGGTCTTGAACTCTTGAACTGTGAGATCATAACCTGAGTGGAAGTTGGATGCTCAACCAACTGAGCCACCCAGGCGCTCCTTGATTTACATTTTCCACCTTTATTTTTAGTTTTGCTTTATAATATATTCTAGTGCCTACTAAGTTTAGAAATTAGGCTACTTAAAAAGTAGTATCTCCTGTTCTTTTTTTCCCAAAATAATTTTATTTTATATATTTATTTTTTTTAATTTCTCCACAAAGGGGATTTTATTGAGGGCGCTAGCTTATTTCATGCTCAAAAAACCAACTGCAACCAAATGAAGTGAACATAACCTCAAGATTTTATTGTCTTCATAACATAACAAAATATGAAGCTTAGAACTGGATTACTTGGCCCTTTCTCTTCTTATCTCCTCCCAGTTCAAAATGCTTGCATCTCTTAATGGCCAGCATTCTCTTAGATCTGTAGTTGGGCTCAACACATTCAAGCCTCAGAACAATCTTCTTTGTGGTTTTAGCCTTTTTCTGGGAAATTGGCTTAGTTTGCCCACCATAGCCACTCTGCTTCCTGTCATAACTCCGCTTTCCCTGGGCATAAAGAAAATCTTTGCCTTTCTTGTACTGTGTCACTTTGTGGGGTTGGTGCTTGCCACACTTCTTGCGGAAAGTCCGACAGGTTTTAGGAACATTCACCATAGCTGCAAGAAGACTATTGGTACAGAAAGAGCTCCCAAAATAATTTTAGAAAAAATAGAGAAATTGTGCAAAGAGCCCAACTTGAGTCTACCAAAACAATCTGGTACACATTTGATTAATGTTTTCTCAAATATATACTTTTATCATGATTTACTTTATTCAATTAAGAACACTTTTCAAATAATAGTTTATAGATATATTGACATTAAAAACAAGTATTTAGGTGTGTGTTGTATGTTAATCATGCCCCTTTAAAATTTGAAAGTGGAAAAATTCAGTAAGTGATGATTATTAAACTATCAAGGATATTTGTTTTTAACTTTAACAAAAATTTTGTAACTGCGTCCCTCAAATTAAAGCAAAATCAATCCTATTCCTATCAATTGCCAAATCTATTCACACTCTCATTTAGGGACAAAATAATTTTTTAAATCTTTTTTATGTTTATTTATTATTAAAGAGAGAGAGAAAGGATGCCTGTGATGGAGAGGGCAGAGAGAGGGAAAGAGAGAATCCCAAGCAGGCTCTGCACTGTCAGTGCAGACCCCAATGTGGGGCTCGGAACTGTGAGATCATGACCTGAGCCAAAATTGAGAGACAGACACTCAACTGACTGTGCCACCCAGGCGCCCGGGACAGAATAATTTTTATTATTTTTTAAATGTTTATTTATTAATTTTTGAGACAGAGAGAGATCACGCCCAAGCAGGGGAGAGGCAGAGAAAGAGGGAGACTCAGAATCCAAAGCAGGCTCCAGGCTCTGAACTGTCAGCACAGAGCTCTTCCTGGGGCTCGAACCTACCAACCCTGAGATCATGACCTGAGTTGAAGTAAAATGCTCAAACCACTGAGCCTCCCAAGTTCCCCAGAATAATTTTAAATTATAAAATCAGACCAAGAGAATAAAAAGTTCATCAGGTAGTGTTTTATACATATGTATGTATATGTATATATATGTGTGTGTATATATACACATATATATGTGTGTGTATACATATATATATGTATATATACACACATATATATATGTGTGTGTGTATATATATATATGTATATCATTTAACTGGCATTAGATGACTATAAAACACATAAGATGAAATATTCATTGTTTAAACCTAAGTAATACTTAAGACATAAGAAAGATTAGTTCATTCATTAATGTAGAACTTGTGGAGAGAGATGGCTATTCAAAAAAAAAAAAGTCAAAAGCTAAGTCCTACCTTAAAATATGTTTGTATGCTTTTGAAATATATTTATGTTACCTATTTAATAAGCCCCCTGCCCTGTTTCTTCAAGAACTGTCAACTTAATTCAAGCAAATGCAGTTGTTATTCATACATGCCAACAATTTGGCTACATGGGGTAAAATAACTTTTTGTTTAATTAAAAATCTTTTCTGAGAATGTGGTTTAACTGAGCTTGAATGGTTTTTTAGTCAATTCAGACAAGCAAAAGTCATGTCATAAGATCTGCTTTATTACTGCTAGAACAAAGATAGTGACTCATTTAAATATTTTGTTAGGACATGAGTTTATTCAGTGTTTTGAAGATAAGAACAAAAGTTATCAGGAAGTAAATTTGAGGTTAGAAGATCTTCGTATTAAAGAAAATCGCTCCATTCTGTAAAACAGGAAGGAGATGGTCATTATTCTCTGGGAGCTTACATGTGATGGGGGATAGACGAAATGCTTGTAAACATAAAAGTAATAATGAATCGTGAACTATGTTGTGAAGGAAGTAAGGTAGGGGCCGGGGAAAAATGACTGGGGTACAGAGACTTTAGCTGGGCTAGTCTTAAGTGGGTCACTTTGGGGAAACAATATTTCAGAAGAGCCCCAAAGATGAGACAAAGGCAAGCACCAAGAGTCTCTGGTGCACACGTTCCAAGAGAGAAAACAACCAAAAGACCTAAAGGGAAAAATGCATTTGACATGCACAACAACATACAAACAAACCAGGATGGCTTTGGTGTAATGCGTAAATGGTATAGGTGACATGATGACATCAGAGAGAATGGCAAGAGCCAGAAAAGGCATTCCAAGGGCAAGGTAAGGAGTTCACAATGTCTTACAAGTAAAAGCAAAAGCCACCAAAGATTTTAATCACAAGACTGGCATGACCAATTTTGCAAAAAAAAATCCTGTGTAACCCTGTGGAGTATGGAGGCTTGGAGACTAGTTAGCAGCTGTTTCTTAGTCAAGGTGGCAAATGATCATAATCAGAACTAAAATTTTGAATATGGCAGTGGAAAGATGGAGAAATGGAGTAGGGGGCAGTGATACCATTTTCTTACAGTCAAGAGATGCCATTTAAACTCATGGAAAAAGCATCAGAATTTTAAGAATTATTTGAAAGGGTAATCGATATGAGAACTTTTGTTCTACGGTAAATATATATACACAGTAAATATTGTGAGAAGCTGGTAGGAATGAGAAGGAAAGCCGGCCAAAAAAAAAAAAAAAGCCAGTCAGATGTCTTGAGAGGGAAATCTCGCGAGAGCAGATACAAAATGGGGCCAGCCAGATGTCCAAGGTTGGATACTCCCCTTGCATGCTTTTGGCTTCCGAAATCTTGCTTGCCCCCTGCACCCGCCAACTGCCCATGTAGCACAATTGGTAAGAGCCCCCTCCCCTTGTTTTTCTTCCTTGAGCCCCAACAATCCTACCCATAAAGGGAGGCCAGCACCAGGACCCAGCGGTCAGCCTTTGGAGGTGACTCCGCTGGGCTGGCACCGGTGAGAAACAGTCTTTCCTGATTTCCCAAGTGTGTGTCTCTTGTCTTTTACTGGGCACCGAGAATTTGCTGTAACAGGAAGATTATGTGAAAGACATGTCTCCTTGTCTTTTCCATCTGGTTGTTAAAAGCAATTAACCAAATTTGAAAACTCAAGAACTAGTGGTATAAATATATTATCTTGAAATATAACCAAAAGAAAATGTGTTTGCTTCAGGCTACCTAATGGTCTAGTGTGTGTGTGTGTGTGTGTGTGTGTGTGTGTGTGTGTGTGTTGATTATTTTAATGTTCTGAAGATGGGTTACTCTTTTGGAAGATTCGTTAGTTTTAAAAAAAATAATTTAAATTGAATAAATTAATTGATAAAAGCTTTATTACTCTTACCTTGCATTAACTTAATAGGATAAGGAACTATTTATCAAAATGTTAATATATTACTGAAAAATAGTTCCATAACTCAAAATATTGGCATCTTTGTTTGAAATTTAACTTATTTTCCCAATAATCTGAATGCCATGAAGTATGAATTTATAAAATGAAAAACACACTTATTAGCCTTTAATTAAGCATAAAACATTCATGTGAAAACATGAACATTAAATTGAAAAATGAACAACAACAAAAAATCTGGTTCTTTGGGAGTGGGGGAATCCAGAGGTGTTTGTGGTGTTTTATGGTAGGATATTAGCACCATCTAGTGGACAACCAGAATGTTTACTTAAATTCGAAAAATCAAAACTGTAATGTGGAATCATTTATTAAAAGTTCCCTAACATAAATGTGCTAAAAAATTTGCTAAAACATCAAAGAAAAAATACTGCATATCAAATCTCACACAAGTATTATTTACTACACAAAAATATCATTTTTTTAAATGTTTATTTTTGACAGAGAGAGAGACAGAGCATGAGCAGGGAAGGGGCAGAGAGAGGGGGAGACACAGAATCCGAAGCAGGCTCCAGGCTCTGAGCTGTCAGCACAGAGCCTGACGCGGGGCTCAAACTCACAGACCACGAGATCATGACCCGAGCCAAAGTCAGACGCTCAACCAACTGAGCCACCCAGGCACCCCCTGTGTTCTTCTCTAGGATTTTGTTGGTTTCCCATCTCATATTTAGGTCTTTCATACACTTTGCATTTATTTTGTGTATGGTATAAGAAAGTGGTCCAGTTTCATTCTTCTGCATGTTAATGCCCAGTTTTCCCAACACTGTTGAAGAGACTGTATATTTTTTTCCATTGGATATTCTTTCCTGCTTTGTCAAAGATTAGATGACCATATAGTTGTGGGTCAATTTCTGAGTTTTCTATTCTCTTCCACTGATCTATGTGTCAGTTTTTGTACAGTACTATCTCGGTATTATCTCAGTATTGTCTTGGTGACTCCAGCTTTGTAATACAGCTTGAAGTCTGGAACTGTGAGGCCTCCAGCTTTGCTTTTATTTTTCAGGATTATTTTGGCTACTCAGAGTCTTTTGTGGTTCCATACAAATTTTAGGATTGTTTGTTGTAGCTCTGTGAAAAATTCTGGTGGTGCAGCAAATGGGTGGACTGATTTGGGTGCTATAGGCATTTAATGATATTTGTTCTTCCCATCCATGAGGATGGAATATTTTTCCATTTCTCTGTGTCATCTTCAATTTCTTTCATCATTGTTCTATAGTTTTCAGAGTACAGATCTTTTACCTCTTTGATTAGGTTTATTCCTAGGTATCTTATGGGGTTTGTTGCAAATATAAATGGGGTGAATTATTTTATTTCTCTTTCTACTGCTTCATCGTTGGTGTATAGAAATGCAGCAGATTTCTGTACATTGATTTTGAATCCTGTGATTTCACTGAATCGTGTATCAGTTCTAGCAATTTTTAGTGGAGTGTTTTAGTTTTCTGTATAGAGTATCATGTTGTCTGTGAATAATGAAAGTTTTATTTCTTTCTTGTTGATTTTTAATGTCTTTTCTTTCTCTCTTTTCTCTTCTTTTCTTTTCTTTTCTTTCTTTTCTTTTCTTTTCTTTTCTTTTCTTTCCTTTTCTCCTTTTTTGACTGACTGTTGAAACCAGGACATCTAGTTCTATGTTAAATAACAATGGTGAGAGTGGTCATCCCTAGCTTGTTCCTGACCATAGAAGAAGTTCTCAGTTTTCCTCATTGAGAAGTATATTAGCTGCGGGTCTTTCATATATGGCCTTTATGAGGTACGTTCCTTTTTCCCTATTCTGTTGAGTTCTTTGTTTTTGTTTTGTTTTCGTTGTTTTTTAGAAAGAGAGAGAGCATGTGCAAACATACATGTAAGTCAGGGGAAGGACAAAGGAGAAGGAGAGAGAATATTAAGCAGGCTCCACACCCAGCAAGGACCCTGACATGGGGCTTGATCTCCCAACCCTGAGATGGTAACTCGAGCCAAAATCAAGAGTCAGGCACTTACCAACTGAGCCACCCAGGCACCCCAAGAGTTTTTATCAAGAATTGATATTGTCATATTGATATTATCAAATGTTTCTTCTGCATCTATTGAGAGGATCATATGGTTCTTATTCTTTCTTTTATTAATGTGGTGTACCATGTTGATTTGTGGATACTGAACCATCCTTGCAGCCAAGGAATGAATCCCACTTGATCTTGGTGAATGATTATTTTAATGTACTGCTGGATTTGATTTGCTAGTATTTTGTTGAGAATTTTTACATCTAGGTTCATCATGGATACTGGCCTGTAATTCTTTTTTTATTTTGGTCTTTGTCTGGTTTTGGAATCAAGGTAATGCTGACCTCATAGGACGCGTCTCGAAGCTTTCTTTCCATTTCTATTTTTTGAAAGGATTTGGGGAGAATAGGTATTAACTCTTCTTTACTTAAAAAAAAATATTTATTTTTGAGAGTGCAAGTAGGTGAGGGGCAGAGAGAGAGGGACAGAGGATCCAAGGTGGGCTCTGAGCTGTCAGCAGAGAGCCTGATGTGAGACTTGAACTCACAAACCACGAGATCACGACCTGAGCTGAAGTCAGACACTCAACTGACTAAGCCACCCAGGTGCCCCAGAATTAATTAACTCTTCTTTAATTGTTTGTTAGAATTCCCCTGGTCCTGGACTTTTTTGTTTGTTTGGGAGATTTTTTATTCCTGATTCTATTCCTTTGCTGGTTATCGGTCTGTTCAAGTTTTCTATTTCTTCCTGTTTCAATTTTGGTAGTTGATATGTTTCTAGGAATTTATCCATTTCTTCCAGATTGCCTAATTTGTTGGCATATAATTTTTCATAACGTTCTCTTATACTTGTTTGTATTTCTGTGGTGTTGGTTGTTATCTCTCCTCTCTCATTCATGATTTTATTTATTTAGGTCCTTTTTCTTTTCTTTTTTGTTAAGTCTGGCTAGGGGGCTATCAATTGTATTAATTCTTTCCAAGAATCATTCCTGGTTGCATTTATCTGTTATGATTTTTAAAATTTGTTTCTATAACATTATTTCTGCTCTAATCTTTATTATTTCCCTTCTTCTGCGGGTTTTTGGCTTCATTTGTTGTTCTTTTCCTAGCTCCTTTAGGTGTAAGGTTAGGTTGCGTATTTGAGATTTTTCTTGCTTCTTGAAGTAGACCTGTATTGCTATATACTTCCCTCTTAGGACTACTTTGGTGCTTTCCAAAGGTTTTGGACTGTTGTGTTTTCATTATCATTTCTTTCCATGTATTTTTTTATTTCGACTTTAATTTCCTGCTTGGCCCATTCATTCTTTAGTTGGATGTTCTTTAAACCCCATGTATTTGTTGTCTTTTCAAATTTTTTCTTGTTGTTGACTTCAGCTTTCATAGGGTTGTGGCCTGAAAATATGCATGCTATGATCTCAATCTTTTTGTACTTGTTGAGGTCAGATTTGTGACCTCATATGTGATCTATTCTGGAGAATGTTCCATGCACACTCAAAAAGAATGTGTATTCTGCTGCTTTAGGATGAAATGTTCTGAATATATGTGTTAAGTCCATCTGGTCTAGTGTGTCAATCAAAGTCATTGTTTCCTTAATGGTTTTATGTGTAGACTCTCTGTCCATTGGTAAGTAGGGTATAAAAGTACCGTACTTTATTGTATTATTGTCAATGAGTTCCTTTATGTTTGTTATTCTTTTATATATTTGGGCATTTAAAGTTGGGGGCACAAATGTATACAATTGTTAGATCTTGATGGAAAACCCCTTTATTATGATAGAGTGCCCTTCTTTATCTCTTGTTACAGTCTTTGGTCTAAAATCTAGTTTGTCTGATATAAGTATGGCTACTCCAGCTTTCTTTTGATATCAATTAGCATGATAAATGGTTCTCCATCCCCTCACTTTTAATCTATACTTTTAATCTACAGGTGTCTTTGGGTCTAAAATGAGTTTATTGTAGGCAGCATATAGATGGGTCTTGTTGTATTATCCATTCTGATACCCTATACCTTTTGATTGGAGCATTTAGTCCATTGACATTCAGAGTGATTGTTGATAGATATTAATTTAGTGCCATTTTTTAATTTGTTTTGCCATTGTTTCTGGAGATTTTCTCTGTTCTTTTCTAAAGTTTGTTGCTTTGGTCTTTCTTTTCCACTCAAAGAGTCCCCTTTAATATTTCTTGTGGAGCTGATTTAATGGTTACAAATTCCTTTAGATTTTGTTTGTCTTGGAAACTGTTTATCTCTCCTTCAATTCTGAGTGACAGCCTTGCTGGATTGAGTATTCCTGGCTGCATATTTTTCCCATTCACCACATTGAATATATCATGTCACTCCCTTCTGCCTGCCAAATCTCTGTGGAGAGATCTGCTGCTAGCCTATTTTATCTTCCCTTTAAAGTTAGGGACTTCTTTTGTGCTGCTTTTAGGATTTTTTCTCTATCTCTATATTTTGTGAATTTAACTACAATATGTTTGGTGTTGGCCTGCTTTTGTTCATTTTGATGGGAATTCTCTGTGCCTCCTGGATTTGGATGTCTGTTTCCTTCCCCAGATTAGGGAAGTTTTCAGCTATAATTTCCTCAGATGATCCTTCTGCCTTTTCTCTTTTCTCCCTCTTTTTCTTCTGGGACTCCTGATATGAATCTTATTACACTTTAAGGAGTCACTGAGTTCCTTAATTTTACATTTGTGGTATAATATTTTTATTTCCCTCTTTTCTTCAGCTTCAATATTTTTCATAAGCTTATCTTCTAAATCACTGGTTCATTGCTAGTTTCTTCCATCCTAATGGTCATTACATCCAGTTGGTTTCAGATCTCACCTATTGCATTTTTCATTTTGGCCTAACTAGTTATTAGGTCATTTACCTCTGTGGTAAGGGAGTCCCTGGTGCATTCTACGCTTTTCTCAACCCCAGCTAGTGTCCTTATGATTGTTGCTTTAAACTCTGAATCAGGCATATTTCTTATATCTGTATCATCTAGATCCCTGGCTGTAACCTTTTCTTGTTCTTTCTTTTAGGATTAATTCGTCTGTCTTGGTATTTTGTCTAGGTCTGTCTTCTTCTGTATGTTAGGAAAGCCTATTATGTTTCCTACTCTTCAGAGTAATGGCTTTATACAGAAGAAGTCATGCACTGTCCAGCACCTAGCACTTCAGGAAGTGCCTCTGGTGTCTGCAGTGTGCTGCTGTGTTTTGGCTGGCTCTTTCCTATAGGTCATTCCTCTGCAGAGTTTCTCCTTGCCTGCAGTGGGTAATATTTAGACCTTGGCCAGAGTGTGGCAAGTTTTAACTAGGTCTGCTCTGGTCTGCTTGCTAAAAGAGATCTGATGCTATTTCCACTGGAGCTGAAGCTTTTCAGCACTCTATGGTCAGTAGACATGGTGCATGTGGGGGAGTTTGTGCTGGTCTTCTGGGGGCAGAAGCCCGCAAAGCTGGTTCTCAGGCACACCTGCCCCAGTAAAGAAGCACCTTCAGGGCACAGGGGTATGGGACTTGGTATAAATGGTTTAGGCCGCCAGGTTGATGCTGTGCTGCTTACTGAAGTTAGTTTATGTTGAGGGGTGGCGAGGGGGAAATGGTGCCAGCCCTGTCCCTCATTCCTGGAAAGGGGACATCATGCCCACCACTGTCCAGAATGCCCTCCTGGAGAGGGAATAATCTCCAGTCATGTGTCCCAGTTGTCCTTCAGATTCCTACCTTCACCCTGACTGTGTCTGGGCTCTCTGCTTGCCTGGCAGCACAATGCACCTGTGTTCTATCCCAGGCAGGCTGGTTGAGTTTTAAAACTCAAAATTTTAGGGACCTGGCATGGTGCAGATGCATGTTGGTCCTCTGGGGAAAGGTCTTGCCACACTGAGACTGATGTAGGTTTGTCCTAGAAGGGCAGTTGTACCACAGAACAGGGCTGTGGGTTTGGAGTAAAGCACATCAAAGAGCTGATGTCTGGGTTAGCCACCTTCAACAGGTGTCTCTGCACCTATGTTGAGAGGCAGGGGAGAGAAATAGTGCTTGCCAGTTCTTTTGTCCTGGGGAGAGGGAATGCCACCTCTCCAACATGTGCTCTAAAAAGGGGGAACCATATTTCACAATGTGTCCCAGAGGATCCTCGAATAGCACCTTCTGCCCCCTGGGCCTATCTGCTCTCCTTCTTCACAGGAGCACTGCAGTGCCCTGAGGGCTTCACACCAGCCATGCAGAAGACTTCTAAACCTTAAGTATTTGAGCTCTACTGGTCATAAAAACTCACAAAAATCAGCCCCTTTCATTTTCCCAGTCGTTTTCCTTGTGCCAGTCCCT
Organism: Herpailurus yagouaroundi; assembly: GCF_014898765.1. Classification (NCBI taxonomy): domain Eukaryota; kingdom Metazoa; phylum Chordata; class Mammalia; order Carnivora; family Felidae; genus Herpailurus; species Herpailurus yagouaroundi. The sequence goes on along the minus strand of NW_024412440.1, from coordinate 138,191 downwards.
GTATGCTCTCCTCTCTCTCTCTCTCTCTCTCTCTCTCTCTCTCTCTCTCCCTCTCTCTCCTTTCCTCTTTCCATGACCAAGTCTCTCTTCCATAGTACCCATGATCGATTTTTCCCCCAAAGCATTGCTCCACACCTCCTACCTTCCACAATGTGGCCCCTTCTCTCCCTCTAGTTATGCAATTTTTCCTGTCAGTCCTCAGATCAATATCTTGGGTGTTCATAATGATGTGATATTTATCTAGTGTGTTCAAGGGATGAGACAATCAGTCCTTCTACTACCCCACCCTCTTAGGTCTTCCTGTAGTCACTCTAATATCAAGGGTAGTTATACCTAAATTAAGCAGCAAGCAGTATTAAAAATATTAGCAATTATGGGGTGCCTGGGTGGCTCAGTCAGTTGAGTTTCGGACTCTTGGTTTCAGCTCAGGTCTTAATCTTAGGGTCCTAGGATCGAGTCCTGCTTCAGACTTTGTGCTGAGCGTGAAATCTGCTTAAAATTCTCTCTCTTTCTCTCTCTCTCTCTCTCTCTCTCTCTCTCTCTCTCTCTCTCTCCCCCTCTGCCCCTCCCTCCTCTCTAAAATAAAAATGTGTAGGCATGAGCTTCATATTAACATCCTGTGATCTCTTTATATGTCATTTAATTTTTTGCAAAATAAGAATCATACTGTAAATGCAGATTCTGTTACTTTAATACCTTTATTGTGAAATATAATGTATGAGTGAATAAAATATGAATCTACCATATTACAAACATAATAAATCACCATGTCAAGAAGCAAAACATTCCCAGCATCCCTGAAAATCCCCATGGGTTTCTATTATGTCAATAACCCTACCTTTGCTCTAGAAGAAAACATGATCTTAATATTTCTGGTAATTACATTTTTGCTCTTCTTTAATAGCTTTACAGCCTATGTACACATCCCTAATATGTACGTTTGTTCTTAAATTGTATATAGTTGAAATATTCCTAAAAAGTCACCTATGTGTCTTTTACTTCATGGGATTATTATTTCGTTTCTTTTCAGGTCATTTTGTAGCATTGGGTGGACTATTCCATTGCATGAATATACCATAAATTTTATTTATTTATTTATTTGTTTACTGATGGATATTGGAGTTGTTTCTGGCTATTAAAAAATCATATGCTAGAAATATTGCCACACGTGAAATCTAGTTCACATGTGTCTTAGTTTCTCAGTGATGTATTCCTAGGAGTAAAATTTCCAAGTAATAAGCAATGCATACTTTGAATTTTCACTACAAGTTTCTAAATTCTTTTCTATTGTGGTCGTTCCCATTTTTCTTTGTACCAACAGTTCCTAATGCTCCACATTATTTCCAAATGGTGGGATTTTTTAACTTGTTAAATTTTTGCCAATATCATGTTATTTAAAAAAAATTTTTTTTTATTTTTTATTTTTTATTTTTTTATTTTTTTTATTTATATATGAAATTTATTGTCAAATTGGTTTCCATACAACACCCAGTGCTCATCCCAAAAGGTGCCCTCCTCAATACCCATCACCCACCCTCTCCTCCCTCCCACCCCCCATCAACCCTCAGTTTTTTTAATGTTTATTTATTTTTGAGAGAGAGACAGAGTGTGAGTGGGGTAGGAGCAGAGGGAGAGGGAGACACAGAATCAGAAGCAGGCTCCAGGCTCTGAGCTGTCAGCACAGAGCCCGACGCGGGGCTTGAACTCAAGAACCATGAGATCATGACCTGAACTGAAGTTGGACGCTTACCACCAGGGCCACCCAGGCGCCCCTGTATCATGTTATTTTACTCATGGTTTATTATGGTTTTCATTTTCATTTTCAGTTTGAGCAATTTTTCATCAGTTTTTTGATCACTTGGATATTCTCTTTGGTGAAATATTTATTCAAGTCCTTCACCCACTAAAATTTTTTCTCACTAGCCATTTCAGATATTAATAGCAACGTTATTTCTCCTTGCATATTTTATATAAGTTACTGGTGAAGCCAACTAGTTTTATAAACTGAGATTGGAGGAGTTTGGGGGTTTTTTTTGCATGCTTGTGTTATAGGACTCTGGAGGATTGTTTTGTTTTGCTTTAAAGATTTTCTTTTTTAAGTAATCTCCACACTCAATGTAAGGCTGAAACTCACAACCCCAAGGTCAAGAGTCACATACTCTATTGACTGAGCCAGCCAGGCACCCGAGAACTCTTGAGGTTTTTAAAATCTCCTAGCAATAGTGAGATCCTGCCTCCTGAGTCATCACTGCCTATATCCACTAAGGGGAAGGGGTGAAAATTTGGCCAGAGCCAGATACCTCCCTGCATTCCCTGAGGTCAGGATGCAGGGCTTTTGTGGACAGGGCTCCCAGGTGTAAAGTTTAGGAATTCAGCTTCATAGCATGCCACAAATTTTGATATATATCATATTTTCATTATTGTTTAGTTCAATTTATATTCTAATATGTATTGTGATTTCTTCTTTAGCCCATGAGTGATTCAGAAGTGTTGCTTAACCTCAAAACTTTTGAGATTTTTCCAGTTACTTTCTGTTAGCAATATCTAGTGGTCAGGCAATATACTTAGAGTGATTTCAATCCTTTGAAATTTATTGAGATTTGCCTATAGTCTATTTTAGTGAATATTCCATGTGTGTTTGAAATGAGTATGTATCTGCTGCTGTTGAAGGTTGCATTCTGTAACTATATAAAAGATTGCTTTGTTTAATAATTGTCATACATTCTATATCCTTATTTGTCTATCTGCTTGTTTACCAGACACTTGAGGTACATTTAAATCTCAAACTATTATGACAGATTTGTTTACTTCTTTTACTTCTATTATATCTTGAAGACATATTATTACATTTATGTACAGTGACATGCTGGCAATTATATAACAATCAACTATTAAACAAAAAAGAAAGAAAAGAGTCTTGACTTATAGAATGTGCCAGTTCATATAGTGTAAATACTCATGATATGGTCAATTTCAAGTTACAAATGTGACATCACTGAATACTGTATTGGGAAGAGATGTGTATAATTAGCTTCTGTGAGTCAGTGTGAGCCAACTCCAGCAATCATTCTAAATGTTTATACACATTTAGAATTATTACCTCTTTCTGTTAAAGTAGCTCTTTTATTGTGAAATGGCCCTCTTTTTATCTAGCAATACTTTCTACCTTAAATTATTATTTGTCTGATGTTAACATACTAACGCTTTTTTGACTAATATTTTTATAATGTATCAGTTTTCATCATTTACTTTCAACTTATCCATCCCATTTTATTAAGAGTAATCAGCATACACTTCTGTTTTAGTTTGTTTTCCTCCAGTCAGTGTTTATATTTTAATTGGAGTGCTGAATCCATTTACATTTATTGTAATTGCTGAGACAGTTAAGCTCAAATGTAACATATTGCCATTTATTTTTCATGTCATCTCTCCTTTGTTGTTCTATTCCTCCTTTTCTGCCTTTATAAAATATTAATGAAATGTTCTTTACTAACTCACTATATAATTTCTATTAGTTATATATTTCCTAATATTAATGTTTTACAGTAAGCATACTCAAATTATTACAGTCTACACTAAATTAATACTTTTAATATACTCTAAACTATATAAACATTAAAATAGTTTAATTTCATTTGTTATCTCTTGAAATTTTTGTTATTATTGTTATGTATTTTACTTCTGAATGTTTAATAAACACTATAAGATATTGTTACTGATTTTAAGTCAATGGTCTTTTTCAATTGTGTTAAAATATACATAGCACATTATTTATTATTTTTCAATAGTCTTTTTATTAACCCATATGTTTATTTTCTTCAGTCTTGCTCATTTATTCTTACTCTTTTTTGGCTTATCTATGGGATCATTTTCTTTCAACCTAGAGGGTTTTAGTAGGGTTTTTTTGTTTGTTTTTTTGTTTTTTAGTGTCAGTCTGCTATTATTGAATGCTCTCTGTTTTTATTTGTTTGAGAATGTGTTTCTATTCTCCTTCATTTTGCAGTATATTTCTACTGGGTTCAGAGTTCTCTATTGCTGTTCATTTTTCAGCACTTTAGAAATGCCAGCACACTGGCATGTCTAATGTCTTCATGCTTCAGTAGTTACTGTTACAAACATGGCTGCTATTTTCATTGTTCTGACAGAAATGTGTTCTTTCTCTGTCTGCTTTTAAGAATTTGTGTTTCAGGACAACAGAGTTCTGCCTAATTGATACAAAGCCCACCCCCATCCCCCAGTTGTCCCCATTCTTCTGCCAAGTACTGCACAGGGATCCCCATTCAGAGGTCCTCCCTGGGGACCTGAGAGTTGATATTTTTTTAATCAATTTTAGGAAACTTTAGCTATTTTTTATTCAAATATTTTTGTCTTTTCTCTCCTCTAGTTTTGGAACTTTAATTAAACAAACAGGTATCACTTTGCTTCACACATTTCTTGCACTCTGTTTTGTTTGTTGTTGGTGTTTTCTACACTCTTATGTTTTTGTATTCATTTTTTATATTTCTACCTTAGTCTTCTTCAAGTTTAATACATTTGTGTTCTGCTGTGTCCGTTTGGCTCTTAAGACCATCCAATGTATCAATATTTCAGATATTTATTTGTAATTTTAGTATAACACATTGTTATTTTTATAGTTTCAATTTTCTTTTGAATATCTGTTTTTTAAAATTTATTTTATCTATTGTTTCCCTGTCGTTCCTTTAACATACTTAAAATAGCTATTTTAGTGACCTTGACACTAATTCCAACATCTGAATATGAGTGTCTGGCTTCCAGAATCCATTTGTTTTTGCTTCATTTTTTATCACATTTTTTGCTTCTTTATGTATCTTTTAATTTTTTATACAAAGCCATACATTTCATATGAAATAAATGTAATGTAAATGTTCATATTATTTACCATCCCCCTACCCCGATTGACAAGAGTGTTTGCTTTTTATTGATCTAATCAAGAAATGAGCTCAGATGGGTCTGAGTTGCACTTCTGGTTTGAGTCAGTCCACTTCTGGTTTAAAAAGTCTAAAAGTAAAGACCTTCTTGCCTTTTTATCAGGAATCTGATTGGTCTCATCTTCATCCATCCCAAAATACTCTGAGGGATTTATCCTGCTTTTCTGATGTTTTGACCTCTGTTCTTTAATCTCACCCTGAGTGACTTTCAAATTTGGCAACTGTTTTGATGAGGATACAGGTGTGTATTTGAAGCAGGATCTTTTTCTTATTGGGACTTTTTCTATGAAACTATAGGAATTTTTACTCGACTCTTAGGCTCCAGCAGAGCACCCTCATTCTGCAAGGTGTCAGAATTTTTCCTGTTAGACATACCTCCAAAAGTGTCTGCTTCTTCTTTCCCTCATTAACATCCCTCCATTCAGGCAAAGCCTAATCTTCAATCCATACCCAGAGTTGGCAAACATAACCAGGTAAGAAATGGCCAGAAACAATATGTTGCTAAAGGAGGCCTTTCCCACTTTGGTTTAGTTCATTTAATCACTTTTCTTCTCACTATTTCTAGGATTTCCAGTTCCTTTCAACACACACACATGAAAACACCCCTATTGCTCCCCGCCCTCCCCACACAGAGTTTGTTATTGTTTTTCCAATTTGCAGTAGGATGTTGTTTTGTTCCAACCTATTTTGTCATATTTGGAATATTCCCATGCAATTTTGTATCATCTTACCACACTTTATTTCACTAACTAGAATTTATCTACCTGTAATGCATATTGTACATGTCTTTAATTACTTATTTAATAACTAACTTCCCTGGTAGAGTGGAAACACTTGAGATCAGGTACTTTGTCTCTTTTTAAATTTATTGTTTTTCTTCAGAACTTAGAATAGCACCGAGTAAGTATTTTCCAAATCAACAGATGAATAGTAGAATGCAGTGCAGCAGTTAAGAATAATATAATATCTCACCCATATTCCCTGGCTAAGAGGTCAGGGGTAGCAAATGTTCTCTTACATTCATTTTTCAACTTTCTGTTGGTACACAAATTCCAACTGGCAGATTTTGCCAATATTCTCACCATTGATGACCTTTGTGTATGTTGTCCTTGCATCCCCAAAGGATAAGTCATTTTTTAAAAAGATTTTGTATTTATTTTGAGAGACGGAGAAAGAGAGACAGTGCAAGTGGTGGGGGGGGGGGGTGGACAGAGAGAGAGGGAGAGAGAGAATTCCAAGCAGGCACAGTGCTATCAGCACAAAGCCTGATGTGGGGTTCCATCTCACAAAAAGCAAGATAATGACTTGAACTGAAATCAATAGTCCAATGCTTAACTGACTGAGCCACTTAGGCACACCAAGGATAAGTCACTTTTAGCTCTCTACAATGGATATCACTATTGTTCCACAATCTTCATGAAGTGGCATACATTTGCAGGCTGTCAGTTTATTTTCAGGTCTAAAGTAGTGATAAAAGTAACAAATAATATCATTATTTTGATAAAAAAATAATAAAGTAAAGTAAAGCAATTTCTATGGAAAGCTATTTTTACAAATTTATGTAAATTCAATTTCTGTAAGGTAAAAAATATATATATATTAAGACATACATTTGGATGGACATGTAACAGCATAGGTATTTTTAAAAGCAAAAATAAACTAAACATATTGTAAACCTAAATAAACACTTTAGGCAATTACTTTGTTTATTGTTTTTAGATTGTAAAGGACCTCCTCCAAGAAAACAAACTGAAATTTTGTCAGGTGTCTGGTCTGAACAAAACTATCCAGAGGGAACTCAGGCTACATATAAATGCCGACCTGGATATATAACTCTTGGATCTATTATAATGGAATGCAAGAATGGAGAATGGGTGGCTCTTAATCCATTGAGGATATGTCAGAGTAAGTAATTCATACATTTCTGAAATTTGTGAAAACTTTAGTTTGAAAACACTGAATGTTTGATATTATAGAATTATTAGCTGAATTATATCACAATTATCATTTAAATACAAAATAGTATACCATCATTATTCTTAATAAGGAGTTGTAATCTTCCAAAAATAAAAAAACCCAACCATATAGATAAGTTTAATAATAAAATGATAACTTTGCCATTTTTCACTTTTCCACATCTTCAATTATGTCCTCTGATGTAATATTAAGTCATTTTCCTTGAGCTCCTACATAAAATGTGTTTCCTGTGTTACTTAATAAAATTATATTCTTTTTTTCATTTTAGAAAGGCCCTGTGGACATCCTGGAGATACATCTTTTGGTACTTTTCAACTTGAAAGAGGAGAAAAGTTTGAATATGGTGCAAAGGTTGTTTACACATGTAATGAGGGGTATGTAGTCAATATGAAAAGAGATTTATAATTGAGATGATTATAATTTAGATAGTAAATAGGGACTGTACTGATTAGTATTTTTAAGGTTACTTTATTTTTCTATGAGCATTTTTATAAGTACCATAACAAGTAGCCTGAAAAATTAATCTATAATGGAAATGATTATATTTGGATACCTTATTATCTTCTCAACATTGAAAACTTAAAATGAATCATAATTATGCTGAGAAAGTGTAGTTTTAGGAGGGCTGGAAAATAGTATACATATAAATTAGGATTTATTCCAACAAGTCCTGACTATATTCTATTATGTGCAGAGTATATGGGATTTCAGTATGTCAGGGACAGTGGGAATGGTAACAAAATCATATTACATGACTGATTTAAGCTTTTAAAATTTAAAAGAAGTAAATATTTTACACTGAAGTAATAATAATTACCATTATTTAAGTTTCCATGGTCTGAAAATTACTCTTATCACATGGACCAAAAGTGCTACTACCTTCATCATCATTGACTCTGTTCTCTAAACTCCTGCTGGATTTTCATGGCTAATCTTAACACTGTAATACCTCTTAAGTGTTCTTTATTCCTGTTATACCCACCCAGGTCAACAAATTGTTTTGAAGAAAGTTGCATACTTTGGAAAAACAGCATCATTACAAGTTTATACTGCATATATAAAAATAGGATCAAAATTACAAATTGATTTTTATTACTCTCTTATTTATTTCTTGATTTGAGGCAATAAAATATAATATTTTATTTTATTTTTTTTTTTAATTTTTTTTTTTAAGTTTATTTATTTTTGAGACAGAGAGAGACAGAGCATGAACGGGGGAGGGGCAGAGAGAGAGGGAGACACAGAATCTGAAGCAGGCTCCAGGCTCTGAGCTGTCAGCACAGAGCCCGACGCGGGGCTTGAACTCACGGACCGCGAGATCGTGACCTGAGCTGAAGTCAGACGCTTAACCGACTGAGCCACCCAGGCGCCCCAATAAAATATAATATTTTAAAAGTTAGGGTTTGGAATAAGCCTGCATCCCCCAAAATTCACCACTTAATAACTGTATTGTTTTTAATATCCCATCACTCCCATTTCCTCAATTATGAAAGTAGAAACATGGGGAACCTGGGTGGCTCAGTCAAGTGGGCATCCAACTCTTCATTTTGGCTCAGGTCATGATCCCAGGGGTTGTGGGATTGAGCCCTGCATCAAGCTATGCACTGAGCATGGAGCCTGCTTGGGATTCTGTCTCTCCCTCTGCCCCTTTTCCCAACTTTCACATTTTCTCTGTCTGTCTCTCTCTCTAAAAAGAAAAAAAAAAAGTAGAAACATAGCAGGTACATCATCGGATTGGTGAAAAACATAAATAAGACACACACTGAAGACCTTCAAAGCATTCTTGGGATATTGCAGACACCCAATAAGTCTTAGTTCTTAACAATTTTAGGCTTTGTTCACTATCTGAGATTTTTCAAACATATTTTTAGTTCAACTTTCAATCATTGCTGCTGACTTCTTATACATGAACACATAGATGAAGACATCTGGGCCTAAATTTTCCAATTACCTCACTGTTCACTTCTGTAACATCCCTTTCAATACAGGCTTGTCTGACCCCTTTAGGTTCCATATTGGACCTCGCAAAAAGGGATCAAAACTCATAGACTTCATCCACTAGATTCCCTAGACCTCAGCAATAAATATTTATAATTTGGTGAAAAAATCAGCAACATACTTTACCTCCTACTCTGGCTCCATTTAATTCATCTTTGCTTCCTTCATCTTGTATGAATTCTGGGCAAACTCAGTTAAAGACTCTATAAAAGTAACTGCCTCTGCCACTCAGCTTGGACCTCCACCAAGGACTAGATATTCATCAGGGAAATAAAAGTCCTTGGACTATGCAAGATCAGCAAACATCAATTTTATGCTATTTTAAAAATTTTAGAGAGATTGTTTTACCTACCTGAAGGGATGTAAATCTTTTGTCCTAGTTGTGGAAACAATGTAGAATGGGTTTACTACACCCATGGTTTCTGCTAGTCAACCGACCCTCTTTGATCCCTTGTCCCCATCCACCTTTTCTCTGCTAAATACCTATTTAGCTGAATACTAGCCACTTATCAGGATACTTGATATGGATAGCTAGTTTCAGTATCCTACAGGTAGGTAGTTTTAAGGAAGCACTCTGCAAAACGTTTTTCTGCTATTTTGCCCAGCTGGGGTTGCTGATACATAAGCTATTACTTTCACCCAAGTACCAACATTTGGACAATCTCTTTTTCTTTCCCCTTTCCCTATGTATATGGGCCATAGGCAGTTTTGTGTAGAATTTGGCAGAATTCCTAAAACACCCACCTAAAACAGGTGGGTTTCTGGTGTAGGTGGAAAACGTTAACCAGGAAAGTACTTTCTATGTTGGAGCAGGGTACCAGTAGAGGAGACAAAGAAGAAATTTTAATAGCCAATTATTTTTTTCCTTTATATGAAAAAAACATAGAGTAATTATTTGACTTCAAGTTCTGTGATTCTCATTTAATCTATTAAAAGTTTTTCTTCCTTCAGGGAATTAGGAACAAACAGTAACATTCAGAGAAATACAAAGTATTTTTTTGAGGGAGAAAGTTTGTTTGTTTGTTTGTTTTACTTGTGTAATGGGTGAAGCAATCCTTATTTGCAGACAAAGGAAACATTTGTCTATGTAGAATTATTTAGAAGTTTAGGAGAGGCCCGTTCTCAAAATTATCTCTTGTGATTATCAAAATCCTGCCCATTATTTATTTTTTAAGAAAAAGATTTCTGCTTCTTGCTGTCCACTGTAATATTAAAAAATATTAAGAAGGATGATTTGCTTTGCTCTAAAGCCTCTAGTAATGATTGTACATTTTGCATCTTCCCCAAGGAACTTTCATGCAAGTAGAGCATTTAGGATTTTCAGCACTGGCTTGATGGGTTCCACAGTTAGATAAATTTGACATTGAATAGGATTTATAAGGAAACCTGACTCAATGACCACACTCTAAAAAATGCCTAGGATGGAGACAGGAAAATGAAGACACGTGTTAAAAATATACCACATGCTCTGTTGGCTAGTACTATCCTTGATTATGTAAAAAGCCCCAAATGTTCCAAAAATGTCGTAATTGTGGAGAGTAGGAGTATGGAACAAGAGTAGAGGAAGGGTAACATATTGTTAATTCTTGGTTTTTATCATGTTTTTGGTTTTTGGTTTTGGTGGTAGTTCAAGGAGGTTATAACATTGTTAATGTGTAACTAATTGACTAACTCAGTGAAAAACATAAGAGGATATTTAGCACGAAATTGTAATGAGTTTGTGTCATGAACCAAGGATTATGATTATTCCTAGTCCGTGTGCCTGAAGATTTAGCGCCTTTCTTAAGTAAGAAAGAAGCTTAAAAAAGATAGAAAAGGGTGCCTGGATGGCTCAATTAGTTAAGTGTCCCACTATTTTAATTCATCATGACTATTTTTCAGTTCCTTGATCTCTGCAGCAATAGATTCTCTGCTGTCTTCTATGCTTTTTTCAAGCCCAGAAATTAATCTTATGACTATTATTCTAAATTATTGTTCAGTTATATTGTTTATATCTGTTTTGATCAATTCTTTAGCTGTCAATTCTTCCTGGAATTTTTTTTGAGGAGAATTCTTCTGGTTCATCATTTTGGCTAGTTTTCTGTCCCTTATGAGTTTTAAAAGCTTGTTATGTGCCCTGCCCCTGCGAGCGCTACTATATTAAAGAGGGGCCAGTGTCCAGGGCCTGGGCTTTCAGAAGATGTTTTTTTTGGAGAACATTACTTGCTCTCTGTTGTTGTGACTTTGGTTACTTTATCTCCCTATTCCCAGTGGTGTTTTGGACCCTCTACCAGGTGTGCCTTTATTTGTTCATTAAAGTAGCCCTGGAAAGGAAAACAAGCAAAAAACAAACAGAAAACAAAACAAACAAACAAACAAAAAACCCAAAAATGAAAAAACAGAAACACCAGCTACAAGTAAATAACAGGGTGGAGGTGGTGCTGATGCAAGAGGCCTTATCCCATACAAAGAGAGAAGTGACAGGGGCAGGGAAAAAGGAAAGAAAATAAAAATTGACCAGAGAAACTACATGGCTTAATCCAGAGAGAGAGAAAGGAAAATAAAGGAGGCAGGGAAAAAGAAAAGAAAAGAAAAGAAAAGAAAAGAAAAGAAAAGAAAAGAAAAGAAAAGAAAAGAA
>NW_024412440.1:124238-126640 GCF_014898765.1 Herpailurus yagouaroundi | reverse complement strand
AAAAGAAAAGAAAAGAAAAGAAAAGAAAAGAAAAGAAAAGAAAAGAAGAGAAAAGAAGAGAAAAGAAAATTGTCCAGAGAAACTATATGCCTTAATCCAGAGTGAGAAAGGAAAATAAAGAAGTATAGAACATGTATCAAGAGAATAGATTAAATGTATCTGCTTAAGCAAACCAACAACCAGAGGAACCAGACTAGAGGAGGGAAGAGATAAGGAGAAAGGGAAGGAAGAATATATCTATATAATAAAAATTGTCTGGGGAATTAAATCAAGCAATGCAACAGCCTTGGTCTGAAGGAGGGGCCGTTGGGTTCATCCACGTGAGTCCCGCTCTGGTAGATAGGCAGTTACCAGGCGCAGAGGGGTGTGGTTTGGTGTGGGTGGATCCTACCTCCCCTGTAGGTCCGCTATCCCCTACCGGAAGCCCCACTCCCCTACCGGAAGCCCCTTTCCCTACCGGAAGCCCCACCTTGTTGGTGATGGAGAGAAAAATGGTGCCACCCCAGTCTCTCCTCCATGGACCAGGTTTCCCAAACCACTCTTTTCAAGCAGTCTTCACTGTGCCTCTGGCGCAAATGAGGTGGTTTGTCCTGGTCCCCCCCATGCCCATGCCTCCCTGGTGCTTATATCTTTAAGGTTCCCACTCCCTCCGCCCTGGTTTGGGGGAAAGTGCTGCTCCTTTGAGTGGATATATACCTTCTTCCCACAGCACTCCAGGGAGTGGGTTGCTTTCTCCCACTGGGGAGTGGGCCTCTGAACTAGTTACCGAGCCCAGGGCTGGCTCCCCTCCTCCCCAGGTGCACAAATAGGATGACTGGTCTGGCCCCAGTCTGGAGGAAGCCCCTGAGTTCGAGATTGGATCATTCTATGTCTCAGTCTGTGGTTTTCCTCTTATCCAGATAGAGTCCTATGCATCCCCAGCCTCTCTTTCTCTTCCCTTTGTCTCTCTGCAGAAGGGGATCCCTCCCCTCTGTTCACTTTCTCTCTCCCAGTTTGCAATCATGCACCTATGGCCCGTCAGGTTGTCACGGTGGGTCCCTGGAAGCATCTCTGTCACTTTGCCATGGACTCTTGGAGTTCAAGGTCCTTTGGCCTCAACACTGCTTTGTTTTAGAGATGAGAGAACTTCAGATCCCCCTACTTCTCCACCTTGTTGGACCCTCTCCCTCGGAATCAAGTGTCCCACTCTTGATTTTGGTTCAGGGCATGATCTCACGGTTCATGAGATTGAGCCCTGCATCAGGCTCTGCACTGACAATGGGGAACCTGCTTAGGATTCTCTTTCTCCCTCTCTCTCTGCCCATCTCTCTCTCTCTTTCTCTCTCCCTCTCTCTCTCAAAATAAATAAACTTAAAAAAATTATTCATCTCATATACTTACAAACAGAACACACAAGTTTAAAAAAAAAGGAAAGATAGAAATTTTTAAAAAGAAAGAGAAAGAAAAGAGAGAAAGAAAGGAAGGGAAAAAGTAAGGGGGAGGGGAGAAAAGACAGAAGGAAAGAAGGAAGGGAGAGAGGAAGGAAGTGTATATGCTTCTAATTTTCTCTGAAATGGAGTTCCTGGACATTCAGAATGTATCAAAGTTAATATTGCATATAAATACACATTAGCTCACCACTCTGTTATTTTTGGTTTTCAGGTATCAGATGCTAGGTAGCATCAATTTCCGTGAGTGTGAATCTGATGGATGGACCAATGATGTTCCTATATGTGAAAGTATATGTAAAATTGTTTACAAATACATTCAAATATTTAAAAGAACTAAGACTTTTTTGAGATATCTACATTAAAATAATGCTTAAAGTTTGTAATTACATATTTTTGATTCAGTATTTTTGTGGCTTCTAATATAGAATAGATATTTAAGCTTTTTATTACTATGTTATTTTGTGTTTTATTGACCAAATGTGAATGCAGTTTCATCTGATCTAATGTATTCAAAGTATTAGAGATTAGGAAATCTAAAACCTATTTTCCTTTCCTTTTGGATTCTAAACACTAGAAATAGCACAAGAATCAGAATTTCAGCTTTACTAATGAATACATACTCAATCAATATCCACCCAAATGCAGAGATTGTCAATAACATCTGAAATGGAGACCAGATTCAGTTATCTCTCCCCTCTTGCATGGCAAAGGAGGTTTTCCTGTGGTCTTAGTCTTACTGAAAAGAGGCAGGAAGTAAGGAAGAGCTCTACTTTTCTTACTGATCCATAAAACCAAGAGTCAGAATGAAAAAATGTAGATCCTGTTTCTAAATTTTGGGATAGTAATGCCAATCTCTCTAGTCATCATGGAAATAGATGAGTCAGAGTAGTCTTTCTTAGTTCCATGGTGAGAAGTAAATAGAGAGGGAGAGAGAGGGGGAAGGAGGGAGGGAATGAGGAAAAGGGGGAGGGA
>NW_024412440.1:112732-124228 GCF_014898765.1 Herpailurus yagouaroundi | reverse complement strand
AATGTTTTAAGGAACATCTACACTGAAATCACCTGAGGTGCTTGTTTAAAGCTGAAATTTTGGGTTACTAAAAACCTATTAAGTCAGTATCTCAGGTAATAGCGCAGCCATAGAATTTCCATCTTAATGAGCATCCTGGATGATTCTACTCTAAAATAAAGTTTAAATGCCATAACCTACAAGGTATTGGAAAATATTAAGTAAAATCAAAAGGAATACTCAGATTATTTTGAGCACTGATGTGGGAGAGGAAGGAAAATTAAGGACTGTTTATCTATTGAAAGAAATAGAATCAGAAAGTTTGCATTTATACCTTTTAGGAATACAGTGTTATATTATCCTAGGGCTTAAGTGAAAAATTTCATCTAATTATCTCAAGTTTTATATTTTTCAATTATTTAAGGAACATTTATTTGTTACTGTAAAAATGTAAACTGACATTCAAAGAAATAATTTTTTCTTTGTCCGATCTCATAGAAAATAATCAGAGATAAGCTTATTGATTTTTTTAAATTTATAAGCCTTTATATCCAACAAACAGGTTTATGAAATGCTTCTTTAAAAAAATTAAGTAATTCCCCCAATCTTTCTTTGTTAATGACTTTATACCTGTATGTGTATATATACATATTTTTCATAATAAAGTTGTCAAATTCTATTAGGAAAAGTTATATTTATTTTTTTCAGTTGTTAAGTGTTTACCAGTGACACATCCAGAGAATGGGAGATTGACCAGTAGCGCATTGGAACTAGACAAGGAATATACTTTTGGACAAGTAGTACGGTTTGTGTGCAATTCAGGCTTCACGCTTGTTGGGCCTGCAGAAATACATTGCTCAACAAATGGTGTTTGGAGTGGAGAAAGCCCAAAATGTGTGGGTAAGATACATTTACTGTTCATGGGATCGGACAGTTTTAGTTTTTCTCATGAAAATTTGCACTTTTAAATATTATGCATAGAATAATACTAATTATACTAATAACATTAAAACTAACATTTATTGGGCACTTACTATTTGTCAGTAATTGATCTAAGTTCTTTACATTCCATTTTACCTTCAAAAGGACTGTGATTTATGCACTGTTTTCACCTCTATTTTATAACTGAGGACATTGTGGGGCAAAAAACTTACATCTCATGACCAAGGTTATGATGGCATAACGATGGAGTTAAGATTCAAACCTAGGTTATCTGAAACCAAATTCCATGGTCTTATCCATAATTAAATTGTAATGGGCTTTCATGCTCAAATAGAATACTAACCATTTCTGCTGCAAGATTTAATATTGGCCTACAGAACAGGTTTTCTTTTAATTTGTAAGATCAAAAAGTCATTATTTATTTCTACTGATATATCATTATACATTCTGTTCTTGAATAACACTTCTAGAATGGGGTCCTATTTTATATTTGCACTGTAGAGAAATATTGTGGAACTAAACTGAATTCACTAAATAACTTTCTGCCTCTTAAAAAAAATTCTATAGTAAACTGCAAGTCAAGATTTCTTTAGTTATAGGGGCGCCTGGGTGGCTCAGTCGGTTAAGCGTCCGACTTCGGCTCAGGTCATGATCTCACTTCGAGCCCCGCGTCGGGCTCTGTGCTGACAGCTCAAAGCCTGGAACCTGCTTCCGATTCTGTGTCTCCCTCTCTCTCTGACCCTCCCCTGTTCATGGTCTGTCTCTCTCTGTCTCAAAAATAAATAAACATTAAAAAAATTTAAAACAAAAGATTTCTTTAGTTATAATACTGCTAACCAGTGCATCATGACCAGTATGGTGATCAGGCTTTTGTAATGAAACATTATGGTCAGTCTACTTCATTTTACCAATACTTGTTTGGCAGATATATCTGCCATATTTATTTTTTTTAATATTTTTTCTAAAATTCACACTTTCTTAGTTTAGTCTATCCTATAATGAGATGCAGGGAAAAGCATTTGTGTTCTTAAAAATTCTCTCTAACAATATTAGTTCTTCAAGTCAGTAATGGCAATCATATTTCTATTCAGCACAGCAAATACTGTATACCCCAGAGGCTCACAGATGGGGTTTCCTCCTTCAAACTAAATTTCTGAGCACCTGGGTGGCTCAGTCAGTTGAACATCAGACTCCTGATATTAACTGAGGTTGTCATCTCCCAGTCATGAGATCCAGCCTGGCATCCAGCTCCACGCTCAGAGTGGAGCCTGCTTGATCCTCTCTCTCCCTCTGTCTTTGCCCCTCCCCAACTCACGCACTCTCTCTCTCTCTCACTGTCTCTCTCAAACTCTCTCTCTCAAAATAAATAAAATTTGAAAAAAACCTAAATTTCTGTGCTTAGTAAAACCTTACTGGAATAACTCATGCATAAGATACATTTTGAAGAAAGAATGAGACTTTTTCCAACGAAGTTGAGGAGGGGAAAAGTATATCAGTCAGGAGAAGTTCAGGGAGAGGAAGGTACAAATGCAGTGAGGCTTCCAGGAGCCTGAAGCTCCCCTGTTCCATGTCTTCGAGGCCGTTGTGTAGGACGCAAGTAGGGGTAGGTCAGTGATGGCTTGAAGATAGGCCAGTGCAAGGTTCTAAGGTGCTCCATATCATGCTGTAGAATTTGGCTTTTATTCAGACTGAATTGGGAATCGATGGAGGATTTCAGTGGAATCCTTCAACGGAGCGATGAAGGGACAAGAAAAACAGTCATTAAGTTACAAACAGGAAAATAGATTACAGAGGTGCGAGAATAGCATCTGGGAAATTAGTTATTGTTGCCATAATCCCAGGGGGAAATGTTTGAGAGAAGATGGGGGCAAATATGATGGCCAGTTTTGGGGTTTTCTTGACAGAAAATTTTGATGGATGGTAAAGCCACAAAAACAGAAGATGTAATTCATAGGTATAATGACAATCGGTTAAATTAACTTCTTTGACAAAGTGTTATGCCAATTATGACTCTATTATCGATAACTAGAAAATACATAATTTTTACAAGTCATTTGGTGAAAATGTTTATCACAATAATCCTAAATATCTATACCCAATTATATATATATAGTTGGTATCATTACTGGCCACTATCTACTTGAAGAGGACTAATTTATCTTCAAAGCAAATAAAATAAGCAACATAATTTTTATTTATTTATTTATTTTTGATAGAAAGAGAGAGAGAGAAAGCATGAGTAAGGGAGGGACAGAGAAAGAAAGAGAAAGAATCCCAAGAAGGTTCTACACTGCCAGCAGGAAGCCACAGACAGGGTACGTACGATCCCAGGAACCATGAGATCATAACCTGAGCCAAAATCAAGAGCCAGTTACTTAAGCAACTGAGCCACCCAGGCACCCCTAGCAACAGCAGTTTAATCAGAATTTTACCTTATTTCAAAAATCAAAATTAAAAACAACAGATAAATGATTCAGGCATCCATGTCAAAATAGAAGTTTTGTTTCATTGTCTGATTTGCCTAAAGGAAACAAAACTTGTATCTTTAACTATGTCTTAGACATGGCTCTTTAATATATAACAAACATTTTGGAATTTAATCCCTTATATTTAGAAATTTCCTGCCAAAAGCCAGAAATCGCAAATGGAAATGCTGCATCTCTGAAGAAAACTTACAAGGAAAACGAACGATTTCAGTATACATGCCACCAGGGTTATGAATACAGTAGTAAAGGAGATGCCATATGCACTGCATCGGGATGGACTCCAACCCCTTCATGTAAAGGTAACGTTATATTTCCTTTCTATATATTTTATCAATTCTTTTCATTCATGTATTCCTTACAGTGAAGCAGTCTATTTTTTCTCACAATGGAGCGTTAATGTTGACAAGAACCAACTCATAAATATGATATACTTAACGTTTTATGTGTGCAAAAATTAATTTTGGTATAATTCTCTCGTTCTGAAGATAGACATAAAAGGAACAGAAAAGTTCAATAGCCATTAAGTAGTTGGTCTGCGGTCAAAAATCAAGTCTAGAGCAGAGCCAGGGCAATAATAGGCTTCCCAGGCATGATTACTTCTCAGACAGATTGCTCTTGTAAAGCCGAGCAGTTAGCTTTGCAAACAAAGTAAATGAGATGAATACCATATGAGGGAACCCTCAATTAACAATGAAATTAAGTGGAAATAACTAGAGATTTCACTAAGCACAGGCGTAATATGAATCAATAGTGATGATGATGCAGGGGGGTGGCAGGGGGCACCCACCAAACCCTTTTAGGCTTCCTAATGGGGGATATTGTGCAGATGTAGAATCCACGTCAACTGTGCTTCGTGCCCACCAAAAGTTATGTCTGTAATATTGTGTTCTACTTAGCCTACCTCATTTCAAAAGAGAGAGTTTCAAACTATCGTGGTCCAGATGCAAAACTGTAAAAGGTTGAGTTTAAGACATCGTATCATTAGAAGAATAGCAAGAAGGTACAGCTATTACATGTCGCACGGTAACAACTGTGTTGAGCTGTTTGCAAACATTTATGGAAAAGGGTGCGTTAACTTCGGATGCGGTCTGCAACAGCGAGTGAAACAAGTTACAAATGCTATCCTACATGAAATCAGAGGTCAAGTGCCTTTCTAAAAGGGTGACTTTTATAGATATGGTCATATTGTGGCCCAGGGTAGGTGGGGAGATGGTGAGAAGAGTTGAACTCGTAAGAGCTCTCTGAACTTTTAATCATAGGATTCATAATTCCATGGGTAAACCTTGTTTAATGATCCTCTCTTACAAAAACTAGAGTTAGATTTTGAATGATTTTGTTCTTATTTTAAAAAATTTTTTGGTTGAGGGCACCTGGGTGGCTCAGTCGGTTAAACGTCTGACTTCAGGTCATGATCTTGCAGTTCATGAGTTTGAGCCCTGTGTCGGGCTCTGTGCTGACAGCTCAGAGCCTGGAGCCTGCTTTACGTTCTGTGTCTCCCTCTCTCTCTTTCTGCCCTTCCCGCACTCACACTCTGTCTCTCTCAAAAATAAACATTTAAAAAATTTTTTTTTTAATTTTTTGACCTTTTTTTAAAAAGTAAGCTCCATGCCCAACCTGGGGCTTGAACTTACAACCCTGAGATCAAGAGTCACATGCTCTACTGACTCAGCCAGCCAGGCACCCCAACCCCCCGAAAAAAATTTGGGGTTGAGTCCACAAGTAACTCCTTGGAAAATATATCCCCTTACAACTGAGTGACCTCCACTTTCAGGCATTGTTAAGAAAGTATTTTACAAAGAGGTTAGTGATGAGAAGACAGTGATCACCCACATTAGATCTGTGATCAACGGATCATGTGTGGAGTCCAGCTGTTTGGCTTCATGGCATTTGTGGCTCCTACTCAAAGAAAGTGGGTGCACAGGTCCTCTGGCATTAACTTCTGCCCTATTTTTTACTTCCAGAGCCTGACTTAAATATTTAGAGAGCTAAATTATCCATCCAGTCGTCAAAATATAACTTATAAACCCCTTACTTTATATCAGGCCTTTGTCCTGTATAAACATTAGAATAAATCACTCCACATTTCAGTGAACATTAGAATAAATCATCATTCCAGGTTTCAATGAAATTTACTTACTTCCAAGTAAGACGTCAGGATCTGAATTCAGTTTTACTTTGACATAGGACTCAGGATAGCCTGACTGCTCCATAGAAGTTGTCTAGTTAGTTCTTTTTCTTGGTCACATAGCTACCTGCTTAAAGCTGTTGCTGAGCACATATTTGTTTTAATGTGGGAAATCTGTTTTTCCCATATGTGTTGCTACAATTCCTAGGCTTGCTTGAAACTTGACCCATCTACACCACACCCATGCACGTGCACGCGCACACACACACACACACACACACACACAGTAAAGATCCCACATTTGTAAAACATTTTCTTTTTAGAATTTGTTTTTCATTTTCTTAGTCAATTGTATAACTCAAAAACTCAAGACAGGATGCCTTAGAATCCTCCTTTCTTTGGGGCGAGAGATGCCAGGATTGAGGTGCGCTAAGATTGGATACTCTCACAAAACAATTTACTAAACATCAACATATATAAAGAGAGGTTCAGCCCAAATTAAATAAGCATGCACTCTCTGTTACAACACTGGTTCATTACCTGGATACAGAGAAGTCTTTTATTAAAAGGAACTCCAGGGGCACCTTGTTGGCTCAGTCAGTTAAGGATACCGTTCTTAATTTCAGCTCAGGTCATGATCTCACAGTTTGGTTCTAGAGTTTGAGCACTGCATCAGGCTCTTCACTGACACCATGGAGCCTGCTTGGGATTCTCTCCCTCCCTCTCTCTCTGCCACGCCCTCGTGCGTGCACTCCCTCTCTCTCAAAATAAATAAATAAACATTTAAAAATAAGTTTAAAAGTAAAAGGTACTCTACATTGTACCTTAGCTAGTATATCACAAATGCTTCTCCTTATTTTCCTAGGACAATAGAAGGATCTACCTGCCGGTAATGATGAATTCCAAATCTATAGATCTTGCTTTCTCCAAATCTATAATAAATTTGGAACTAAAATAAAATTAAAATAAAATAACCTAGGATAAAATATTTAAAATTTCTTCCATCCGGTTTATGATTTTATGTGCCAGGTTTTTTTTTTTTTTTTTTAATGTTATTTACTTTGAGAGAGAGAGAGAGCGCGCGCATGACTGGGAGTAGGGGCAGAGAGAAAGGAAAGAGAGAATCCCCAGCAGGCTTCACACTGTCAGCATGGAGCCCACTGTGGGGCTCAATCTCACGAGCCATGAGATCATGACCTGAGCTGATATAAAGTGTTGAACACTTAACTGACTGAGCCACCCAGGCGCCCTTCAGGGGTCCTGTTTGAAGGTGATTTGTCAAAACTTTGGTCTCTTCATCTAATAGGAACCAGACTCTGACAGCAAATCATTTATAGGAATAATTAAAAGTACCAAGACCTGCTAAATAAAAGCCACCTTTGCTCCAAATCCATCTGTTCTCCGTACAAGTCAGATTTTCTGATGATGAACAACATAGAGTGCTAGCATTAAATTATTGTTCTTATCTCAAATGCTTACTGGTGGTATCTAACAGTAGGAAAAAATGTGACCCCACATATGCAGACATTCTCCAGTACTGTTTTAGATAGAGGTACTTGCCCTGGCAATGTTTTACTAGCATCATTTATTTGAATGGAAATTATGAAAATAGGGAATTACAATTTATTAAGTGATTTATGTCCACTGCTCAAGAGTAATCACCTGAAGATCTTATTTCTTAATTATTTGACAAAATCCTCCCAATATTTTTTGTTGGCCTCTTAATAAAACTCTTGTTTTTTATATCTTGTAGCTTTTGAATTCAAAATTAAGTTAAGCCACAGTATGAAGTAAAAATCAGGATATAATAAACTGCACTGCAATACGTCTATGAAAATATGATAGAGCAGAATAAAGTGAGGAGAAAAAATAAAAGTAAATAAGCACATTTAAGGCTCATCTGAGGGTAGTGTAAATTAAAATCAGGCACTGTAGAGATATTATACTTAAAATTTGTGTTAGGTACTCACATATTTAATTCTCTCTACTATAATCATTGCTAAAAAGTATATTATCATGTTTGGAATAGAGACTTATTAAAGCTTATTCTGGAGGAATGAAGTACAAATTTAAGACCAATTAAGACTTTGATAATACCTCTAGGAGTTGGATGTACACAGTGGAAGCATGGTATGAAGAGTAGGAGGTATATAAACAATAATTATAAGATTATAGAATGTGTTGTGTGAATGAATATTGAAATGAAGGGGAAGAACGTAGGTAGGATAAATTTCCAGGCTCCTGTCATGAGGTTTTTGTGTCACAAACTAAAATGTTGAACACAGGAGGAAAGCATATATTGAGAAAAAGTTGATTTAGTTTGGCATGTAGTTAGTTGGATATGCCTTTGAATTACTCACATGGACCTGTCTAATGTGAAGCTTCCGTTGGATATATGGATTTGGATCTCACTGAAGAGTTATTAGCGTAATGATGATAGCTTTTTATCATTGAAGTGTCTTGATTCACAGAGAGATTGTGAAGAAGCAAACAACAAAATCAAGGACAAATACTCATGTAGAACCAACTGTAAAGCATAGATATTCATTCATACAATACTTGTTGGGTCTTCAGGCAAGATATTTCTGAAGTGGTGATAAGAGTCAGCAGGAAGATCTAGAGGAGCATCACTCAAGAAATAAGGAATAAAAAGTGCAAGAGATATGAATAAGCCTGGCATGTGTGAACATCAGACAGAAGGCTATTGTGTTGGTAGTATAGAGAGTAAGTGGGACCTTGGTAGGAGATGAGATCTGAGAAGTAGACAGGGCCTAAAATTAAGTAGAGCAGAGGAAGGAGGGCAACTAGAAATAAAAGAAAATAATACCGTTCAGACAAAATTAAATAGTAGGAAGACATAAGAATGTAAGGCATTGGAGAATGTCGAGAAGTCAGTGATCAACAGTGTCAAATATTACAGAGGGTTTTTATCTATTTCAGTTCAATAAATAATTAAGGAGCCCATGGTCTATAGTACCAGGCACTGTGATATGTGCAATACAGAGTTTTTGCATTTGGAAATTAGAGGACATTGGTGACTTTTGTCTGAGTGCCACCAGCCTGTTGGCGATGTCAGAAGCCAGAGATAGCAGTTGATTGAAGAATAAATGGGAGGTTGAAAACTGGAGATACTAATTGTAAGATGATATTTGAAGGATCTTTGTTGTGAAGGAGAGGAGAAGGTAGTACATCAACTACCTTGAACAAAGGGTTGAGAGAAGGAGTTTAAAATTAGAGAAGCTTGCATATCCATTTAAGAGAGAATCGTAGACAAAAAGAGAGAGGGAAGGAATAAACAATGGTTTATTCTGTGGGAGATGCTCTACCGGAGATTAAAGTTTTGAAAAGCTAACATGAATATGAAAAAAAACACCTTATCATCAGAGTAAGGGAAAGGCTAAAGTTTAAAACAGATATGGCCAAAGTTAAAAGCATGTTATAAAGAAATCTAGGGAATCCACAGTTTGTGGTATGAATTGTTTTTTGTGAATGCAAGAATTTATTTGTCAATGAAGGAGCTATTGTGTTAGATGGCTTTTGAAGAAAATAAGGAATCATGAGTCACTTACTTTGGGAAATGGAATAGGAAGTAATTTGGGAGAATATAAATGATTTTCTGGCAATGCTGAATGTCAACATGGCACCAATATAAATGGTTATATAACATTTCAACAATAGTTTAAAGCTATGATATTTTATTAGAAAAGGAGTATTGCCAAATCAAAACCACAGTGAGATATCACCTCACACCTGTCAGAATGGCTAACATAAACAACTCAGGCGACAACAGATGTTGGCCAGGATGTGGAGAGAGAGGATCTCTTTTGCACTGCTGGTGGGAATGCAAACTGGTGCAGCCACTCTGGAAAACAATATGGAGGTTCCTAAAAAAATTAAAAATAGAACTACCCTACAACCCAGCAATTGCACTACTAGGTATTTTATCCAAGGGATACAGGTATGCTGTTGTGAAGGGACACACGCACCCCAATAGCAGCACTATCAACAATAGCCAAAGTATGGAAAGAGCCCAAATGTCCATCGATGGATGAATGGATAAAGATGTGGTATATGTATACAATGGAATATTGCTCTGCAATCAAAAAGAATGAAATCTTACCATTTGCAACTACGTAGATGGAACTAGAGGGTATTATGCTAAGCAAAATTAGTCACTCAGAGAAAGACAAATATCGTATGACTTCACTCATGTAAGGACTTTAAGACACAGAACAGATGAACACAAGGGAAGGGAAGCAAAAATAATATAAAAACAAGGAGGGGAACAAAACTTAAGAGACTCTTAAATATGGAGAACAGAGGGTTACTGGAGAGGTTGTGGGAGGGGAAATGGGCTAAATGGGTAAGGGGCATTAAGGAATCTACTCCTGAAATCATTGTTGCACTATGTGCTAACTAATTTGGATGTAAAGTAAAAAATAAAATTTAAATTTAAAAAAAGAAAAAGAAAAGGAGTATTGCAAACTGATCCATTGGTGAGGTACAGAAAAGTTGATAGAAAGAACTGAGAAAGAGCTTTATGAATTAAGATAAAGTAGGTCATGGGAGAGCACATTATAGTTTGAAAATCAAATCCAGGCTGTGCCCTTTGTGTAAACAAAGTTTTATTGGAATACAGCCATGTTCATTTGTCTATGTATCTTTTAGGACTATGTTCATGCTGAGTAGTTGGGACAGAGACCTTTTATCTTTACATAAAATAGGTTTTCTCCAAACCCTGGACTAGGTTATTCTATTACAGTAAGAAAAATGTATCCCAAGATTGCAATAGCCTAATAAATTAAAGTTTATTTCCTATTTATGCTCACTTCCAATGTAGGTCTGAAGGGACTCTGCTCATTATATTAGCTGTAAGAATTAAGGGATATAGACATCACCTCTCCATGACTTTCCTTCATCCCTGCAGCTGTGGAAATAAGAACATAAAAATTCACACAATGGCTTTTAAAATTTCCTCCCTAAAGGGAAACATGTTAGTTTACATTCATTTCCTTGTCCTATGCAAATCACAGGGCCATGTCTCCTTCAAATGTGCAGGGATATGCACTCCTATTAAGTGTCTGGAAGGAAGAGACTCAGGCCATTTGTAAATAGTCCCTATGACAACCACAGATGCCAAGGAAGTTGAAGAATAGTTGGAAAGAAGAGTTAAAGTGATTTGTCGTGAGTTTATTCCACATATGGAATATTATGATGTATGTTATGGCTTTAGGGAAAGGGATTCAAGAGTCCAGGGGTGCACAAATACAGCAGATAAGAGATAGAGTACTGGGACATGAGTGATATGGTGGGAAGGATATAAGACTATCCTCATTTTAATCCCAATTTTTGCTGTGGTAGGGACAAAAAAAAATCCACTTTCTATATTTTTATGTACTTGATTATTTCAATGGGTAGTGGTTTCAACATTATCCACATGTCCTTTTTTCTCCAGAATTCTTATGTCCTTCTCCTAATATTCAAAATGGTGACTACACGCCCCAAAGCATCAGATACAGAAGTGGAGATGAAATCACATATAATTGTAAACCTGGCTTTTATCCTTCAAACCGAGAAAAAATGGCAACATGTACTAAAACTGTCTGGGTACCTCAGCCAAGATGTGGTAAGTTCCCTACATATCTTGACCTACTTCTTAATTCTGAAATTACTGTCTCTTAAATGACAGCAACAAAAATGGGGACACAATAAATCCAAATCTTTGCCTTACGGTGTGTGTAAAGCAGGGGCTACAGAGACATTCCTTTCAAAGTAGACAATTTTAAGCGTGGTCTAAATCAAATTTTTGAAAATTAAAAACTATTTTATGCTATTTGATGTTTAATATGTGTGTATGAATATAAGTTTCTCTAACTAATGTAATTCTAATATCTGAACTAAACCATTTTGTTTGTATTTTCCTGCCTGTGATGGTGACCAGCTTTTCATGTGTTTGTTAGCCAT
>NW_024412440.1:52734-77732 GCF_014898765.1 Herpailurus yagouaroundi | reverse complement strand
AAAAAAAAATGTTAGTGAGGATATGGAGAAAAGGGAGCATTTCTGCCCTGTTAATGGGAATGTAGATTGGTGCAGCCACTATGAAAACGGCATGGAGGTTTCTCAAATAATTAACAGAACTACCATATGATCCAACAATTCCACTTCTGGGTATTTATCTGAAGGAAAGGAAAACACTAACTGAAAAGGACATATGTGCCCCATATTCACTGCAGCATTATTACAATAGTCAAAATGTGGAAGCAATCTAAGTGTCCATTACTGGATGAGTGCATAAGAAACTAGGATTAGTATTCAGCCAATAAAAGAAGGAAATGTTGCCATTTGTGATGACATGGATGGACTTGGAGGGCACCATGCTAAGTGAAATAAATCAGACAGAGAAAGACAAATACTACATGAGCCATATTTGGAATCAAAAAATACCAAACTCTTAGATAAAGAAAACAGAGTGGGGGTTGCCAGAGGCAGGGCCTGAAGGGCAGGAGAAATGGGTCAAGGGAGGTCAAAAGGTACAAACTACCAGTAATAAAATAATAAAATGATGGGGATGTAAGGTACAGACAGCATGGTGACTACAGTTATTAATACTGCATTGTATATTTCAAAGTTGCTAAGAGAGTAGATCTTAAAGGTGCTTCCACAAGAAAAAACATGTTAACGATGTGGTGATAGATTTAACTACAATTGTGTTTGAAGTCATTCCACAATATATAAAAGTATCAAATCATGTTGCACATTTGAAACTAATATAATGTTATATGTCGATTATATCTCAATCATTCAATCATTCAGTATTTTTATTATAATTGTTTTACACATTAAGGTCTGTTTCATGTTGATAGGGTCTTTTGATTTGAAAATTCATTTTGGAGTTATCCCTAGAATTAATATGGAGGCCACTGACCTACTTTTTGTATCATAATGTATTCATATATTATCCAGTGTAAGTGCAGTACACCTGTACAACCAAATGTGGTATGTAAAGGAAAGGGATAGAACTACAGAGACAAAAAATACCTGGAAAAGAGTAGAGGAAACATTCCCCAGGAAAAAAGACAGTACTCTGTTGAATTGAATGGAATTTTGTTACATGGATGGTTTTGGAAAATTCTACAGTGTCTTTTTCTCCCTTCAAAAAGAGGAGCCTAGTTCTCCTCCCTTTGAGTATGCAGGACTTAGAGACCCACTTCTAAAGTCTAGATATGGCTAAAGTGACAGTGTGTGACTAGTTTGTAAATGGTACGGAAGCTTCTGCCGCTCTCTCTATCAGATCATGAGTTCTGGAGAAAGTTAGCTGCCATTCGTGAAGCCTATGGAGATTCCCATGTGGTAAGTTACTGAAGCTTCCTGCCAAAAGCCTTATGAGTCAGCCGTCTTGGAGGCAGATCCTCCGGCCCCACCAAGCCATCAGGTGACTGCAGCCTAGGTCAACATCCTGACTGCAACACAAGAAGCGCCTGGCTCAGAACTAGCTAGCTAAGCCACTCCCAAATTCCTGACCCATAGAAACTCTGAGAAGATAAAGGTGTGTGGTTTGAAGCCAATATGTTTTGGGGAAATCTGTTACACAGAAATAAAGAACTAATATATTAGGTGTTCAATGACACTAGCCTTACCAAATGTTTTATTTATTTATTATTTATTTGATTATGCCAGCTTTTTCATAATTGGTAAAACGTAGAAACAACCAAGATGTCCACCAGTATACGAATCTAATGAAGAAACCGTGATATATCCAGGCAATGGAGTATCATTTACAGCCAGAAGAAATGACCTCTCATATCATGAAAAGACTTGGAGGAATCACAAAAGCTATTTCTCAGCATTAAAAAAAAAATCTGGGGGCGCCTGGGTGGCTCAGTCGGTTAAGCAACTAATTTCGGCTCAGGTCATGATCTCGTGGTTTGTGAGTTCGAGCCCCACATTGGGATCAGAGCCTGGAGCCTGCTTCAGATTCTGTGTCTCCCTTTCTCTCTGCCCCTCCCCAGCTCACGCTCTGTCTCTCTTTCCCTCAAAAATAAATAAACATTAAAAAATTTTTTTTAAAAATCTGAAAATGCTACAGGATGCATGAGCCCCACTGTATGACATTCTGGTTGCAGAGAATGAGCAAGGGGAGGAATCAATAGGTGGAGCACAGAGGATTTTTAGGGCAGTGAAAAGCTCTGTATGATACCATAATGATGGACATGTCACTATACAAACCTGACATATACATATGTCACTTGTCCAAACCTGTAGAATGTACATCAAGAGTGAACTCCAAGATAAACTACTGACTTTGGGTAATATGATGGATGAATGCAGATTCATCATTGTAAAAACATACCTTTTGGGATGGGGGGATGTTGATAAATGGGGAAGGTATGAATGTGTGGCAACACTGAGTGTATAGGAAGTTTCTGTACCTTCCTGTCAATTTTGCTGTGAACGTAAAATTGCTTTAGGTAAGTTATTTGTTTCAAGTTTTAATTTAAATTCCAGTTTGTTCACATTTAGTGTAATAGTAGTTTCAGGAGTAGAATTTAGGGATTCATCACTTACATATAACACCCAGTGGTCATGAACACACGTGCCCTATTTAATACTCATCACTTATTTAACCCGTAACCCTCCTCCCCCGCCTACCTCACCTCCAGCAACCCTCAGTTTGTTCTCTATAGTTATGTGTCTCTTTTATGTATTGCCTCTATTTCCTCCCATGTTCATCTGTTTCATTTCTTAAATTCCACATATGAATGAAATCGTATGGTATTTGTCTTTCTCTGACTTATTTCACTTAGCATAATATATTCTAGCTCCATCCATGTCATTGCAAGTGGCAAGATTTTATTGTTTTTGATGGATGAGGAATTTTCCAGAGTAAATATATACCAGAAGTTCTTTATCCATTCATCAGCTGATGGACATTTGGGCTTTTTCCATACTTTGGCTATTGTTGATAATGCTGCATTGGGGTGCATGTATCCCTTTGAACCACTATTTTTGTATCCTTTGAGCAAATACCTAGTAGTGTAATTGCTTGACTTAAAAAAAAATTTTTTTTTAATCTTTATTATTTATTTTTGAGAGAGAGAGACAGTGTGAGCAGGGGAGGGACAGAGAGAGAGGGAGACACAGAATCCGAAGCAGCTCCAGGCTCTGAGCTGTCAGCACAGAGCCCGATATGGGGCTCGAACTCATGAACCGCAGGATCATGACCTGAGCTGAAGTGGGAAGCTTAACTGACTGAACCACCCAGGCGCCCCTGACTTTTTGAGGAACCTCCATACTGTTTCCCAGGGGGGCTGCACCCGTTTCATTTTCCACCAACAACGTAAGAGGTTTACCCTTTCTCTTTAACCTCACCAACATCTGTTGTTTCCTGTGTTGTTAGTTTTAGCCATTTTGACAGGTATGAGGTGATATGTTATTTTATTCTGATTTGTATTTCCCTGATGATGTATGATGTTGAGCATCTTTTCATGTGTCTGTTAGCCATCTGGATGTCTTTTTTGCAAACATCTATAAATAACTTCTCAAACTTAACACACAAAAAACAAATAATCCAGTTAAGAAATGGGCAAAGGACATGAATAGACATTTTCCAAAGAAGACATCCAGATGGCTAACAGACACATGAAAAGATGGTCAATAACACTCACCATCAGGGAAATACAAATCAAATGGTTTAATTCAGATATTAGAATTACATTAGAGAAATTCATAAACACATATTTAATACCAAATAGCAAAAATTAAATAGCTTTTCATTTTCAAAAATGTGGCTTAGATTGTATTAGAATTATCTACTTTGAAAAGAAAAGAATGTCTCTGTAGGCTCTGCTTTATATACACAGTAAGGCAAATACTTGGATTTACTGTGTACTCATTTTTGTTGTTGTTAAAGAGACAATAATTTCAGAATTTAGAAGTAGGTCAAGATAGAATGGAACTTACTAGTACATCCTGGCTGAGGTACCCAGCCTCTACTCGTACATGTTGCCATATTTCCTTGGGTTGAACGATCAAAGCCAGTTTTACAATTGTATGTGATTTCATCTCCACTTCTGTATCTGATGCTTTCTGGTGCATAGTTACCATTTTCAATGTGAGGAGAAGCACATATGATTTCTGGGAAAAAAAAAGAATATGTAGGTAATGTTGAAATCACTACCCATTAAAATAATCAAGTACATAAAAATATAGAAAGTGGGTATTATTATTTTTTGTCCCTACCGCAGCATAAAATGGGATTAATGTGAGTTTAGTCTTATATCCTTCCCATCATATCATTAATGTCCCACCACTATATCTCACATCTGATATATTTGTGCCCCCTGGACTCTTGAATCCTTTCTCCAAAGCCATCACATATATCATAATATTCTATATGTGGCAATAAACTCATGACATATCACTTCAACTCTTCTTACAAACTATTCAACTTCCCTGGCATCTGTGATTCTCCTAGGACTGTTTACAAACGGCTTGAGTCTCTTCCTTCCAGACACTTAGTAGGATTTCATATCCCTGCCAAGAATTAAATGTGGTCTTCTGATTTACACAGTCAAGAAAATGAGTAAAGTAACACGTTTCCCTTTAGGGAGGAAGTTTTAAAAAGCCACTGTGAATTTTTATGTTCTTTTTTCTAGCTGCAGAGATTAAGGACAGCCATGGAGAGGTGATGTCTCTACCCTTGATTCTTACAGCTACTATAATGAGCAGAGTCCCTTCAGACCTACATTGGAAGTGAGCATAAACAGGAAATAAACTTCAGTTTTTTAGGCTATTGAAATTCTGGAATACATTTTTATTAGTATAATAGAATAAACTAGTCCAGGGTTTGGAGAAAACCTTTTATGTAAAGAACCAGATAAAAGGTTTCTGTCCCAGCTACTCAACACGAACACAGCCCTAAAAGACACATAAACAAATGAGCATGGCTGTATTCCAATAAAACTTTGTTTACACAAAGGGCAAAGGATGGATTTGATTTTCAGACTATAATGTGCTCTCCCATGACCTACTCTGTCTTAATTTGTAAAGTTCTGTCTCAGTTCTTTCCATCAACTTTGCTAATATCTAGCCAATGGATCAATCTGCAAAATTCCTTGTATAATAAAATATCATACCTTTAAACTATTGTAGAAATGTTACATAACCATTTATATTAGTGCCATGGTGGACATTCAGCAATGCCAAAAATCCATTTATATGCCCCCAATTTACTTCCTATTCCATTTCCCAAAGTAACTTTCATCACAGTCTCATCATTTTCTTCAAAAGCCATCTAACACAATAGTTCCGTCATCAACAAATAAATCCTTGCATTCACACATAACAAATTTCAGACTACTAGCTGTGGGTTCCCTAGATTTCTTACTAACACGTCCTTAACTGTGGCTACATCTGTTTGAACTTTAGCCTTTCTCTTACTTGTTGACGATGAGGTGTTTATTTCATTCAAGTTAGCTTTTCAAAAGTTTAATTCTTCCATCGAGCATGAACCATTGTATATTCCTTCCCTCTCTCATTTTGTCTACTATTCTCTCTTAAATGGATATGCAAGCTTCTCCAATTTTAAATTCCTTATCTCATCCCTTTTTCCAAGGTTGTTAATGTACTATACTTCTCTCCTTCACAGCCAAGATCCTTCAAATATCATCTTCCAATTAGTCTGGTTTTCAATCTCCCACTTATTCTTCAACCTACTGCTATCTGGCTTTTGACATCTTTAACATGCTGGTGCTATTAAGACAAAAGTCACCAATGTCCTCCAATTTCCAAATCCAAAATCTCTATGAATTGCTCATATCACAGTGACTGGTATTATATACTATGGGCTCCTTAATTATTTGTTGAACTGAATAGATAAAAACCCTCTGTAATATTTGACACTGTTGATCACTGACTTACTGGCATTCTCCAATGCCCTGCATTCTTATGTTTTCCTACTTCTCCTTATTTTTGTCTGAACAGTAGTATTTTATTTTATTTATTTTACTTATAGCTGCCCTCCTTCCTCTGCTCTACTTAATTTTAGGCCCTGTCTACCTCTCAGATCTCATCTCCTACCAAGGTCCCACTTACTCTATACGAACAACACAATAGCCTTCTGTCTGGTGTTCACACATGCCAGGCTTATTTATATCACTTGCACTTTTTATTCCTTATTTCTTGGGTGATGCTCCTCTAGATCTTCCGGCTGACTCTTATCACCACCTCAGAAATATCTTCCCTGAAGACCCAACGAGTATTGTATGAATGAATATCTATGCTTTACAGTTGGTTCTACATGAGTATTTGTCCTTGATTTTGTTGTTTGCTTCTTCACATTTTCTCTGTGAATCAAGATACTTCCACAATAAAAAGCTATCAGCATTATGCTAATAACTCTTCAGTGAGATCCAAATCCATATATCCAACTGAAGCTTCACACTAGACAGGTCCATGTGAATAATTCAAAGGCATATCCAACTAATTACATGCCAACTAAATCAACCTTTTCTCAATATATGCTTTTCCTCCTGTGTTTAACATTTTAATTTGTGACACAAAAACCTCATGACAGGAGCCTGGAAATTTACCTCACCTTCCCTCCTCCCCATCACTTCAATATTCATTCACACAGCACATTCTATAATCTTATAATATTTGCTTAAACATCTCCTCCCCTTCATACCATGCTTCCACTGTGTACATCCAACTCTTAGAGGTTTTATGATAGTCTTTTAATTGGTCTTAAATTTGTACTTCATTCCTCCAGAATAAGCTTTAATAAGTCTCTATTCCAAACATGATACTATACTTATATTAGCAATGGTTATATTAGAAAGAATATGTGACCATCTAACCACAAATCTTAAGTATGTCTACATTGCTTGATTTTAATTGACACTACCTTGAGATGAGCCTTAATGTACCTTAAATGCAACCTTAAGTTTACTTTTAGTTTTTTCTCCTCACTTTATTCTGCTCTATCATATTTTCACAGACCTTTGCAGTGGAGTTTATCATATATTAATTTTTACTTCATAGTGTGGCTTAATTTTGAAGTCAAAAGCTACAAGATATAAAAACAAGAGTTTTACTAAGAGGCCAAACAAAAAATACTGGGAGAATTTGTTAAATAATTTTTAATAAATTTGTAATAATAATTTTGTTAAAATAATTAAAATAGAAGAACTTCAGGTGATTACTTTTGAGCAGAAGACATAAATTCAATGATAAATT
Source organism: Herpailurus yagouaroundi (assembly GCF_014898765.1). Lineage (NCBI taxonomy): Eukaryota > Metazoa > Chordata > Mammalia > Carnivora > Felidae > Herpailurus > Herpailurus yagouaroundi. Next base: position 70,514 of record NW_024412440.1, on the reverse strand, counting down.
GTAACCCCTACTTTCATAATTTCCATTAAAATAAATGATGCTAGTAAAACATTGCCAGGGCATGTACCTCTATCTAAAACAGTACTGGAGAATGTCTGCATGTGTGGGGTCACATTTTTTCCTACTGTTAGATACCGCCAGTAAGCATTTGAGATAAGAACAATAATTTAATGCTAGCACTCTATGTTGTTCATCATCAGAAAATCTGACTTGTACGGAGAACAGATGGATTTGGAGCAAAGGTGGCTTTTATTTAGTAGGTCTTGGTACTTTTAATTATTCCTATAAATGATTTGCTGTCAGAGTCTGGTTCCTATTAGATGAAGAGACCAAAGTTTTGACAAATCACCTTCAAACAGAACCCCTGAAGGGCGCCTGGGTGGCTCAGTCAGTTAAGTGTTCAACACTTTATTTCAGCTCAGTTCATGATCTCATGGCTCGTGAGATTGAGCCCCACAGTGGGCTCCATGCTGACAGTGTGAAGCCTGCTGGGGATTCTCTCTTTCCTTTCTCTCTGCCCCTACTCCCAGTCATGCGCTCTCTCTCTCTCTCAAAGTAAATAACATTAAAAAAAAAAAAAAAACACCTGACACATAAAATCATAAACCAGATGGAGGAATTTTAAATATTTTATCCTAGGTTATTTTATTTTAATTTTATTTTAGTTCCAAATTTATTATAGATTTGGAGAAAGCAAGATCTATAGATTTGGAATTCATCATTACCGGCAGGTAGGTCCTTCTATTGTCCTAGGAAAATAAGGAGAAGCATTTGTGATATACTAGCTAAGGTACAATGTAGAGTACCTTTTACTTTTAAACTTATTTTTAAATGTTTATTTATTTATTTTGAGAGAGAGGGAGTGCACGCACGAGGGCGTGGCAGAGAGAGAGGGAGGGAGAGAATCCCAAGCAGGCTCCATGGTGTCAGTGAAGAGCCTGATGCAGTGCTCAAACTCTAGAACCAAACTGTGAGATCATGACCTGAGCTGAAATCAAGAATGGTATCCTTAACTGACTGAGCCAACCAGGTGCCCCTGGAGTTCCTTTTAATAAAAGACTTCTCCGTATCCAGTTAATGTAAAACACATTTCAATAAAATTAACCACTGTTGTAACAGAGAGTGCATGCTTATTTAATTTTGGGTGAACCATTCTTTATTTATCTTGATCATTAGTAAACTGTTTTGTGAAAGAGAGTATCCAATCTTAGTGGCTTCTCTCTCCCCAAAGAAAGGAGGATTCTAAGGCATCCTGTCTTGAGTTTTTGAGTTATACAATTGACTAAGAAAATGAAAAACAAATTCTAAAAAGAAAATGTTTTACAAATGTGGGATCTTTACTGTGTGTGTGTGTGTGTGTGTGTGTGTGTGTGTGAGCGCACGTGCACGCGCATGTGTGTGGTATAGATGGGTCAAGTTACAAGTAAGCCTAGGAATTGTAGCAACACATATGGGAAAAACAGATTTCCCACATTAAAACAAATATGTGCTCAGCAACAGCTTTAAGCAGGTAGCTATGTGACCAAGAAAAAGAACTAACTAGACAACTTCTATGGAGCAGTCAGGCTATCCTGAGTCCTATGTCAAAGTAAAACTGAATTCAGATCCTGCCGTCTTACTTGGAAGTAAGTAAATTTCATTGAAACCTGGAATGATGATTTATTCTAATGTTCACTGAAACCTGGAGTGATTTATTCTAATGTTTATATAGGACAAAGGGCCTGATATAAAGTAAGGGGTTTATAAGTTATATTTTGATGACTGGATGGATAATTTAGCTCTCTAAATATTTAAGTCAGGCTCTGGAAGTAAAACATACAGCAGAAGTTAATGCCAGAGGACTTGTGCACCCACTTTCTTTGAGTAGGAGCCACAAATGCCATGAAGCCAAACAGCTGGACTCCACACATGATCTGATGATCACAGATCTAATGTGGGTGATCACTGTCTTCTATTCACTAACCTCTTTGTAAAATATTTTCTTAACAATGCCTGAAAGTGGAGGTCACTCAGTTGTAGGAAGATATATTTTCCAAGGAGCTACTTGTGGACTCAACCCCAAATTTCTTTCGGGGGGTTGGGGTGCCTGGCTGGCTGAGTCAGTAGAGCATGTGACTCTTGATCTCAGGGTTGTAAGTTCAAGCCCCAGGTAGGGTATGGAGCTTACTTAAAAAAAAAAAAAGTTCAAAAAATTAAAAAAAAAAATTGTAAATGTTTATTTAAAAAAAAAAATTTTTTTTAACGTTTATTTTATTTTGAGACAGAGAGAGACAGAGCATGAACGGGGGAGGGGCAGAGAGAGAGAGGGAGACACATAATCGGAAGCAGGCTCCAGGCTCTGAGCCATCAGCCCAGAGCCCGACACGGGGCTTGAACTCACGGAACGTGAGATCGTGACCTGAGCTGAAGTCGGACGCTTAACCGACTGAGCCACCCAGGCGCCCCTGTAAATGTTTATTTTTGAGAGAGACAGAGTGTGAGTGGGGGAAGGGCAGAAAGAGAGAGAGGGAGACACAGAACGTAAAGCAGGCTCCAGGCTCTGAGCTGTCAGCACAGAGCCCGACACAGGGCTCAAACTCATGAACTGCAAGATCATGACCTGAAGTCAGACGTTTAACCGACTGAGCCACCCAGGTGCCCTCAACCAAAAATTTTTTTAAAATAAGAACAAAATCATTCAAAATCTAACTCTAGTTTTTGTAAGAGAGGATCATTAAACAAGGTTTACGCATGGAATTATGAATCTTATGATTAAAAGTTCAGAGAGCTCTTAAGAGTTCAACTCTTCTCACCATCTCCCCACCTACCCTGGGCCACAATATGACCATATCTATAAAAGTCACCCTTTTAGAAAGGCACTTGACCTCTGATTTCATGTAGGATAGCACTTGTAACTTGTTTCACTCACTGCTGCAGTCTGCATCCAAAGTTAACACACCCTTTTCCATAAATGTTTCCAAACAGCTCAACACAGTTGTTACTGTGCGACATGTAATATGTACCTTCTTGCTATTCTTCTAATGATACGATGTCTTAAACTCAACCTTTTACAGTTTTGCATCTGGACCATGATAGTTTGAAACTCTCTCTTTTGAAATGAGGTAGGCTAAGTAGAACACAATATTACAGACATAACTTTTGGTGGGCACGAAGCACAGTTGACGTGGATTCTACATCTGCACAATATCCCCCATTAGGAAGCCTAAAAGGGTTTGGTGGGTGCCCCCTGCCACCCCCCTGCATCATCATCACTATTGATTCATATTACGCCTGTGCTTAGTGAAATCTCTAGTTATTTCCACTTAATTTCATTGTTAATTGAGGGTTCCCTCATATGGTATTCATCTCATTTACTTTGTTTGCAAAGCTAACTGCTCGGCTTTACAAGAGCAATCTGTCTGAGAAGTAATCATGCCTGGGAAGCCTATTATTGCCCTGGCTCTGCTCTAGACTTGATTTTTGACCGCAGACCAACTACTTAATGGCTATTGAACTTTTCTGTTCCTTTTATGTCTATCTTCAGAACGAGAGAATTATACCAAAATTAATTTTTGCACACATAAAACGTTAAGTATATCATATTTATGAGTTGGTTCTTGTCAACATTAACGCTCCATTGTGAGAAAAAATAGACTGCTTCACTGTAAGGAATACATGAATGAAAAGAATTGATAAAATATATAGAAAGGAAATATAACGTTACCTTTACATGAAGGGGTTGGAGTCCATCCCGATGCAGTGCATATGGCATCTCCTTTACTACTGTATTCATAACCCTGGTGACATGTATACTGAAATCGTTCGTTTTCCTTGTAAGTTTTCTTCAGAGATGCAGCATTTCCATTTGCGATTTCTGGCTTTTGGCAGGAAATTTCTAAATATAAGGGATTAAATTCCAAAATGTTTGTTATATATTAAAGAGCCATGTCTAAGACATAGTTAAAGATACAAGTTTTGTTTCCTTTAGGCAAATCAGACAACGAAACAAAACTTCTATTTTGACATGGATGCCTGAATCATTTATCTGTTGTTTTTAATTTTGATTTTTGAAATAAGGTAAAATTCTGATTAAACTGCTGTTGCTAGGGGTGCCTGGGTGGCTCAGTTGCTTAAGTAACTGGCTCTTGATTTTGGCTCAGGTTATGATCTCATGGTTCCTGGGATCGTACGTACCCTGTCTGTGGCTTCCTGCTGGCAGTGTAGAACCTTCTTGGGATTCTTTCTCTTTCTTTCTCTGTCCCTCCCTTACTCATGCTTTCTCTCTCTCTCTTTCTATCAAAAATAAATAAATAAATAAAAATTATGTTGCTTATTTTATTTGCTTTGAAGATAAATTAGTCCTCTTCAAGTAAATAGTGGCCAGTAATGATACCAACTATATATATATAATTGGGTATAGATATTTAGGATTATTGTGATAAACATTTTCACCAAATGACTTGTAAAAATTATGTATTTTCTAGTTATCGATAATAGAGTCATAATTGGCATAACACTTTGTCAAAGAAGTTAATTTAACCGATTGTCATTATACCTATGAATTACATCTTCTGTTTTTGTGGCTTTACCATCCATCAAAATTTTCTGTCAAGAAAACCCCAAAACTGGCCATCATATTTGCCCCCATCTTCTCTCAAACATTTCCCCCTGGGATTATGGCAACAATAACTAATTTCCCAGATGCTATTCTCGCACCTCTGTAATCTATTTTCCTGTTTGTAACTTAATGACTGTTTTTCTTGTCCCTTCATCGCTCCGTTGAAGGATTCCACTGAAATCCTCCATCGATTCCCAATTCAGTCTGAATAAAAGCCAAATTCTACAGCATGATATGGAGCACCTTAGAACCTTGCACTGGCCTATCTTCAAGCCATCACTGACCTACCCCTACTTGCGTCCTACACAACGGCCTCGAAGACATGGAACAGGGGAGCTTCAGGCTCCTGGAAGCCTCACTGCATTTGTACCTTCCTCTCCCTGAACTTCTCCTGACTGATATACTTTTCCCCTCCTCAACTTCGTTGGAAGAAGTCTCATTCTTTCTTCAAAATGTATCTTATGCATGAGTTATTCCAGTAAGGTTTTACTAAGCACAGAAATTCAGGTTTTTTTCAAATTTTATTTATTTTGAGAGAGAGAGAGTTTGAGAGAGACAGTGAGAGAGAGAGAGAGTGCGTGGGTTGGGGAGGGGCAAAGACAGAGGGAGAGAGAGGATCAAGCAGGCTCCACTCTGAGCGTGGAGCTGGATGCCAGGCTGGATCTCATGACTGGGAGATGACAACCTCAGCTAATATCAGGAGTCTGATGTTCAACTGACTGAGCCACCCAGGTGCTCAGAAATTTAGTTTGAAGGAGGAAACCCCATCTGTGAGCCTCTGGGGTATACAGTATTTGCTGTGCTGAATAGAAATATGATTGCCATTACTGACTTGAAGAACTAATATTGTTAGAGAGAATTTTTAAGAACACAAATGCTTTTCCCTGCATCTCGTTATAGGATAGACTAAACTAAGAAAGTGTGAATTTTAGAAAAAATATTTAAAAAAATAAATATGGCAGATATATCTGCCAAACAAGAATTGGTAAAATGAAGTAGACTGACCATAATGTTTCATTACAAAAGCCTGATCACCATACTGGTCATGATGCACTGGTTAGCAGTATTATAACTAAAGAAATCTTGACTTGCAGTTTACTATAGAACTTTTTTTAAAAGACAAAAAGTTATTTAGTGAATTCAGTTTAGTTTCACAATATTTCTCTAAACTTACAGTGCAAATATAAAATAGGACCTCACTCTAGAAGTATTATTCAAGAACAGAATGTTATAATGATATATCAGTGGAAATACATAATGACTTTTTGATCTTACAAATTAAAAGAAAGCCGGTTCTGTAGGCCAATATTAAATCTTGCAGCAGAACTGCTTACTACTCTATTTGAGCATGAAAGCCCATTACAATTTAATTATGGATATGACCATGGAATTTGGTTTCAGATAAACTAGGTTTGAATCTTAACTCCACCGTTATGCCATCATAACCTTGGTCATGAGATGTAAGTTTTTTGCCCCACAATGTCCTCAGTTATAAAATAGAGGTGAAAACAGTGCATAAATCACAGTCATTTTGAAGGTAAAATGGAATGTAAAGAACTTAGATTAATTACTGACAAATAGTAGCTGCCCAATAAATGTTAGTTTTAATGTTATTAGTATAATTAGTATTATTCTATGCATAATATTTAAAAGTGCAAATTTTCATGAGAAAAACTAAAACTGTCCGATCCCATGAACAGTGAATGTATCTTACCCACACATTTTGGGCTTTCTCCACTCCAAACACCATTCGTTGAGCAACGTATTTCTGCAGGCCCAACAAGCATGAAGCCTGAATTGCACACAAACCGTACTACTTGTCCAAAAGTATATTCCTTGTCTAGTTCCAATGCGCTACTGGTCAATCTCCCATTCTCTGGATGTGTCACTGGTAAACACTTAACAACTGAAAAAAATAAATATAACTTTTCCTAATAGAATTTGACAACTTTATTGTGAAAAATACGTATATATACACATACAGGTATAAAGTCACTAACAAAGAAAGATTGGGGGAATTACTTAATTTTTTTAAAGAAGCATTTGATAAACCTGTTTGTTGGATATAAAGGCTTATAAATTAAAAAAAAATCAATAAGCTTATCTCTGATTATTTTCTATGAGATCGGACAAAGAAAAAATTATTTCTTTGAATGTCAGTTTACATTTTTATAGTAACAAATAAATGTTCCTTAAATAATTGAAAAATATAAAGCTTGAGATAATTAGATGAATTTTTTCACTTAAGCCCTAGGATAATATAACACTGTATTCCTTAAAGGTATAAATGCAAACTTTCTGATTCTATTTCTTTCAATAGATAAAGTCTTTAATTTTCCTTCCTCTCCCACATCAGTGCTCAAAATAATCTGAGTATTCCTTTTGATTTTACTTAATATTTTCCAATACCTTGTAGGTTATGGCATTTAAACTTTATTTTAGAGTAAAATCATCCCGGATGCTCATTAAGATGGAAATTCTATGGCTATCTCCCTGCGCTATTACCTGAGATACTGATTTAATAGGTTTTTAGTAACCCAAAATTTCAGCTTTAAACAAGCACCTCAGGTGATTTCAGTGTAGATGTTCCTTAAAACATTGAGATCTTTCCTCTCATTTCCGTAAGTTCTCTTCTTTAGGTAACGGGACTTTTGAGTGATCACATTCCCACTCGCCCTCCTCCTCCTCCTCCTCCTCCTCCTCCTCCTCCTTCATCCTCCTGGTCCTCCCTCCCTCCCTCCCCCTTTTCCTCATTCCCTCCCTCCTTCCCCCTCTCTCTCCCTCTCTATTTACTTCTCACCATGGAACTAAGAAAGACTACTCTGACTCATCTATTTCCATGATGACGAGAGAGATTGGCATTACTATCCCAAAATTTAGAAACAGGATCTACATTTTTATCATTCTGACTCTTGGTTTTATGGATCAGTAAGAAAAGTAGAGCTCTTCCTTACTTCCTGCCTCTTTTCAGTAAGACTAAGACCACAGGAAAACCTCCTTTGCCATGCAAGAGGGGAGAGATAACTGAATCTGGTCTCCATTTCAGATGTTATTGACAATCTCTGCATTTGGGTGGATATTAGTTGAGTATGTATTCATTAGTAAAGCTGAAATTCTGATCCTTGTGCTATTTCTAGTGTTTAGAATCCAAAAGGAAAGGAAAATAGGTTTTAGATTTCCTAATCTCTAATACTTTGAATACATTAGATCAGATGAAACTGCACTCACATTTGGTTAATGAAACACAAAATAGTGTAGTAATAAAAAGCTTAGATATCCATTCCAAACTATATTAGAAGCCATAAAAATACTTTGAATCAAAAATATGTAATTACAAACTTTAAGGATGTTTCAATGTAAGATATCTCAAAAAATCTTAGATATTTTAAATATTTGAATATATTTGTAAATCAATTTTACATATACCTTCACATATAGGAATATCATTGGTCCATCCATCAGATTCACACTCACGGAAATTAATCGTACCTAGCATCTGATACCTAAAAACCAAAAATGACAGAATGGTGAGCTAATTTATTATATGCATTTATATGAAATTTTAAGTTTGATACATTCTGAATGTCCAGGAACTCCATTTCAGAGAAAATTAACAGCATATACATTTCTTTCCTCCTTCCCTTCCCTCTTCTTTCCTTCCTTCCTTTTTTCTCTCCATCCTGACTCCCTTCCTTCCCTCTTTCTTTTCCTTTTCATTCTTTCTCTCTTTCTGTTCTTTCTCTTTCTTATTCTTAAATTTCTTTCTTTCTTTTTTATTTAACTTGTTTGGGTTTTTTTGTATCTGTATGAGATGAAGAAATTTTTTTAAGTTTATTTATTGAGAGAGAGAGAGAGAGAGCAGGAGTAAGGGATGGGCAGAGAGAGAGAAAGAGAGAGAATCCCAAGTAGGCACTGTTTTGTCAGTACAAAGCCCAATGTGGGCCTCGATCTCATGAACTGTGAAATCATGACCGGTGCCAAAATCAAGAGTGGGACGCTTAATCGACTAAGCCACCCAGATGCCACTTTCTATTGTTCTTAAACTTCCCTACTACTTAAGAAAGGCTCTCAGACACAGTTAACACAGTGGAGAAGTAGGGGGACCCGAAGTTCCCTTGTCCCTCAAACACAGCAGTATTTTGCCCAGAAGATTTGGAATTCCAGGAATCTGGGCTAAAGAGCAACAGAAACATCTCCAGGGGCCCATGGGGACAACCTGATGTGCCATAGGTTCATGATTGCCAATTGGGAGACATAAAATGGGTGGTGGTGTAGGCACAGAAGGGAGGGATCCCCTTCTGTGGAGAGACAAAAGGAAGAGAAAGAGAGGCTGTGGAAGTGTAGGATTGTATTTGGAGAAGAGAAAAACCACAGACTGGGGAACAGAATAAACGGAGACAGAACCAATTTCTAGCTCATTCCAGGGTTGTAGGGCTTCCTCCAGACTGGGGCCTGCTGCCCTATATGCATGCCTGGGTAGGAGGGGAGCCAGCCCTGAGCTCAGTAGCCAACTCAAAGGTGCAGTCAGAGAGCAGTCCCCCAACCTTGAGGACTGTGGGAAGAAGGCACAAGACACTCCAAGGACAAAAGACCCTGCAGGCACCTGCCAGCCAGAGGCCCTTTGTCGGCTGTCAGGGCAGACTGGCACTACCCCAGAACTGAGACTCCAGGGTGGGATCCTTTAAGACATCGGGGTTTGAATCCCAGCCACGTGCTTGGGAGGCAAAAGAGACTGGAGCGTGACAAAAAGGCCTGCTCGCACCTGCACAGTACTGTGAGGATGGCCTGAACAGAGTGGTTTGGGACACCCGCTCTGGAGAGGAGAGACTGGTGTGTCGCCATTTTTCTCCCCATCACCAACAAGGTGGGGTTTCAGAGAACAATGGACCACAGTGGAGGCGGGAACTGCCTACAACAAACCACAGCCCTCTGCGCCTGGTAACTGCATATCTAACAGAGCAAGATTGACACTGACCAAACCAAACAGCACCTCCTCCAGACCAGTGCAGCCACTGGTTGGTCCAGTGGTTTTGCATTTTTCTGAATTGATTCTTGTTCAATTCCTATTTTGTGTGTACGTGTGTGTGTGTGTGTGTGTGTGTGTGTGTATTTTTTTTCTTCCTCTTATTTCTTCCCTTCTCTTTTGGTTACTTTGGTTGTTGGTTGTTTAAGCAGACTTTTTAATCTAGTCTTTTTACACCTGTTCTGTACCTCCTTCCTCTTCATTTTCCTCTCTCTCTCTCTAGATTAAGCCATATCGTTTCTCTGATTCTCTACCTGGTCAATTATTTTTTTTCTTTTTTCCCCTACCTTGTCATTTCTCTCTTTCTATGGGATAAGACTTCTTTTGCCACCACCCCCATTTAAAAAATTTTTTTCCAGGGTTACTTAAATGAATGTATCAAAGCACACCTGGTGGAAGATCCAAACCACAACTACAAGGAAGGAGACACAGCAACCACAGTCACAACAACAAGAGAGAGCATGCAACACATTCCAAAAACACCTCCTGAACAGTCAGGCCTGGGACAGCTTATGACCCCTTTTTAATATGGTAGTGCTCATAGGTGCAGGACACCTGACAAGCTATTAAAACACATAAAGGACAGAAAACTAGCCAAAATTATGAAACGGAAGAATTCTCTCAAAAGAAATTCCAGGAAGAAGTGATAGCTAGAGAATTGCTCAAAACATATATAAACAATATACTTGATCAAGACTTTAGAATAATAGTCATAAAATTAATAGCTGGCCTTGAAAAAAGCATAGAAGACATAAGGGAATCTATTCCTGCAGACATCAAGGAACTAAGAAATAGTCATGATGAATTAAGAAATGTTGTAAATGAGGTACAAAATAATCTAGATGCAGTGACAGCAAGGGTGGAGGAAGCAGAGGGGGAGAATAAGTGAAACAGAAGAGAAAATTATGGAACATGATGAAACTGAGAAAAATAGAGATAAGAAAATACTAGACCATGAGGGGAGAATTAGAGACCTAAGTGATTCAATGAAATGAAATAATATCCGCATGATATGAGTTCCAGAAGAAGAGAGAGAGAAAAGGGAAGAAAGTTTATTTGAACAAATTATAGCTGAGAACTTCCCTAATCTGGGGAGGAAAACAGGCATCCAAGTCCAAGAGACACAGAGAACTCCCCTCAAAATCAACAAAAGCAGGTCAACACCATGACATATCATAGTGAAACTGGCAAAATACAAAGATAAAGAGAGAATTCTGAACACCACTAGGGACAAACGGGCCTTAACCTACAAGGATAGACAAATAAGGGTATTTGCAGCCTGTCCACTGAAACTTGGCAGGCCAGGAGGGAGTGGCAGGAATTAGCCAATGCGTTGAATAGTAAATATATGCAGAGAATCCTTTATCCCGTAAGGCTGTCATTCAGAATAGAAGGAGAGATAAACGCTTTTCCAGACAAACAAGAACTAAAAGAGCTGATGACCACTAAACCAGCATTGCAAGAGTTCCTAAGGGGGACTCTCTGAGTGGAAAGCAGCAAAGACTACAAAGGACAAGAGAACATCACCACAAGCATGAAACCTACAGCTAACACAATGACACTAAATCCTTATCTTTCAATAATCACTCTGAATGTAAATGGATTAAATGCCCCAATCAATAGACAAAGGGTATCAGAATGGATCAAAAAACAAGATCCATCTATATGTTGCCTACAGGAGACTCATTTAGACCTGAGGACAGCTGCAGATTGAAAGTGAGGGGATGGAAAACCATCTGTCATGCTACTGGAAGAAAAAAGACAGCTGGAGTAGCCATACTTATATCAGACAAACTAGATTTTCAACTAAGTCCATAACAAGAGATGAAGAAGGGCATTATATCATAATTAAGGGGTCTATCCATCAAGAAGAGCTAATAATTGTAAATGTTTCTGCCCCTAACTTGAAAGGACCCAAATATATAAATCAATTAGTCACAAATATAAGCAATCTTAATTGATAAGAATATGGTAATTTCAGGGGACTTTAATACTCCACTTACAACAACGGACAGATCATCTAGGCAGAAAATCAATAAAGAAACAATGGAGTTGAATAATACACTAGACCAGATGGACTTGACAGATATATTCAGAGTTTTTCATCAAAAAGCAGCAAGAGACTCATTCTTCTTGAATGCACATAGAACATTCTTCAAGATCACATATTGGGTCACAAAATGGCCCTCCATAAATATAAAAGAACTGAGATCATACCATGCATATTTTTAGATTACAATGCTATAAAACTTGAAATTAACCACAAGAAAAAATGTGGAAAGCCTCTAAATGCATGGAGGTTAAAGAACATCCTACTTAAGAATGAATGGGTCAACTAGGCAATTAAAGAAGAAATTTAAAAATATATGGAAGCAAATGAAAATGAAAACACAATAGTCCAAACCCTTTGGGATGCAACAAAGGCAGTCATAAGAGGAAAATACACTGCAATCCAGGCCTATCTCAAGAAACAAACAAACAAAATTCCAAATATAAAATGTAACTGCATACCTAAAGGAACTAGAAGCAGAACAGCACAGAAACCCCAAATCCAGCAGAAGAGAGATAATAGAGATCAGAGCAGAAATAAACAATATAGAATCCAAAAAAAACAAAACAAAACAGCAGAAGAGATCAATGAATCTAAGTGCTGGTTTTTTGAAAGAATAAACAAAATTGATGAACCCCTAGCCAACTTCTCAAAAAAAAAAAAAGAGACAGAGGGAGAAACTAAAGAGATACAACCACGAATGAAAGAGATCACACCACAGAAATACAAACAATTATTAGCAAATACTATGAAAAATTATATGCCAACAAACTGGACAACCTGGAAGAAATGGGCAAATTCCTAGACACCCATACACTACCAAAACTCAAATGGGAAGAAACAGAAAATTTGAAAGGACCCATGACCAGTGAAGAAATTGTAACAGTTATCAAAAATATCCCAACAAATAAGAGTCCTGGGTCAGATGACTTCACAGGGGAACTCTACCAGACATTTGAAGCAGAGTTAATACCTATCCTTCTCAAGCTGTTCCAAAAAATAGAAATGGAAGGAAAGCTTCCAGACTCATTCTATGAAGCCAGCATTACGCTGATTCCCAAAAAAGACAGAGACCCCACTAAAAGGAGAATTACAGGCAAATATCCCTGTTGAACATGGATGCAAAAATTCTCATCAAGATACTAGCAAATCGAATTCAACAGTATAGTAAAAGAATTATTCACCATCACCAAGTGGGATTCATTCCTGGGCTGCAGGGCTGGTTCAATATTCGCAAATCAATCAGTGTGATTCATCACATTAATAGAAGAAAGGATAAGAACCATATGATCCTGTCAATAGATGCAGAAAAAAAAAAGCAATGGACAAAATACAGCATCTTTCTTAACAAAAATCCTCAAGAAAGTTGGGATAGAAGGAACATACCTTAATGTCATAAAAACCATACAAAATGCCCACAGCTAATATCATCTTCAATAGGGAAAAACTCAGAGCTTTTCCCCTGAGATCAGGAACACAACATGGATGTCCACTCTCACCACTACTGTTTAACATAGTAGTGGAAGTCCTAGCCTCTGCCATCAGACCACAAAATGAAATAAAAGGCACCCAAATTGGCAAAGAAGCCTAATTTTTATTTGTTGCACATGACATGATACTTTACACGGAAAACCTAAAAGACTCCACTAAAAAACTGCTAGAACTGATACATGGAGTCAGCAAAGTCGCAGGAAATAAAATCAATGTACAGAAATTGGTTGCATTTCTATACACTGATAATGAAGCAACAGAGAAATCAAGAAATCAATCCCATTTACAATTGCACCACAAACCATAAAATACCTAGGAATAAACCTAACCAAAGATGTCAAAGATCTGTATGCTGAAAACTACAGAAAGCTTAAGAAAGAAATTGAAGAAGACACAAAGAAATAGAAAAATATTCTATGCTCATAAACTAGAAGAACAAATATTGTTAAAATGTCAATATCACCCAAAATAATCTACACATTCAATGCAATCCCAATCAAAATTGCACTTGTATTCTTCTCAGAGCTAAAGAAAATATCCTAAAATTTGTATGGAACCACAAGAGACCCCAAATAGCCAAAGTAATGTTGAAAAAGAAAACCAAAGCCAGAGGCATCACAATTCTGGACTTTAGTCTCTACTACAAAGCTGTAATCATCAAGACAGTACGGTATTGGCACAAAAACAGACACATAGAGCAATGGAATAAAATATAGAATCCAGAATTGGACCCACAAATGTATGGCCAACTAACTTTTGGCAAAGCAGGAAAGAGTATCCAATGGAAAAAAGACGGTCTCTTTAACAAACGGTGCTGGGAGAAGTGGACAGCAACATGCAGAAAAATTAAACGGGACCACCTTCTTACACAAAATAAACTCAAAATGGATGAAATACCTAAATGTGAGACAGAAAACCATCAAAATCCTAGAGGAGAAAACAGGCAACAATCTCTTTGATCTCAGCCACAGCAACTTCTTACTCGACACATCTCCGAAGGCAAGGTAAATAAAAGCAAAAATGAACTAGTAGGACCTCATCAAAATAAAAAGCTTCTGCATTGCAAAGGAAACAATCAACAAAACTAAAAGGCAATGGACAAAATGGGAGAAGATATTTGCAAATGACATATTGGATAAATGGTTAGTATCCAAAATCTATAAAGAACTTACAAACTCAACACCTGAAAAACAAATAATCCAGTGGAGAAATGGGCAGAAGACATGAATAGACACCTTTCCAAAAAAGACATCCAGATGGCCAACAGACACATGAAAAGATGCTCAACATCACTCATAATCAGGGAAATACAAATCAAAACCACATTGGGATACTACCTCACACACGTCAGAGTGGCTAAAATTAACAACTCAAGAAGCAACAGATGTTGGCAAAGATGTGGAGAAGAGGGAACCCTCTTGCATTGTTAGTGGGAATGCAAACTGGTGTAGCCACTCTGGAAAACAGCATGGAGTTTCCTCAAAAAATTTAAAATAGAATTATCCTAGGACCCAGCAATAGCACTACCCAAAATTTATCCAAATGATACAGGAGTGCTGATTCGAAGGGGCACATGTACCCTAATGTCTACAGCAGCACTTTCAACAACAGCCAAATTATGGGAAGAGCCCAAATGTTCATCGACTGATGAATGGATACAGAAGATGTGGTTTATATATACAATGGAATATTATTTGGCAACAAGAAGGAATGAAATCCTACCATTTGCAGCAATGTGGACAGAACTGGAGGGTATTATGCTAAGTGAAATAAGTCAGTCGGTGAAATACAGATATATGTTTTCACTCATGTGGAACTTGAGAAACTTAACAAAAGACCATGGGGGAAGGGAAGGGAAAAAAAGTTTCAAATACAGAGGGAGGCAAATCATAAAGAGATTCTTAAATACAAAGAACTGAGGGTTGATGGAGGGGTGCAGGGGAGAGGGGAAAATGGGTCATGGGCACTGAGGGGTGATGGCTATTGAGAGGTGATGGACATTGAGAAGTAAAAATGGGTGATGGGCACTTGTTGGGATGAGCACTGAGTGTTGTATGTAAGTGATGAAACATGGGAATCTACCCCCGAAGCCAAGAGCACACTGTATATACTGTATGTTAGCTAATTTGACAATAAGTTATATTAAAAAAAAAAACGCCCTCAAGTCTTCAGGCACATGGACTAATCATTATCCTTGGTTCATGACAGAAACTCATTATAATTAAAAAAATTAAAAAATTTAAAAAAAAAATTAAAAAAAAAAAAAAAAAGGGGCGCCTGGGTGGCACAGTCGGTTAAGCGTCCGGCTTCAGCCAGGTCACGATCTCGCGGTCCGTGAGTTCGAGCCCCGCATCAGGCTCTGGGCTGATGGCCCAGAGCCTGGAGCCTGTTTCCGATTCTGTGTCTCCCTCTCTCTCTGCTCCTCCCCTGTTCATGCTCTGTCTCTCTCTGTCCCAAAAATAAATACACGTTGAAAAAAAAAAATTTTTTTTTAAAAAAAATTTTCAATGTTGAGGAGATAATATGGTATCCAAATATAATCATTTCCATTATACATTAATTTTTCAGGCTTCTTGTATGGTACTTATAAAAATGCTCATAGAAAAATAAAATAATTGGGGTGCCTTGGGTGGCTGCCAGTTAGGTGTCCAACTTCATTCAGCTCAGGACATGATCTCATGGTTTGTGGGTTCAAGCCCCACATTGGGCTCTGTGTTGGCAGCTCAGAGCCTAGAGCCTGCTTTGGATTCTGTGTGAGTGTGTCTCTCTCTCTCTGCCCTTCCCTCTGTGTCTCTCTTTGTCTCTCAAAAAAATAAAATAAAACATTAAAAATTGAAAAAAAAGAAAAATAACGTGACCTTAAAAATACTAATCAGTACAGTCCCTATCTACAATCTAAATTATAATTGTCTCCATTTTTTTATATTGACTACATACCCCTCATTACATGTGTAAACAACCTTTGCTCCATATTCAAATTCATTTCCTCTTGCAAGATGAAAGGAACCAAAAGGAGTATCTCCAGGATGTCCACAGGGCCTTTCTAAAATGATCAAAAGAATATAATATCATTATGTAACACAGGGAAACACATTTGATGTAGAAGTTCAAGGAAAATAGTATTTAATATTATATCCAAAGACATAATTGAAGATGTAGAAAAGTGAAAAATAACAAAGTTATTATTTTATTATTAAACTTGTCTATATGGTGGGTTTTTTTATTTTGGAAGATTACAACTCCTTATTAAGAATAATGATGGTATAGGGGCGCCTGGGGGGCTCAGTCGGTTAAGCATCCAACTTCGGCTCAGGTCATAATCTCAGTTCGTGGGTTCACATCCGCGTCGGACTCTGTGCTGACAGCTCAGAACCTGGAGCCTGCTTCATATTCTGTGTCTCCCTTTCTCTCCTCCCCCCCCACCTGTGCTCTCTCTCTCTCTCTCTCTCTCTCAAAAATAAACATTAAAAACAAAAGAATAATGATGGTATATTATTTTGTATTTAATGACAATTATGATATAACTCAGCTAATATTGCTACGATATCAAACATTTGGTATTTTCACAACTAAAGTTTTCACAAATGTATGATTTACTTACTCTGACATATCCTCAATGGATTAAGAGCCACCCATTCTCCATTCTTGCATTCCATTATAATAACTCCAAGAGTTCTATATCCAGGTCGGCATTTATATGTAGCCTGAGTTCCCTCTGGATAGTTTTGTTCAGACCAGACACCTGACAAAATTTCATTTTGTTTTCCTGGAGGCGGTCCTTCACAATCTAAAAACAATAAAAACAAAGTAATTGCTTAAAGTGTTTTTTTAAACTTCCAAAACATTTAGGTTATTTTTGCTTTTAAAAATACCTATGCTGGGAGGAGTCAAAATGGCAGACAAGTAAGAAGATCATTATTTCCTTCGCCCCTCAAAGACAGCGGTATTAAGGTCAGAACACTTTCTGCAGAGGAAATCAATCTACAGAGTGGCAGAAGGATCCCCACAGGTGGAACGAGACAGATTGGTGGTAGAGAGGCAGGCGTTTGAGAATCGGGAGAGAAAAAATAGGCAGTGTAGGCAAGGAGGGGAGGGGACCACTTTTGTGGTGAGACAAAAGGAAGTGAAGAAAGGTTGTAGAAGTGTGGGATTGTATTTGGACAAGAGGAAAACCTCTCTGGACCATGGATAGGGGAACAAAAAATACAGACAGAGCCAATTTCTACTTTGCAAACAGCCTTATAAGTGAAGATCGGAGTTTTTAGGGTTGTTTGACTTTCTCTGGACTGGAGCCGGCTGTATGCAGGTACCTGGTGGAGAGAGGGGCCAGTCCTGGGGTGCAGTAGCATTCTCAAGGGTGCACTGGCAGACAGCAGCCCCTTCCTCCCAAGTACTGTGGGAAGAGGGCATATTGCCCAAGTACAAAGACATTGCAGGTGCCAACCTGAGGCCCTTTGTTGGCAGGGCAGAGTGGCATTATTCCGGAACCAGGTTCACGCAGAGCGGGATACGAGCTGCTGGAGGAGACTGTGGAGCAGGACAGGTCGAACGCCCGCGTTACTCTGTAAGGCGCTGCCTGAACTGCATGGTTTGAGACACCCCCTGCGGGGAGGAGAGAC
>NW_024412440.1:0-32734 GCF_014898765.1 Herpailurus yagouaroundi | reverse complement strand
GAGAGAGAGAGAGAGAGAGAGAGAGAGAGAGAGAGAGAGAGAGAATTGTAAGCAGGCTCCATGCCCAGAGTGGATCCTGACATGCAACTTGATCTCACAGCTGTGCATCATGACCTGCAGTAAAATTGAAGGTCGGGTGCTTAACTGACTGAGCCACTGTTTTGTTTTCATTTGCATGGAATATCTTTTTCTATCCCCTCACTTTAAGTCTATGTGTCCTTATTTCTGAACTGAGTCTCTTGTAGGCAGCATACAGATGGGTCCTTTTTTTTTTTTTTAATCTATTCAGCCATGCTATATCTTTTGATTGGAGTATTTAGTACATTTATGTTTAAAGTAATTATTGATAGGAGTGTACTTATTGCCATTTTGTTAGTTGTTTTCCCATTTTTTGTAATTTCTTTTGTCCTTTCTTCTTCTCTTGCTGTATTTCTTTGTGATTTATTTTCTGCAGTAGTATGCCTAGATTTCTTTCTCTTTAATTTTTGTGCATCTACCAAAAGTTTTTGCTTTGTGATTACCACAATGCTTCCATAAAACAATTTGTATTTATAACAGTCTACTTTAACTTGAAAAGAACCTAACTTTCATTGTGTTCTAATGCTCTACCTTTTCACTCCTCCCATGTTTTTATTTTTGATGTCACAATTTACATGTTTTGTGTATTTTTTAATGAATTATTTTAGTTATACTTATTTTACTTCTTTTGCCTTTTTAACCTTCCTACTAAATTTATAATTGACTAACCCACCACCTTTACATTAGATTATTTTGAATTTTACTATATATTTACCTTTACAAATGAGATTTATATGTTTTCCTGTTACTAATTAGCACCCTTTTACCTCAACTTAAAGAATTCCTGTTAACAGTTCTCATAATGCTGGTCTCATGGTGATTAACTTCTTTAGCTTTTGCTCGTCTGAAAAACTTTTTCTCTCTGTGTACCAAGTTGTTTTCCTCTTGCTGCTTTTCAGATTCTTTCTCTGCCTTTAACTTTTGACGTTTTTTAAAAAAAAAATTTTTTTTTAACGTTTATTTATTTTTGAGACAGAGAGAGACACAGAGCATGAACAGGGGAGGGGCAGAGAGAGAGGGAGACACAGAATCTGAAACGGGCTCCAGGCTCTGAGCTGTTGGCACAGAGCCCGACGTGGGGCTCGAACTCACTGACCGTGAGATCATGACCTGAGCCGAAGTCGGACTCTTAACCGACTGAGCCACCCAGGCACCCCTAACTTTTGACATTTTAACTATAACGTGCATTGGTGTGGGTTTCTTTGAGTTCATCATTTTTGCAACTCTATAGGCTTCCTGTATCTATATGTCTATTTTCTTTCCCAGGATAGGGAAATTTTCAGTCACTATTTTTTCAAAGAAGTTTCCTGCCCCTTTCTTCTTCTGGAACTCCTATAGTGTAAATGTTGGTCTGCTGAGGTTGTCCCATCAGTGTCCATCAGTGCAAAGTCTTTATACATTTTTATTCTTCTTTCTTTGTGCTGGTTTGATTGAGTGAGTTCTCCCAGCCTGCCTTTAAGTTACTGATCCTTTTTTCTACTTCCTCTAGGCTGCTGTTGAAACACTTTATTGTAGGGGCGCTTGGGTGGCGCAGTCGGTTAAGCATCCGACTTCAGCCAGGTCACGATCTCTCAGTCCGTGAGTTCGAGCCCCGCATCAGGCTCTGGGCTGATGGCTCAGAGCCTGAAGCCTGTTTCCGATTCTGTGTCTCCCTCTCTCTCTGCCCCTCCCCCATTCATGCTCTGTCTCTCTCTGTCCCAAAAATAAATAAAAAACGTTAAAAAAATTTTTAAAAAAAGAAACACTTTATTGTATTTTTCAGTACGATTATTGTATTTTTCAGCTCTGTGACTTCTACTTGGTACTTTCTTATATTTTCTCTTTGTTGAAATACTCCCTATGCTTACCCATTCTTCTCCTAAGCTTAGTGAGGAGCTTTATAACCATTATTTTTAACTCTTTATCACTTATTTTAAGGTAAATCACTTATTTTCATGCAGTTAAAGGCTTTTTTCCTGTGGTTTTATCTTGTTCTTTCAGTTTTAACATATTCCTCTTTTTCTTAATTTTCCTTGATTCTCTGTGGTTGGCTTCTGTGCATTGGAAAAAATAGCCACCTCTGCTAGTCTTGAAGGAATGGGGTCACTTAGGAGATAATCATTATTGTTCAACCCTAGTAGCCTAGTTCGTGGATGTCTCTCAAGTCTTGTGATTGTATAATTAGCCAGTGTTATTTTTAGTGGCTCCCAGTAGTTGAGAGTTTGTCAAGACCTGACAGTGTCCCAGAAGGAAGGGTCTCAGTCAGCACCTAGATTCAGGCTGATTGGAAGCCAGGCCCTCAGGCAGCAAAGGTTAAACTATGCAAATATACCCCTTTCACGGGAAGACTGGGAGATGTCCACTCCTTCTGAACTGAGCAATGGAGTGATAGCCAGTTCAGAATTGTTTCTTTTATCTGCCATCATCTCTTTGAATTCATGAACACAAGCCCTGGTGGCCACCGAGGCAGGAGATCAAGGGGCAACACCTGGACATCTATCACAAAGCCCAGGGCACCAGATGCAAAAACTGGGCACCAGATGTGTGTATAAGCACCCTTCTAGGAGATACCAACACTCTGGAATGCAGCAAAAACATAACTGTGGTCTCTGGAGGTCTCTGGAGAGGATTACAGTTGGCCCTTAGTTGTCTGTTTAGTGAAAAGTCTGTTTCTCAGGCCTCACCTATGAAGATAGGCTAATAGGCCTCTTTCACATAAAACATATATTCTTTAGTCTCCTACCTCTCTTCTGTGCACTGGGTGGTATCTGGTTGAGAACTTTCTCCATTTGTGACAGTCCTGTGGGACCCACAATCATAAGCACAGCTGGTCACCAGAGCCAGGCAGTCTAGAGGTAA
Source organism: Herpailurus yagouaroundi (assembly GCF_014898765.1). Taxonomy (NCBI): domain Eukaryota; kingdom Metazoa; phylum Chordata; class Mammalia; order Carnivora; family Felidae; genus Herpailurus; species Herpailurus yagouaroundi. The sequence goes on along the minus strand of NW_024412440.1, from coordinate 29,818 downwards.
ACCCTGGCTGGCTGACACAGAAGCCAGGGTGCCATAGAAAAGTATAAGCTCCATTCCTAGAGATACCTTTGACCTAGAGGGAAGCAGAGGAATATCACAAAGATGGCCTCCAGTGGCTTCTGTCCCCAGAGAACACCTAAGTAGGACCCTAGATGTGTGCCAAACCAGAAGTCTGCTCCTCAAGCCAAAACTCCAGGAAAGGCCAACAGGCATTTCGTAGAAATATTGAGATTATAGTTCAGTCTGTAGCTACAGTGTGCCTTTGGTGTGGTTGCTAGCCCTGAACTGTCTCTGCATTTCTTACAATCGCATGGGGCCCGTGAATACAACCCCCCCCTGGCCATCAGATCAAGGAATGACCCCTGGGTGGCTGCCACATAATCCAATGCAACAGAGGTAGAAACTGGGGCACCAGATCTTTGTCCAGATTTCCCTCTAGGAGTTACCAGTGCCCTGCAGTACAGCAGAAGGAGGACCTGAAGATAGTGCCTATCCTCCAAGTTCCCTGTAGAGGATTATGGTTGGCCCTCAGTTGTCTGTTTAATTAGAAGTCTGCCCCTTAGGCCTCAGCAAAAAAGATTAATCTCATAGGACTTTAACAGAAAAAGATAGGTGCTTCAGTCTGTGGTGCTCTCCTGTGCCCTGAGAGTGGTGGCCTGTTAATAAGTCTTTCTTTATTTGTTACAGTCCTGTAGGACCCACTAGCCACCATAGCCATATGATTTAGCGGTATCTCCTGGGTGGCAGCTGTAAAACTCAGAGGGTGTCTGAGGAGAACATAAGCTCGTTTCCTAGAGATATCAGTGAGCTGAAAAGAGGCAAGGGAGAGTATAAAGATGGTGCCTCCTGGAGTCTATCTTTGAGGAGAGTTTTAGTAAGCCCCTAGATGTGTTTTATTTATTTATTTTTTTAAATGTTTTTATTCATTTATTTTTGAGACAGAGACAGAGTATGAGCAGGGGAGGGACAGAGAGAGAGGGAGACACAGAATCTGAAGCAGGCTCCAGGCTCTGAGCTGACAGCACAGAGCCCGACGCGGGGCTTGAACTCACGGAGTGTGAGATCATAACCTGAGCTGAAGTCGGACACCCAACCTCCTAAGTCACCCAGGCGCCCCTCTAGATGTGTTTTAAATTAAATGCTTGCCCTTCAGGCCAGAGCTTTTAAGTAGGCAAATAAGTCTCTTTCACAGAAAGTCTGGGCACTTTTCAGGTGGCTTCCTCTATCCTGGACCCTGGGGTGGGTGAGTCCATGACTGTGGACCCTTTAAGAACTGTTTCTCACTTAGCTGTAGCTTGTGGGTCCTTGTGGACACAAGCCCTGTTGGCTTTCAAAGCTAGATGCTTTGGGGGCTTGTCTGTCAGGTGTAGATATTAAAATTGGGGTACCAGATGTAAGGCTCAGACACTTCACTCCTCAGGGAGAAGCTTGGGGTTTTGAATTCCCTCCCAATTGTGGGTCATCATGCTGGGGATGAGGTTTAGGGTCAGATTGTATCTGTTTCTTCTATCCACTTTGATGTGAGCTTTTTCTCATTTGCCCAGTGTGTAAGAATCACTCAGCTAGTTTTTAGAGGGTTTCTTTTTTTTTTCAGACAAAATTATTCTGTATATAACTGTAGATTCAGTGTGTCCAAGGGAAGAGGTGTGTTCAGGATCTCCTACATCTCCATCTTGAACCACTTCCATAAAGAAACTATTTAATCGTGTTTCTGGTTGGCTTATGGATATGGTAGATCAGCCCAGCTGGATCTGGATCCCACCAAGTTTATTCCAGAAGGGGCCTTATGAAGTTCTTGTGGACAAGATGGGGAAATTGACCAGTTAGATGGTTTATGAGATAGTGAAATTTCGGTAAGTAAACTTACCCAAGTATCAGATTCAGGACTTTGTTCTCAAGCCTATTTCATTACTCCTTTGTGTTATCAGATAGTTTAATGATTTAGGGGAAACACAGTACAAATTCACAAGTGGAATTGTTCAGGGGGTCATGACAGTGAATCTGCATTAGCACAGATTCATCATTCCAAAAGGATTCTCTGTGCTAGGCTGAATCTAATAACGTGACATTTAGTAGTGATCCTGGGTTTAGGTCAAAGGAATCAGATGTACAAGTACAGACAGATTAGCAAGAGTTTTAAAAATTGGTGAATATTTTAATCAATTTTGAGATCAGTTTAAGTCAAAACTATGACAGAACCACCACTACTGTTAATGAGACCACACCCTGTATTGATAGAAATCCAAGGTAGAATGAGGCTGTTCTAAATTTTGCCCATCCCAGTGCTGCTCAGACCATATATGAAATACTATATTTGCTTCAGAGATGACCTTCTAAAAGCATAAAACATATTTAAGTGTACCCAGATGAAAGAAAACAGCAAAGAGATTCAAGCCTGTCATAATAATAATACCTACTTTAATTTTACCTCCTTTGTATAACTTTTGAAAAAAAAATCTCAGTGGAGTGTTTGCTTTAATTAATATCCTTTTTTTTTTTTTTTTTTAAAATATTGGCAAGTCAGCTAACATACAGAGTAGTCTTGGCTTCAGGAGTAGATTCCCTTGATTCATCACTTACATATCCATCCTGACAAGTGCCCTCCTCAATGCCCATCACCCATTTTCCCCATTTTCCCAACCCCCACCGCCATCAACGCTCAGTTTGTTCTGTTTAAGAGCCTCTTAGAATTTGCCTTCCTTTCTGTTTGTATTTTTTTTCCTTCCGTTCCCCTATGGTCACCTGAAGTTTCTCAAATTCCACATATGAGTGAAATCATAGAATATTTGTCTTTCTCTGACTGAGTTATTGCACTTAGCATAATACCTTCCACTTCCATCCACATTGTTGGAAATGGCAAAATTTCATTCTTTTTCATCCCCAAATAGTATTTCAATATATATAAATATACCACATCTTCTTTGGATAAAGAAGCAGTTGATGGACATTTGGCCTCTTGCCATAATTTGGCTATTGTTGATAGTGCTGCTATAAACATTGGGGTGCTTGTGCCCCTTCAAAACAGCCCTCCTGTTTCCTTTGGATAAATTCCTAGTAGTGCTATTGCTGGGTCGTAAGGTAATTCTACTTTTAATTTTTTGAGGAACCTCCACACTGTTTCCAGAGCAGCTTCACCAGTTTGCATTCCCACCAATAGTGCAAGAGGGTTACCTTTTCTCCACATCCTTGCCAACATCTGTTGTTTCCTGAGTTGTTAATTTAATTTTATTTTTTTTTTCAACGTTTATTTATTTTTGGGACAGAGAGAGACAGAGCATGAACGGGGGAGGGGCAGAGAGAGGGAGACACAGAATCAGAAACAGGCTCCAGGCTCTGAGCCATCAGCCCAGAGCCTGACGCGGGGCTCGAACTCACGGACCGCGAGATCGCGACCTGTCTGAAGTCGGACGCTTAACCGACTGCGCCACCCAGGCGCCCCATCCTGAGTTGTTAATTTTAGACACTCTGGTGGGAGGTGGTATCTCAATGTGGTTTTGATTTGTATATCCCTGATGATGAGCAATGTTGGACATCTTTTCGTGTGTTTATTTGCCATTTGGATGTCTTCTTTGGAAAAGTATCTATTCATTTTTTCTGCCCTTTTTTTGTGTTTCAGATGTTCAGTTTGGTAAGTTCTTTATAGGTTTTTGATACTAACACTTTATCTGGTATGCCATTTGGAAATACCTTCCCCCTTTCCATTGGTTGCCTTTTAGTTTTATTGATTGTTTCCCTTGCTGTGCAGAAGCTTTTTATCTTGATGAGGTCCCAATAGTTCATTTTTGCTTTTATTTCCTTGCCTTTTGAGACATGTCAAGTAAGAAGTTGCTGCCGCCAAAGTAAAAAAGGCTCCTGCTTGTTTTCTCTTGCAGGATTTTGATGGTTTCCTATCTCACATTTAGGATTTTCATCCATTTTTAGTTTATTTTTGTGTATGGTATAAGAAAGTGGTCCAGTTTCATACCTCTGCATGTTGCTATCCACTTTTCCCAATTTGTTTTCCTAAAGAGACTGTCTTCTTTCCATTGGATACTCTTCCCTGCTTTTTTGAAGACTAATTAGCCATATATGTGTGGGTCCATTTCTCGGTTCTCTATTCTATGCCATTAGTCTATGTGTCTGTTTTTGTGCCAACACCATATTGTCTTGATGATGACAGCTTTGTAATACAAGCTAAAGTCCGGGATTGTGATGCCTCCAGCTTTAGTTTTCTTTTTCAACATTTCTTTGGCTATTCAGGATCTTTTGTGGTTCCATACAAATTTTAGGATTGTTTGTTCTAGCTCTCTGGAGAGTGCTGGTGCTATTTTGATTGAAATTGCTAGAATGTGTAGATTGCTTTGGGTAGTATCAAATTTTAACAATATTTGTTCTTCTGATTCCTGAGCATGGAATGTTTTTCCATTTCAATGTGTCTTCTTCAACTTCTTTCATAAGCTTTCTGGTTTGGTTTTTTTTTTTTTTTTTTTTTTTTTTTTTTAAATTTTTTTAATATTTTTTTTGTTTTTTTTTTTTTTTTTTTTTTTTTTTTTTTCAGTGTGCAGATCTTTTACCTCTTTGGTTAGGTTTATTCCTAGGTATTTTATCATTCTTGTTGCATTTGTGAATGGGTTCAATTCCTTGATATCTCTTTCTCTTGCTTCATTATTGGTATATAGAATGCAACCAATTTCTGTACATTAATTTTGTATCCTGTGATTGTGCTGAATTCATGTATCAGCTCTAGCATTTTTTTGGTGGGGTCTTGTGGGTTTTGCTTGTAGACTATCATGTCATCCACGAAGAGTGAACGTTTCACTTCTCTACCAATTTGAATCCCTTTTATTTCATTTTGTTGTCTGATTGCTGAGGCTAGCGATTCCAACACTATGTTAAACAACAGTGGTGAGAGTGGACATCCCTGGCGTATTCTTGATCTCCGGGGGAAAGCTCTCTGTTTTTCCCCATTGAGGATGATATTTACTGTGGGCATTTCATGTATAGCTTTTATGACGTTAGAGTATGTTCCTTCTATCCCAACTTCCTTGAAGGTTTTTATTAAGAAAATGCTTTTTCTGCATCTATTGACGGGATCATATGGTTCTTATCCTTCTTCTTTTAAGGTAATATATCAAGTTGATTGAATTGCAAAAATTGAACCAGCCCTGCAGCCTAGGATGAGTCCCACTTGATCATGTTGAATGATTCTTTTAATATACTGTTAAATTTGGTTTGCTAGTGTCTTGTTGAGAATTTTTGTACCCATGTTCATCAGTACCATGTTCAGTACCATGATCAGTACCATGTTCATCAGATATTGGCCTGTAATTCTCCTTTTTAGTGGGTTCTTGTCAGTTTTGGAAATCAAAGTAATGCTGGCTTCGTATAATGATCCTGATCCTGAAAGCTTTTCTTTCATTTTATTTTTTGGAACAGCTTGAGAAGAATAGGTATTTAAGTGTCTGGTAGACTTCTCCTGGGAAGCCATCTGCCCTAGGACTCTTATTTGTTGGGCGATTTTTGATTACTGAGTCAATATCTTCTCTGCTTATGGTTTGTTCAAATTTTCTATTTCTTCCCTTTTGAGTTTTGGTAGTGTGTGTGTGTCTATTACTCTTATGTGTCTACCCTTTTAGGTTAAGGCCCATTTGTCCCTAGAGGTGTTCAGAATTCTCTTTTTGTCTTTGTATTTTGCCAGTTTCACTATGATATATCTTGGTGTTGACCTGTTTTTGTTGATTTTGAAGGGAGTTCTCTGTGCCTCTTGGACCTGGATGCCTATTTCCTTTTCCAGATTAGGGAAGTTCTTAGCTGTGATTTGTTCAAATAAAATTTCTGCCCTTTTTCTCTCATTTCTTCTTCTAGAACTCCTAATGATATAGATATTATTTCGTTTCATTGAATCACTTAGGTCTCTTATTGCCCTTTGTGGTCTAGTAATTTCCTTTCCATATCTCATTTGTAGCATTTCTTAAATCATTGTGTCTATTTCTTAGGTCTTTAATCCCTGCAGCAATAGATTCTCTGCTGTTGTCTATGCTTTTTTCAAGCCCAGATATTAGTTGTATGACTGGTATTCTAAATTCTTGTTCAGATGTATTGTTTATATCTGGTTTGAGCAATTCCCTGGCTGTCTTCCTTTAATTTCTTTTCAGGAGAATTCTGTTTCATCACTTTTGCCAGGTTTGTGTCTCTTATGTGTTTTAATGGTTTGTTATCTGTCCTGCACCAACGAGAACTACTATATTAAAAAGGGGTCATACACTGGCCCAGGGCCTGGCCTTTCTGGAAGTGTTTTTAGAGTGTGTTGCGTGCACTCTATTGTTGCGTCTTTGGCTGCTCTACCCCACTCGTCTGTCTTCTACAAAGCTTCTCCTTAGTCATACTGGTAGAATGTTTAGACCATTGTTAGACAAATCAAAGAAACTATAAGGGTTAATCCAGTGAGAGCACAAGGAAAATAAAGATGGAGATATAGAAAAGGTGTAAAAATAATAGAATAAAAATGCCTGATTAAACAGACACAGAAACAGAGAAAGCAAAAAAAAGAAAAAATACATATATATAATATATATATATTTTATAATATATGTAATTTGTATTTATTAATTTATTATTTATTATTATATTGTTAATTTATTATTATTTATTATTAATTTATTAATATGTAACATAAATATATTTTTATATGTATAAAACACGTGTTATATATGTATATATATTGACAAAAAATCAAATCAGAAAGTTTAAGCCTGATTCCAGAGTAAAAAATGAAGAGGTAGAAAGAAAAATATAGAAAAGAGTAGAGAAGGGAAAAAAAAAAGAAAAGAAAATGGCAACACAGTAATATATAATACCACAGGATAGTTGTCTGTTTGTATGTGGGACAGGTGACTGTGCTGGTCTGGAGGAGAGGCCCTCTGGTTCACCCAGTATCAGTCCCACGCCATTAGATAAGTAGTTGCCATCCACTGAGGGTTGAGATTTTGTGTAAGTGGGTCAGCCTCCACAAGGGGCCACTATTCTGTTCCCTGAAGCCGCACCATGCTGGTGATGGGGAGAAAAATGGCAACACCCAAATCTCTCCTCCCCGGACTGGGTGTCTTAAACCATGCTGTTTAGGCAGCCCTCACAACGTAGCTCAGGCAGGTGTTTTGCCCTGTCCCACAGTTCCCCCATGCCTCTTAGGTGCTAGGCTGGGATTCAAAACCTGGTGTCTTAAAGGACCCAGCACCAGTTCTAGGATAGTGCTGCCCCACCCTGCCCATATGGCAGGCACATGCAGGGTCTTTTAACCTTGGGGAGGCAATATACACTCTTCCACAGTACTCAAGGGAGGGGACTATTCTCCCCACTGTGCCCCTGAGATGGGATACTACACTGGGGCTGGCTCCCCTCCCCACAAGTGCATGCACGTGGAAGCAGATTTCTTCCATAGGATGGCACACACTTTTGAAAACTGCAGTCTTCAGCTCCTAAGGCTGTTCACAAAGTACGCTAGCAATCTCCCTAGATTTCTCATTTCTAGTCCGTGGTCTGGAAGGGTTTTCCTCTTGTCCTAACACAATACCACAATCCACAGTTTCTCTCTCTCCTTTTTGTCTCTCCACAGAGGGGGAACCCTTCCCTCCGGGCCCATAATGTTTTATCTCCCCCAATTCGCATAGACACACCTCTGTCCCGTCAAGCTGTCTCCCTCCACCTGTGCAGATTTTTCTGTCACTCTGCAGATAGATTTCCTGGGTGTTCCAGGTGTTCTGACCTCAATACAGCTGTTTGAGGGACGAGGGAAATCTTTGTCCCTCTACTTCTCCACCATCTTAACTCCTAATTGATACACTTTGAAACACCTAATAGGTGGATAACCAAAGTTGTTCTGAAATCAGACCACCAGGGTTCAAATCTCGCCTTTACAATTTTACAGCAATGTATTTAAGTTCTTTAAAACTTAATTCCTGCAAATCCAAACACTGAAGTTTGCCCAAGGTAGAATGATTGTTAAATGACACTCATATTTATGTATCATGATGAAATTCATCCAAGGATAAAGGGAAAAGAATCTAACTCTTCAAAAAGCAGTGGAGAAAAATACTAGAAGATAACTTAAAAGGAATAAGACTAAATGAACACTTGATCTCAATATTGAAAGCTTCAAAAATGTGGTGGAAAAAATCTGAAATTTATAACTTTTCTTGTCCTAGAAAACCTGATGCAATTAATGAAATAATGCTAATAAGAGGATAGAATTCACCCATGAAACAATTCATTTTCGATTTGATTTTTTATTAAGGCAAAACATTATTTATAATGGTTTTGTTTGTTTTGTTTTTCTTCCAAGGGAATCGTTGTGATTTTCCACAAATAAAACATGGTAGTCTATACTATGAAATTATCTATAAACGAGACTTTCCAGTACGTGTAGGAAAAAAATATTGGTATTCCTGTAAGACCAATTTTGTGACTGCTTCACAAGAGCCCTGGGAATATATTCATTGCACAAAAGAAGGATGGTCACCAGCAGTACCATGCCGCAGTAAGTCAACTGTTATAATTGTATATGTATAAATAGTTCACATCCTGGAGGGAGCAGACATGTAAGTGAGTACAATTAAGACTACTATGACAAAAAGGCGACCAAGGGATGAATTTTATGAGCAAAAATACCAACATGAGGTTTTCCTTTTATGAGGAGCTCTTCCTAAAATCTTATTAGAGATAAAGTTAGAGGTTTTTTGAAAATACCGATATCATTTACCCATACCTTAATTATAAATACTGAAAGTAAATAGTATTGACTATTGATTTTTTTCTTTTTCAACATTTGGTATTAGCTTTATTTTTGGATACTTATGCATTATAGTTTAAATGTTGTACAAATAATTTTTTTTTAACGTTTATTTATTTTTGAGACAGAGAGAGACAGAGCATGAACGGGGGAGGGGCAGAGAGAGAGGGAGACACAGAATCGGAAGCAGGCTCCAGGCTCTGAGCCATCAGCCCAGAGCCCGACGCGGGGCTCGAACCCATGGACCGCGAGATCGTGACCTGGCTGAAGTCGGCCGCCCAACCAACTGAGCCACCCAGGCGCCCCTACAAATAATTTTTAATTTGCTATTTTCACTGAATTTATGGGTTTAAAAATTTTTTGTTTATTATTTTTATGATTTTTAGGACAATGTATTTTCAATCATTTGAAAAATGGAGATAACCCAAAACGAGGAGTAAAATACGTACAAGGTGAATCTGTAAGAGTTAACTGCCATGCTGGCTACAGTCTTCAAAATGAGCAGACTGTGATGACCTGTACAGAAAGTGGCTGGTTCCCTCCTCCCGAGTGCATTCTTCTCAGTAAGTAAATGGTCTCAGATCTCAGTATATTTATGGTTTTCTAACCATCATCTATATTAACTGTGACAAAATATTTATATCAACTTCCTTATTTCCACCAATGAATCTACTTAGTTTTATTTTTTCCAAGAGTGTGTGAGTGGATATACACATTTTTGATACATATATATAGCAAAATAAATGTCTAATGATAGGCATTAGTCAAGAAAGCAGTAATAGAACTACAAAGAAGTAACCTGTATTAATAGGGTGACACCAGCAATGGAAGGAGGAAGATGTGACAGAGTAGGGGGATCCTAGGCTTGCCTCATCCCATAAGGATAACTATCAAATCATCCTAAATACCCCCGAGATTGACCTGAAGACTGGCAGAACAGATTCCACAATTAAAGGTACAAAACAGGCCACATTGAAGAAGTAAGATGTACAGAGATGCAGGTTTCTCTCCCAAACTGAGAAGAAATGGACTGTGGCCACTGAGGTGGTAAGGGAGTAGTGGTCACAGAGAGGGTGAAAGACAGACTGACACACAGAGGAACACACAGGAAAAACAAATCCCCATAGAAATTAGCTTGGAAAGGGAGAGGGGACAAATTTTGTGAGTTCCTGCAACCAGTGAGGCTTAAAGCCTGGGGTTTGAAAGGTCAGTGTGCTTGGGTCTGGAAGAGATCAAAGGGCATTGGGACTGCTCTTGGAGATAAGGCAAGCAAAGAGCCTGTGGACATACAGCATGGAAACAGCAATCTGATGAGCACTTGGAGCACACAGTGGGGAGGTTATTTGCTCATCCTGGAGCATGTTGCAGAAAGGGAGCATTCACAGAGACCCCTCTGAAAACAAAGGAACTGGCAGGTGCCATTTCCCTCTCCCGCCCTTCAACATTAACACAGGGTCAACTGTGGGAACCAGCACAGGGCTCACACTTGCTATCTTACTTGCTTACACCAAGCCCTATGTCCCTATGCTCTGGTGGAACCACCCTTCCCGGTCACACTTGCCTCAGTCCCAGAGCAGGCAGCCCCCAACCACAAAAGACCAGATCAAATCCCAGCCCAAACTGCATCTCCCAACTTGGGAGGTTTTTTGTTTGTTTGTTTGTTTTGTTTGTTTGTTTTTGGCAGGGGGCAGGGAGGTGGGGCTGGATTCCAGCAGCAATGTTGAGAAGTCTCATTTCACAAGCAGACCAGAATACACCAAGTTAAAACTTACCACATTCAGGCAAGGAACCAAACACTGCCCACAACAGGCAAAGAGAGCCTCTGCAGATGAGTGACCGGAAAGATAAAGCAGTCAGGACACAACAGCAGTGTGCACATAGCATACTTTGGAGACACTCCCTGAAGTGCCAGGCCCTGGGGAAATGGGGTCACAACACCTCAGGGCATGACAGAACCTCTTTTTCATAAGGCCATTACCCTCAGGAACAGGAGAAGTAGCTGACTTTTTTAACACAGAAAAGTAAGCCAAGAAACTTAGACAAAATGAGAAAACAGAAGAAATTGTCCCAAATGCAAGAACAGTGCAATGCCACAGCCATGGATCTAAGTGAAACAGATATTAGTAAAATACCTAATAGAGAATTTAATGTAACAAATCTAAAGATACTAGACTTAAGAAAAAAAAATCCAAGACATGGGTGAAACCCTTAATACAGAGATAAGGAATAACACAGCAGAGATAAAGGGCTCAATAAACAAAATCAGAAACACACTTGGTGGCATGAACAGCAGGCTGGAAGAAGGAGAGGAACAACATAATGGCCTAGAAGACAAAGCAACGGAAAGTTATCAAGCTGAACAAAAGAGAGAAAAGAATTATGCAAAAAGAGAATAGATTTATGGAACTCCATGACTCCATCAAACATAACAACATTCATTGTAGAGGAGTCCCAGAAGAAAAAGAAAGAAAAAAAAGGGACAGAACATTTATTTGAAGAATTAATAGCAGAAAACTTCCCTAATCTGGGGGGGGGAGGAAACAGATATCCATATCCAGGAGGCACACGGAACCCCCAAGAAAATAAACAAAAGCTAACCCACAGAAACATATATATTGTAATTAGATTGGCAAAACATAGGGGTATAGAAAAAAATTTTAAAGCAGCAAGACAAAAAAAAAAAAAAAAAAAAAAGTGCCATACAAGGGAAAACCCATAAGGCTCCTAGGGCATTTTTCAGCAGAAGCTGAAATAATAACGGGGACAATCCAACAAAAAGATATAATGATTGTAAATGTTTATGCACCCAACATGTAAGCTCCCCTATACATAAAAGTTAATAACAAATAGAAAAGAACTAAACATTCATAATAAATGATAGTAGAGGATTTTCACACTTCAGTTACATAAATGGACAAGATCATTTAAACAGATAATCAACAAGGAAACAACAGCTCTGAATGACACACTGGAACAGATGGATTTAACAGATATTTTGAGAACACTGCATCCTAAAACAGCAGAATACACATGCTTTTCAAGTGTATGTGGAACATTCTCCAGAATGGGACACATATTAGGACATAAAACAAGCCCCAACAAATTCAAAAAGGTCAAAGTGATACCATGCATCTTTTCTGAACACACTACTATGTAACTAGAAGTCAACCACAAGAAAAAGTCTGAAAAGAGCATAAATATATGAAAGTGAAGTAACATGCTAATAAACAATGAATGGGTCAACCAGAAAATAAAAGGAAATTCAAAAAACCACATGGAAACAAGTGAAAATGAAAACACCACAATTAAAAACCTTTGGGATGCAGCCAAACTGGTTCTAAGAGGGAAGTTTGTAGCAATACAAGTCTGCTTCAAGAAGCAAGAAAAGAATCAAATAAACAATTTCACTTGACACCTGAAGAAGCTAGAAAAGCAACCACAAACAAAAGCTAAGAAAAAAAAAACAGAAGGAAAAAAATAATAAGGATTAGAACAGAAATAAATGGGGGTGCCTGGGTGGCTCAGTCGGTTAAGCATCTGACTGTGAGTCAGGTCATGATCTCACGGTTTGTGAGTTCAAGCTCCATGTCAGGCTCTGTGCTGACAACTCAGAGCATGGAGCCTGCTTTGGATTCTGTGTCTCCCTCTCTCTCTGTCCCTCCCCTGCTCACACTCTGTCTCTCTCTCAAAAATGAATTAACTTTAAAATTTTTTAAATCAAAGAAAGAAATGTCATAGAAACTAGAAAAACAATAGAGCAGATCAAAGAAACCAGGAACTGGTTCTTTGAAAAAATTAATAAGTGATAAACTGCCAGCCATACTATCAAGAAGAAAAGATAAAGGACCCAAATAAGTAAATCACAAGAGAGGAGAAATAACAACCAACACCACAGAAATTCAAACAATTATACGAGAATATCATGGAAAACTGTATGCCACAAAGTCAGTAATCTGGAGGAAATGGATAAATTCCTATAAACATAAACCTACCAAAACTGAAACGGGAACAAATAAAAAAATGAACAGACCAATTAACAGAAAAAAAAAAAAAAGGAATCAGTAATCAAACACCTCCCAACAAACAAAAGTCCAAGACCAGATGAGTTCACAAGTGAATTCTACCAAACATTTAAAGAAGAGTTAATACGTATTCTTCTCAAACTATTCCACACTTGATCTTAGCCAGAAGTCCGAGAAGCAATCTTCTTAAACTATTCCAAAAAGATAGAAAAAGAAGGAAAACTCCAAATTCATTCTATGAGGCAGCACTACCCTGATACCAAAACCAGATAAAGAAACAAGAAAAGGGAACTGTAGGTAAATATTTCTGATGAATATAGATGCAAAAATCCATAACAGATACTAGCAAACCAAATCTAACAAAACATTAAAAAATTATTCACCACATCAGTCTTATGCACGGTGATTTATTCCTGGAGTCCAAGGATGGTTCAATATTAACAAACCAATCAATGTGATATATCACATCAATCAAACCACATCAATAAAAAAAAAGGATAAGAACCATATGATCATTTCAACAGATGCCAAAAAAGCATTTGGCAAAATATAACATCAATTCATAATAAAAGCTCTCAACAAAGTAAGTTTTGAGGGGACATACCTCAACATAAAAAAAGGCCATACATGAAAAACACACAACTAACATCATCCTTAAAGGGGAAAAACAGCTTTTCCCCTAAGGAACAAGACAAGGATGTCTACTCTACCAGTTTTATTTGAGATAGTACTGGAAGTCTGAGCCACTGCAATCAGACAACAAAAAGAAATAAAAGGCATCCAAATCAGTAAGGAAGAGGTAAACCTTTTACTATTTACAGATGACATAATATTCTATATAGAAAACCCAAAAGATTCCACTGAAACCTGCTAGAACTAGAATGAATTCAGAAAAGCTGTAGGATACAAAATCAATGTATAGAAATTTGATCCCTTTCTATATATTAATAATGAAACAGCAGAAAGAGAAATTAAGAAAACAACCCATTTACTATTGCACTAAAAATAATAAAATACCTAAGAATAAACCTAATCAGAGAGGTGAAAGATCTGTACTCTGAAACTATAAAACCCTGATGAAAAAGAAATGGAAGATGACACAAAGAAATGGAAAGACATCCATGTTCATGGACTAGAAGAGCAAATATTGTTAAAATGTCTACACAACCCAAAGCAATCTACACACTCAATGCAATCCCCATCAAAATACCAACATTTTTTACAGACCTAGAACAAACAATCCTAAAGTTTGTATGGAACTACAAAAGAACCTGAATAGTCAAATCAGTCTTGAAAGAGAAAAGCAAAGCTGGAAGCATCACAATTCCAGACTTCAAGTTATATTACAAAGCTATAGTGATCAAGACAGTAAGGTACTGGCACAAAAATAGACACTTGGACAAATGAAACTGAATAGAAAACCCAGAAATAAACCCATAATTATATACTGAATTAATCTTCAACAAAGCAGGAACAAATATCCAGTGGGAAAAAGACAATGTGTTCAACAAATGGTACTGGGAAAACTACACAGCAACATGCACAAAATGAAACTGAACCACTTTGTTGCACCATACACAAAAATAAATTCAAGGTGGATTAAAGACCTAAATGTGAGACCTGAAACTATAAAAGTCCTGGAAGAGAGAGAGCAGAAGCAGTAACTTCTCTGAAATCAGCCACAAACTTTCTAGACAGATCCCCTGAGGCAAGGAAAATAAAAGCAAGAATAAATAAATAAAAATAAAATAAAAAATTATTAGAACTACATTAAAATAAAAAACTTCTGCACAGCAAAGGAAACAGTCAATAAAACTGAAAGGCAACCTGTGGAATGGGAGATGTTATTTACAGATGGCATGTCTGGTAAAGAGTAGTGTCCAAAATATGTAAAGAACTTATAAAACTCGACACCAAAAACCAAATAATCCAACTAAAAAAATGAATGGGAGACATGAACAGACATTTCTCCAAAGAAGACATACAAAGGACAATAGGCACATGAAGAGATACTCATCATCACTTATCATCAGGGAAATGCAATCAAAACAACAATAAGATATCACCTCACCCTTGACAGAATGGCTAAAATCAACAACACAAGAAACAACAGATGTTGGTGAGGATGTGGCGCAAGGGGTACCCTCTTGCAATGTTGGGAATGCAAACTGGTGCAGCCACTCTGGAAAACAGTATGGAAGTTCCTCAAAAAGAAAAATAGATTTGCTGTATGATCCAGCAATCATACTTCTGGGTATTTACCCAAAGAATACAAAAAAACACTAATTCAAAGGGATATATGCACACCTATGTTTATATCAGCTTTCTTTCCAATAACCAAGATATGGAAGTAGCCAAGTATCTATTGATTGATGAATGAATAAAGACGAGTGGTGTGTGTGTGTGCGTGTGTGTATACATACAGAGAGAGAGAGACTATTATTCAGCCATGAAAAAGAATGAAATCTTGCCATTTGCAACAATATGTATGGAGTTGGACAGTATAATGCCAAGTGAAATGAGTCAGTCAGTGAAAGACAAATACCATATGATTTCAGTCATATGTGGGATTTAAGACAAATGACAAATTGGGAAATGTGAGAGTGAGATAAACCAAAACAAACAAACGAACAAACAAACAAAAAAACCAAAACCAAAACAAACAAACAAAAAGACTCAACTATAGAGAACAAAGTGATAGTTACCAGAGGGGAGAAAGGTGGCACAGGGAACAGGTGAAATAGTGATGTCATTATGACCACTGGGTGAGGTATGGATTGTTGAATCACTATATTATACACCTGAAAATAATATAACACTGTATGTCGACAAAAATATAAACACAAAATACATACATACATGAAGTCAATCTAGAAAAAAATAGAGTGACACCAGCTAGATGTCAGAACACAAGTTTCAGTTCTTCCTGGCCAAGATCACAGTTTTGACAATCACCACGGAAAGAACATTTTTGTGGGAGTCTGGGAATCTAGCAGAAGTTTTTGCACACTTTGACAGCAAAAAGATCCAAGAGTGGGTGCACTGAAGAGGATGAATGGAACATTTTTTTTCTTATCTGAGTCACTCCTCCCTGAAAGGGGTACAGTTCAGTGCCAAGAGAGACCCATTCAGCCTGCAATTTCTCCACAGGGGGAAAGTGTGTGAGTGACCATCTGGCTTCTTCAACTGCATGGGTCACTGACCAAAAGGCCCATTTCTTTCTAACTACATCTAGAATACTGAAGTGATCTTCATGAGTGAAGGGAATGAGAAAAGTTTGGACCACAACAGTCAGGGCTCAGAATTCCTCAAGGGACAAAGACTCTACTAACCACTTTGCAGACTACAGTCAGTAGCCTACCCATTAGCCACTGGGATGACTTGGGTTCAGATCTTGCTCACCTGGTGGCATCCCCCAACATTCTGCATACCTGCTATCCACTGGCCAGCTCCTTTTGTATATTCCCCAAAGGTAGTGAGTGCAGGAGTTTTCAAATGGCTAGTGAACATACTTAGAAATTCAAACTGACTCCACAGATAGAGTAAAAAGAATGTACTTGACCATTCAGCATTACCTCCAGGAAATCAAACAGAAAGCTGTCAGGACCCTGACTAACTCTGCAGGATTGAAAAAAGGCATACCATCCAAAAATTCCCTCTTAAATCGTAGTAAGACATACTGGAAAAATGTATCCATTAAAAACATCTTCAAAAAGCCTCAGAATCCCTAACAAGTATGACAGAAAGTATTTCTCCGCCAACGTCAGGAAAGACCAGAGGAAGTGAGACCTTCTTCAAAGGCAAAGGCAACAATGCAAGACTTTAAGAAACATGAAAAATCAAGGAAATATGACATCACCAAAGAAACACAACACTTTTCCAGTAACTTACCCTAAATAATGAAGATTTATGATTTTCCTGATAAAGAATTGAAAACGGTAGCTTTGAGGAAGCTCAGTGAGCTATAAGAAGACACAGAAAGAAAATCCAAAGAAATCAGGAAAATGAGGTAGAAATTATAAAAAGAACCACACAGAAATTCTATAACTGAAGAATATAATGAATGAAAGGAAAAATACAACAAAGAGTATCAACATCAGATCTTATCAATCAGAAGAAAGAATCTATGAAGTAGAAGAGAGGTCATTTGAAGTCTTGTAGTCAGAGGAGAAAAAAGGAGAAGGAATTCCAGAGAAAGCCTATGTGAATTATAGGAGACTATCAGAGGAGACATTGTAGGCATTATGTGAGTCCCAAAAGGAGAAGAGAGAGAAAGGGACAGGAAGTTTACTTAAGGAAATAATGGCTGTGAATTTATCAATCTGGGAAGAGATACGGACTATCAAAATCAAGAAGCTCATTAATTCCCCCAAACAGATTCAACCCAAGGAAATCATCTCTAAGACACATTACAATAAAACTGGCTAAAACCAAAGAAAAATAATTTTGAAAGCAGCAAGAGAGAAATAAATACCTCACATACAAAGGCAGTTCTATGAGAGGTCTTTATAGTGATAAATGCCTACAGTAAGAAAAAGAAATGATCTCAAATATACAACCTAACTTCATACATCCAAAAACTAAAAAGAAGAGGTCACTTGGGTAGCTCAGTTGGGTGAGCATCCAACTCCTGATTTGGGGTCAGATCATAATCCCAGGGTCACGGGCTTGAGCTCTATATTGGGCTCTGCACTTGAGTGTGGAGCCTACTTAAGATTCTCTCTCTCCTTCTGCCCCTCCCTGACTCATGCTCTATCTCTCTCTCTGTCTCTCTCTGTCTCTCTCTCTCTCTCTCAAATAAAATGAAAAAAAAAAAACGTATTAAAAAACAGTAGAACAACCAAGCCTATAATTAACAAGCTGGGAAATAACAGAAATCAGAGCAAAAATATATGAAATAAAGACCAAAAAAATAAACATTAATACCTATTTTTTTCAAAACAGAAACAAACTTGATAAGCCTAAGTTGACTAAGAAAAAAGAGAGATCAAATAAATAACATGAGAAATGAAATTGGAGACATTCAACTGATGCCACAGAAATGCAGATGTTCATAAGAGACAACCATAAACATTTACACACCAACAAATTGGATAACCTAAATAAATTGATAAATCCCTGGAAATAGAAAACTTACAAGACAAAATCATCAAGAATAGAAAATCTGAACAAACCAAACCAGTAACAAGGAACAAGAGTGAATCATTAATTTAAAATATCTCTGCAGGGGCACCTGGGTGGCTCAGTCGGTTGAGTGTCCGACTTCAGCTCAGGTCACGATCTCGCGGTCCGTGAGTTCGAGCCCCACGTCGGGCTCTGTGCTGATGGCTCGGAGCCTGGAGCCTGCTTCCGATTCTGTGTCTCCCTCTCTCTCTGTCCCTCCCCCGTTCATGCTCTGTCTCTCTCTGTCTCAAAAATAAATAAACATTAAAAAAAAACAACCTGATATTAAAATAAATAAATAAATACATACATACATACATACATACATACATACATAAATAAGAAAGAATAAAATATCTCTGCAAAGAAAAGTCTGGGAACAGAAATTTTCATTGGTAATTTAAAGAAGAATTAATACCAGTTCTTCTCAAACCATTCCAAAAACTTGAAAGGAGGGAGGAGGCACTTCCAAAACTACTTTACAAGGTCAGCATTACTTTAATACCAAAGAACACTACAAAAAAAATTATAGCCCAGCATCACTGATAATCATAAATATTGAAATAACAAAATGTTAGCAAAGTGAATTCAACAACACATTAAAAGATTCATACACCATGATGAAGCCGGGTATATCTATGGGACTTAAGGATGGTTCATCAGACACAAATCAGTAATGTGATATAGCTCATTAACAATAAGAAGGATAAAAATCATATAATCAGATAGACACCAACAAAAAAAGCATTTGACATAATTCAACATCCATTTATGATGAAAACTCTCAACAATTAGGTATTGAAGAAATGTACATCAAACATAATAAAGACTATAAATAAGGAGCCCATAACTAACATCATATTTGATAATGAAAAGCTGAAAGCTTTTCCTGAAGGATCAGGAAAAAGACAAAGATACACACTTTCACCACCTCAGTGAAATAAAAAATAAAGAAGTAAAATATCTGTTTGTAGATGACATATTATAGAGAGAAAACCCTAAAGACTCCACCAAAAAAAAAAAATGTAGAATTAATAAATGAATTCAGTAAAGTTGCAGGATACATAGTCAATATACAAAAATCTGTTGTATTTTTGTACACTAATAATGAATTATCACAAAGAGAAATTTTAAAAATAATCCCATCTACAATAGCATGAAAAACAATAAAATACCTAGGAATAAATCCATCCACGGAAGTAAAATATTTGTATGGTGAAAACTGTAAGACAATTGTGAAATAAACTGAAGAAGACATAAATAAATCACAAGATAGTCTGTGTTCATGGATTAGAAGAATTAATGTTGTTAAAATGTGCATACTACCCAAAGCAATCCATTGATACAATTCCTATCAAGATCCCACTGACATTTCCCATTGAAATAATATAAACAATCCTAAAATTTATGTGGAACCAAAAAGACTCCCAAATAACCAAAGCAATCTTGAGAAGGAAGAACAAAGCTGAACGCATCATGCTCCGTGATTTCAAACTATATTATAAAGTGATAAAAATGAAAACAATATCCTATTGGCAGATCAATGGAACAGAGTCAGGAGCCAGAAATAAACTCACACATACATAGTTAATTAAAATTTGACAAGGGAGCCAAGAAAACACAATGAGGAAAGTAATGTCTTCAGTAAATGGTATTGGAAAAGCTGGATATCCATAAGCCAAAAAATGAAACCACTATGTTAAACCACTGATGAAAATTAACTCTTAGACAAATTAAAGACTTAAATAAATTATATCAAATTCACGCAAAAGCTTCTATTCAGCAAATCAACAAAATGAAAAGGCAACATACAGAATGAGAGATAATATTTGCAAGCCATAGATCTGATAAGGGAGATATACATAGATACACACACACACACACACACACACACACACACACACACACACTTTGTATGTATTTTACATAGATTATACGTATATATTCTACAACTTATACAACTTAATAGCAAAATATCCAATCCAATTAAAAATGGACAAAGATCTCAGTAGACATTATTCTGAAGAATACATACAATTGGCCAATTGGTACTCAAAATCACTAATCATCAGGCATATGAAAATGAAAACCACAATGAAATATTGCCTTATACCTGGTAAAATGTCTTTTATCAAAAAGACAAGACAGGGGCGCCTGGGTGGCGCAGTCGGTTAAGCGTCCGACTTCAGCCAGGTCACGATCTCGCGGTCCGTGAGTTCGAGCCCCGCATCTGGCTCTGGGCTGATGGCTCGGAGCCTGGAGCCTGTTTCCGATTCTGTGTCTCCCTCTCTCTCTGCCCCTCCCCCGTTCATGCTCTGTCTCTCTCTGTCCCAAAAATAAATAAAAAACATTGAAAAAAAAATTTAAAAAAAAAAAGACAAGACATAACAAGTGTTGGTGAGAATGTGGAGTAAAGGGAACACTTGTATACTTTGGGTGATAATGTAATTTGTTATAGGCATATGGAAAACAGTACATGAAAAAAGTTAAAAGAACTACCGTATGATCCAGCCATTCCATTTCTGGGTATTTATCTGAAAGAAATGAAATCAGCATCTTGAAGAAATATCTGCATCCTCAATTTCATTATAGCTTTATCATAATAGCCAACTTACAGAACAACCTAAGTGTCCACTGATGGATGAATGACATGATATGTACAATGGAATATTATTCAACCATGAGAAAAAAAAAAAGTCTTGCTATTCACAACAATATGGTTGACCCTAGAGAACAATATATTAAGTATAATAAGCCAGAGGTTGAAAATACTTCTTGATAAAACTAATGTATGAAATCAAAAAAGAAAACATCAAATTCATAGAGGCAGAGAGTAGAATGGTAGTTACCAGTGGTGGGTGCAGATGGGGGAAATGAGGAGATGCTGTTCCAAGGGTGTAAGCCTTCATAAGATAAAAAAAATTCTTGGGGCGCCTGGGTGGTGCAGTCGGTTAAGCGTCCGACTTCAGCCAGGTCACGATCTCGTGGTCCGTGAGTTCGAGCCCCGCGTCAGGCTCTGGGCTGATGGCTCGGAGCCTGGAGCCTGTTTCCGATTCTGTGTCTCCCTCTCTCTCTGCCCCTCCCCCGTTCATGCTCTGTCTCTCTCTGTCCCAAAAATAAATAAACATTGAAAAAAAAAATTAAAAAAAAAATTAATTAATTTAAAAAAATGTTGAAAGAAAAAAAAATCCTGGAGATTTAGTGTACAGTGTGGTGACTACAGTTAGTAATAATGTATTGTGTAGTTGAAATTTGCTGAGAATAGATCTTAAGCATTCCAGCTTAATAAAAAAAATTAATTATGTGAGGTGATTAATGTGTTAATTAACCTGATTTTGACAATTATTTCCAAATGTATCTGTGGGCCAAGTCATCTCACTTTATACTTTATATATATACAGTTTTGTCAACTATACTCCCAATAAAGTAAGGAGGGAAACATATAATAGACAAACAAAAGATAAGGAGATAAGGATCAAACTAAACAAGTATAAACCTTAATCAAATAACAAAGGAAGTCATTAAAAGAGAAAGATATTTAAAAAACAACTACAAAATAGAAGACAGCCACATGTCAATAGTAAGTGTTCACCTATCAATAATTTCTTTAAATATAAATTATTTAAATTTACCTATTAAAAGAAATAAAATACCTGAATGACTTAAAATAATGAAGAACTCGCTTTCAACTTAAAGACACAATAGGCTTTATTTTTGTGTATGTTGTAAGAAAGTGGTCCAGTTTCATTCTTCTTCATGTCGCTGTCCAGTTCTCCCAGCACCATTTGCTAAAGAGACTGTCTTCTTTCTATCGGATACTCTTTCCTGCTCTGTCAAAGGTTAGTTGGCCATACATTTGTGGGTCCATTGCTGGGTTCTGTATTCTATTCCATTGACCTAAATGTCTCTTTTTGTGCCAATACCATACAAGTCTTGATGATTACGACTTTGTAGTAGATGCTACAGTCCAGGATTTTGATGCCTCCTGCTTTGTTTTCTTTTTCAACATTACTTTGGCTAATCGGAGTCTTTTGTGGATCCATACAAATTTTAGGATTGTTTGTTCTTGCTCTGAGAAGAATGCTGGTGCAATTTTGATTGTAATTGCACTGAATGTGCAGATTGCTTTGGGTAGTATTCATGTTTTAACAATATTTGTTCTTCCAGTCCATGAGCATGGAATATTTTTCCATTTCTTTGTGTCTTCTCCACATTTCTTTCTTTCATGAGTTTTCTACAGTTTTCTTTCATGAGTTTTCTATAGTTTTCAGCATACAGATCTTTTACATCTTTGGTTAGGTTTTTTCCTAGGTTATTTTATAGTTCTCAGTACAGTTGTAAATGGGATCGATTTCTTGATTTCTCTTTCTGTTGCTTCATTATTGGTATATAGAAATGCAACTGATTTCTGTACATTGATATGTATCCTGTGAGTTTGCTGAATTCCTGTGTCAGTAATAGCAGCTTTTTGGTGGAGTCTTTCAGGTTTTCCATGTAGAGTATCATGTCATCTGCAAAAAGTGAAAGTTTGACTTCTTCTTTGTCAATTTGAATGCCTTTTATTTCATTTTGTTGTCTGATTGCTAAGACTAGGACTTCCAACACTATGTTAAACAATAGCGGTGAGAGTGGACAACCCTGATGTGTTCCTGATTACACAAAAATAAACTCAAGTGGATGAAAGGCCTAAATGTGAGACAGGAGACCATCAAAACGCTAGAGGAGAAAACAGGCAACAACCTCTTTGACCCCAGCCACAGCAACTTCTTACTTGACACGTCTCCGAAGGCAAGGTAAATAAAAGCAAAAATGAACTAGTAGGACTTCATCAAGATAAAAAGCTTCTGCATTGCAAAGGAAATAATCAACAAAACTAAAAGGCACCTGACAGAATGGGAGAAGATATTTGCAAATGACATATTGGATAAAGGGTTAGTATCCAAAATCTATAAAGAACTTATAAACTCAACACCTGAAAAATAAATAATCCAGTGGAGAAATGGGCAGAAGACATGAATAGACACTTTTCCAAAGGAGACATCCAGATGGCCAACAGACACATGAAAAGATGTTCAACATCACTCATCATCAGGGAAATACAAATCAAAACCACATGGGGTTACCACCTCACACAGATCAGAGTGGCTAAAATTAACAACTCAAGAAACAACAGATGT
Source organism: Herpailurus yagouaroundi (assembly GCF_014898765.1). NCBI lineage: Eukaryota > Metazoa > Chordata > Mammalia > Carnivora > Felidae > Herpailurus > Herpailurus yagouaroundi. Next base: position 6,692 of record NW_024412440.1, on the reverse strand, counting down.
TGGCAAGGATGTGGAAAAAATGGAAACCCTCTTGCACTGTTAGTGGGAATGCAAGCTGGTACAGCCACTCTGCAAAACAGTGTGGAGGTTCCTCAAAAAATTAGTAATAGAACTTCCCTATAACCCAATGATAGCACTACTAGTAATGTATCCAAAGGATACAGGAGTGCTGCAAAAGGGCACGTATACCCTAGTGTTTATAGCAGTGCTTTCAACGATAGCCAAATCATGGAAAGAGCCTAAATGTCCATCAGCTGGACATTTAGATAATGATGAATAGATAAGAATAGTGGTTTATACATACAATGAAATACTACTTAGCAATGAGAAAAAATAAAATCATGCCATTTGCAACAATGTGGATAGAACTGGAGGGTATTATGCTAAGTGAAATAATTCGGTCAGAGGAAGATAGATACCATATGTTTTCACTCATATATGGAACTTGAGAAACTTAACAGAAGACCGTGGGGGAAGGGAAGGAGAAAAAGTAGTTTTGAACAGAGAGGGAGGCAAACCCATAAGAGACTCTTAAATACAGAGAACGAACTGAGAGTTGATGGTGAGGAGGTGGCAAGGGAGGGAGAAAAATGGGTGATGGGCATTGAGGAGAGCACTTGTTGGGTGGAGCCCTGGGTGTTGTATGTAAGCAATGAATCACGGGAATCTACCCCCTAAACCAAGAGAACACTGTATACACTATGTTAGCTAACTTGACAATAAATTATATTTAATAAATAGATAGATAAAGACACAGTAAGCTAAAGTGAAGGAATGGAAAAAGATTTTCATATAAATGGCAACCAAAGAATGACAGAGTGGCTATATTTCTATCAGAAAAAAAAAATTGACTTTCTGTCAAAACTGTCTCTAGTGACAAAGAAGATCATTATATAATAATAAAGAATCCATTCAGCAGAAAGATGGTAACAATTTTCAACATATGTGGAACCAACATTGGAATTCCTAAATATATAAAGCAAATATTGACAGATCTGAAGAGGAGAAATTAACAGCAATACAATAATCTTAGGAGACTTCAGTACCTCACTTTGAATAATAAATAGAATACACAGAAATTCAAGAAAGAATCTATAGATTTGAACAACAATATAAACAGTTTATGGACCTAATAGATATACATGGAATTTTACACCCAACAGTGGAAGAGTACATTCTACTACACATGAAAGATTCTATGCAGTATCATTTTCAGTCACAATGGGGTAAATTTAGAAAACAGTAACTGGGGAAAGAATGGGAAAATTCACAAATACGTACAAAGAAAACGCACACTCAAGTAACAATCGGGTCAAAGAGGAAAGTGCGAGAGAATTTTTAAAAATATCTTGAGACAAATGAAAACAGAAACAATGTAAGAAAATTCAGAGATGCTCCAAAAGCAATGCAAAGAGGGAAGTTTTTAGTGATAAATGCTTACATTAAAATAGAAGATTAAGGTGCCGGGTGGCTCAGTCAAGTTAAGTATCCACCTCTTGATTTCAGCTCAAGTGATGATCTCACGGTTCAGTTCATGAGATTGGACCTCACAGTAGGGCTCCGTGCTGCCAGTACAGAGTCTGCTTGGGATTCTCTCTCCCTCTCTGGCTGCCCCTCCCCCACTTGCGTGTGTGTGTGTGTGTGTGTGTGTGTGTGTGTGTGTGTGTGCGCGCGCGCGCGCACCTGTGCATACACGCGGGCAAGCTCTCTCTCAAAATAAATAAACATAAAAAAAATTTAGCTTAAAGTAGCAGATTGTATATTGACAACCTAACTTTATACTTCAAGGAACTAGCAAAAGAACAAACTAAGCCCAAATTTAGAAAGGAGGAAATAATAAAGATTAGAGCAGAAATAGAGAATAAGAAAACACCCTATTCCACGATCTTACTAACACTATTCTGTTTTTTCAAATTATGTGTATGTTGGGTTTTGTTTGCTTTCATTTTGTGATCGTTGATATTCATTCCTTATTCTTTTCTATTGTATGTATATAATAGTAATCTTCCCTCTCAGACTACTTTAGTATCATCTCACAAAATTTTATTTAAAATGTTTTTCTTATTCCATTTAAAAAATGTAATGTCTTTTTTTAAAAAAATATTATAGGCAAACACCCAACGCTGTGCTTCTGTGGATCCATCCCTCCAGCGGCGGGTCTGACTCCCTCCAGGTACCGCAGGGCCCCTCCCGAAGCGGATCACCAAAGGATAATCGAACTGAGCCTGCCCCTCCTGCCCCTGTACACCTTGCTGATCCACCCCAGCTAATATGCCAGATCCCCAGCACCACAAGCCTGGCAGTGTGCAAGTAGCCCAGACGGGCCACGCCACCCCACAGTGAATCCCGCCCCTAGGAGACGGGAAGAGAAGGTACACACCAGTCTGACTGTGGCCCCAGTGAAGGAAACAACCAACAAAACTAAAAGGCAACCGACGGAATGGGAAAAGATATTTGCAAATGACGTATCAGACAAAGGGCTAGTATCCAAAATCTATAAAGAGCTCACCAAACTCCACACCCGAAAAACAAATAACCAGTGAAGAAATGGGCAGAAAACATGAATAGACACTTCTCTCAAGAAGACATCCGGATGGCCAACAGGCACATGAAAAGATGCTCAACGTCGCTCCTTATCAGGGAAATACAAATCAAAACCACACTCAGATACCACCTCACGCCAGTCAGAGTGACCAAAATGAACAAATCAGGAGACTATAGATGCTGGAGAGGATGTGGAGAAACAGAAACCCTCTTGCACTATTGGTGGGAATGCAAATTGGTGCAGCCACTCTGGAAAACAGTGTGGAGGTTCCTCAAAAAATTAAAAATAGACCTACCCTATGACTCAGCAGCAGCACTGCTAGGAATTTACCCAAGGGATACAGGAGTACTGATGCATAGGGGCACTTGTACCCCAATGTTTATAGCAGCACTCTCAACAATAGCCAAATTATGGAAAGAGCCTAAATGTCCATCAACTGATGAATGGATAAAGAAATTGTGGTTTATATACACAATGGAGTACTACGTGGCCATGAGAAAGAATGAAATATGGCCCTTTGTAGCAACGTGGATGGAACTGGAGAGTGTGATGCTAAGTGAAATAAGCCATACAGAGAAAGATAGATACCATATGTGTTCACTCTTATGTGGATCCTGAGGAACTTAACAGAAACCCATGGGGGAGGGGAAGGAAAAACAAAAAAAAAAAAGAGGTTATAGTGGGAGAGAGCCAAAGCATATGAGACTCTTAAAAACTGAGAACAAACTGAGGGTTGATGGGGGGTGGGAGGGAGGGGAGGGTGGGTGATGGGTATTGAGGAGGGCACCTTTTGGGATGAGCACTGGGTGTTGTATGGAAACCAATTTGACAATAAATTTCATATATTGAAAATAAATAATAAATAAATGTAAAAAAAAGTAAAAAAAAGTAAAAAAAAATAAATAAAAAAAATATAAGAAGATTATATACATTAGTCCTTATCCTGAGTATTTAATATTCCAAGTGTCCCATTTCCAGTGTACTATGCACCCCAAGTGAAGGAAAAAAATTACTAATGATGAAAAAATATGTAGCTCATATTTTCTCTTTTGATTTCTTCTTTATCCATGGGTTATTTAATAAATAATGCTGAACTTTGTGAAGCCCTGTATATGACAGAAGTCTTGTTTTATTGTTTCAAGCCAAGTTACACATAATTTGAGGAATCATTATATTGGTCTTAGAACATGAATGAATGTGTTGATCTCTGTCATACTTACTGAACTCCATGTATCCATGTGGTTTTAAGCACCCAAATATGGTGACAAACATTTCAAATTCTCAGAATTGTGGTAGCTATGGCAGCAGATTCTCTGAGATCGTCTCCTGATCTCAGATACCCCAATTAATTAACCAAGTGCTGGGGTTGCTTAAGAGATCCTGCTTAAGTGCCTGGAAAGGACCCATTGCCGGTACACCTCTGACACACTGTAGGATTCCAGATCCATTAGACAAACAGATTCATCATAATTTCCTAGAAGGGATTCTGGGTATTTTAAATCTTGCTTCATTCCAAGCAAAATTTAATGAATTATTTTGATTTAGTATCTTTGTAGCTAATTTTTGCATTCCAAGAATTTGGATGATTCAGATTTTTCTAGGTTTTCATTTATTTATAAATGACTCATTTTTATAGTGTTGTCTTTATAAAAATGTTTATTTATATGATTATCTTTTCCTTATACTTTCTGCCTTTCAGAAACATGTTCAAAATCAGAGATAATAATTGAAAATGGATTTTTTTCTCAATATGAACTTACATATTACTTAAATAAAGAAACACAGTATCAATGTAAACCAGGATATGTAACACCAGATGGTAAAACTTCAGGATCGGTTACATGTCTGAAAAGTGGATGGTCACCTCAACCCACATGTATTAGTGAGTAATTTATTATGTTCATATTTATTATCCTGATGACCATTGAACAAAAGTTTAAGTTAATTCTTTTCTGGGGGGAGGGGCTGACGTGATTCCCATTTGAAAAGATAAATGAAAAAGGATTAATTTTTTGCCGGTTAAGACTAATCACTTATAGAGTGTAATACCAGGACATCTTTCAGTTTACATTTTTTTCCACTTTAAAACATCCTGTGGAGGCACCTGGGTGGCTCAGTCAGTTGGGCGTCCGACTTTGGCTCAGGTCATGATCTCACAGCTTGTGAGTTCGAGCCCTGCATCGGGCTGTGTGCTGACAGCCCAGAGCCTGGAGCCTGCTTCAGAGTCTGTGTCTCCCCCTCTCTCTGCCCCTCCCCTGCTCATGCTCTGTCTCTCTCTCCTTTGAAAATAAATACAATTTAAAAATTTTTTTCTTTTAAATCCTGTGATTTGGAAACTGGTTAGGGAGCCTTATGTGTGTTCTGGAAACTCATTTATTTCTTCTGGCTGACACCAACCTTTGTGCCTATTTTTCCTGTTTTTAGATGATAAGGTTTTGATGTCAGAATCTTTGTTGCTAGACATAATATTATGTTTGTAAGTGAAGATCTGGGTCCATAGTGTAGAATTTTAATTGAACCTGTAGAATTTATGTTTGACAATCCAGGGTAAGTCCACTTCTAAAACAGCTCCCTTAGAAAATCATAAACATCTAATTAGTAGAGACAGAAATGCTTCTAGATAGCACCAAATTCAGCTGTGTTGAAAGATTTCACTGTCCCTAGATGTTTATGAAGATTTTTCTATGAACAGTTTCCTCAGTTTATCTTATAGTCCAAAGCTATGCAGTGATATTTTTGAACTGATATTTAGCATGTTCACTTTAAGTGAAGTGGATATTTGAATATCCATTTGTACTGTTTCCATTTCCTTATTTTTTTTTCAGTTTCCTTGGTTACTATGAGCACTAGCTACAGAAAAAAATGATAAAAGTGGCTCCCATATCAAACTCATTTTACACTAAATTGTAATTAGCTATCCATTATAACACTTATTATGGAAGAGAATCTCTGTCTCTCTCTCTCTCTCTCTCTGTCCCTTTTCACTGGTACAGTTTTGCTTTTTTTTTTTAAAGCTTTAAGGTAGCTGGTTACATAACAGTATAAAATTATTTAAATATCACCATCCTATTAGCAATAATTGAAACTTTAACATTTTACTTTCTTATAACTAATTATAAAAATTAGAGTTATCGCTCCATTAAATCTTGGTAAGTTTAAAAGAGGGGCGCCTGGGTGGCGCAGTCGGTTAAGCGTCCGACTTCAGCCAGGTCACGATCTCGCGGTCCGGGAGTTCGAGCCCCGCGTCAGGCTCTGGGCTGATGGCTCAGAGCCTGGAGCCTGTTTCCGAGTCTGTGTCTCCCTCTCTCTCTGCCCCTCCCCCGTTCATGCTCTGTCTCTCTCTGTCCCAAAAATAAATAAACGTTGAAAAAAAAAATTTTTTTTTAAAGAATATACAGCCTTTAGGAAAATATTTGGGAAAGAAAATGAGCATGTGAGTTTTAGAAACTATTATGTTTTAAAGTAGAGTTTTAGGGGCGCCTGGGTGGCGCAGTCGGTTAAGCGTCTGACTTCAGCCAGGTCACGATCTCGCACTCCGTGAGTTCGAGCCACGCGTCGGGCTCTGGGCTGATGGCTCAGAGCCTGGAGCCTGCAGCCTGGAGCCTGTTTCAGATTCTGTGTCTCCCTCTCTCTCTGCCCCTCCCCCGTTCATGCTCTGTCTCTCTCTGTCCCAAAAAAAAATAAACGTTGACAAATAAATAAATAAAGAGTTTTATAGAATGTTTATAAATTAACTTGCATTTTTGAAAACCAATCCTATTCAACTAATCCATTTTTCTCTGGCATACTTGCCACACTGCTAATGAGTTTGGCGTTTTAAGTCACAAAAACATATTCTGTTTTGCTAGAAAAAGTATGATGCATCTGTAGTACCCTATTTTATTATAAGCATGGCATAAACACAAAATTATAATTGACAGAGGAAAGTGTTCTTTGACAAACTTCCTGAATATTTAAGCAATAAGGAAACTGCTATGTAGAAACATGGTTTTTCATTTTGAGTAACTTTCAGGGCAATGATTTATCACTTGTTTTCTTAGATTATTTTAATATAATACTGAATTTACTAGCACATACTAATTGATAAAGCTTTTTTTACTTCCTTGGGATGAGACTTAATTACATCGTCCATTAAATAATATTAGAA
>NW_024412439.1:12757009-12785645 GCF_014898765.1 Herpailurus yagouaroundi | reverse complement strand
AACATAGTGTGTCAGCTATTCCCAAATAACATGTTTGTTTTAAATAAGGTAAAGGAATGAAATAAAAAGTTTAATGTAAAAGAACCTGTTAATATCTAATGAAGAAATACAGTAAATTTCCAAAAGAGAAAGTCACCATATCAAATTCTGTAGCATTCCTATACACTAACCAAAATATCTAAGAAGGAAAGAAAACAATCCTGTTTACAATAGCATCAAAAACAATAAAATTTATTGGAATAAATTTAGCCAAGGAAGTGAAAGATCTCTACAGAAAACTATAAAACCTGTGTGCAGAAATGGAAGAAATTCAATTTGGATGAAAGAAACAGAACACACAAGTCAGTGAAAAGCCACCCCATGTCCATCTGTAAGAGGAATTAATATAGATACAATGTCCATACTACTCAAAGCCCTCTAGAGATTCAGTGCAATCTCTATCAAGACTCCAATGCAATTTGTATGCAATTAGAAACACATATCCTAAAATGTATTTGGAACCACAAAAAGACCCGAAGTAGCCAATGCAAGAAAGGACAAAATAGGAGGCATCACACTTCTTGATTTCAAGCTTCATTCTAACACAAAGAAGTCAGTTATATCACTGGGATAAGCACACATACAAGACAATGGAATGGAAATTGAGAGCCCAAACTAAACCCATGAATGCACAGTCAACTACTATTTGACAAGGGAGTCAAAAATACACAGTGGAGAAGAGTAGTCTCCTGAATAACTGGTGCTGGGAAAATTGGGTATTCACATGTATAAGAATAAAGGTTAGCACCGTATGTTACACCACTCCCTAAAGAGTGAAAGGAAGAAACATAGATGTGGTTAGAGAGAAACAGTGACAAAGAGGAAGTACAAAGAGGAAGGTAGACACCTGCTGGAGATATGTGGACGGCATGAGATGCATCAGGGGAGAGGGGATGTATGAGGTAGCCCTGAGTGCTGGGGCAGAAAGGGCTTGTATCATGGGCATCAGAGTTCCGTGACCCCAAGACTCCAACATCCCTATGTCCAAGCTCTGCAGAAGCCATTGGAATTGAACAGATGGGTATCCCTCATTTCTTCTGGAATTGTGAGGCTCAGCCTCATGTTCTGTCATGGAGAGGGATGTCTTGAGGGAGATTGTGCTGCTCTTTGGCAGGTAAACTCCAAGCCTGCCCTGTGGGGAGGTGTCCTGGGGCCATCTCCCTCACTGCCCCAGGCCCTGTTGGATTTCCCCTCTCCCCCACCAGCTGGCCTTCCTCAAGTTCTGAACCCAGGTATCAGGCATAATGTTGCCCCCAGGTCCTGAAGTCTACGTGGCAGAGGTGGATGGCTGATATTGATTAAAAAAATTGAAAATAAGGTCCATATCCTCCCTCTGCGACTAGCCGTGTGCATCCCAATCATGGGTTGCTATCCTCCTGTCCACAACAAATCTGAGGATTCCAGAAGGTAGGTGAACACTTTAAAACACTCTAGTCTTCTCTTACATCAAATTCAAAGACATTTTCTTGTCCCAGCTTTCTTTTAATTCTGAAGAGATGGCAATTAGTAATTGAAGGCATAATGGTCCTATAGGATATTTACCTATATGACTGGTGGACATTATTTCATCCATCCGTGTCCCTAAATCACGTTTCATTGGAAATATTAGCCAAGGATACATACTGTAAATTCACAACTGATTCGTAGCTCCCTGTAAGTTTCATTCTGACCTTGTCACATATGTGTCATCAAAGATATTATTAGTGACTTTTCAGATAAGCTCTCCACATCAAGATGGTGATGTTAGAGAATCTGGTATAAATGGAATTTCACAGATTCCAAATTAGGAATGATTTTTCATTTTTAATGTTTCTTTTTTTCTTTCTTTTTTTTTTTTTGAGAGAGCCCGAGCTGGGGAGGGGGGAGAGAGTGGGAGATACTGAATCTGAGGCAGGCTCCAGGCTCTGAGCTCTCAGGACAGAGCCTGACGCCGGGCTCAAAGTCATGGACTGCAAGATCACAACTTGCATCAAAGTCGGACGCTTAACCAACTAAGCCACCCAAGCGCTCCAGGAATGATAGTTTATTGGCAAAGAAGGAGAAATTAAAGATAGTGTAAAGGTTGTCTATTTTTAATTGAAATATTGTCCACACATTTGTTGTATGAGTTTTAGGCATACATTGTAGTCATTTCATATGTCTATAAATTATATTGTACTTAAGCACAAGTGTAGCTATCCTGTGAAAGCATGCAACAGTATTATTACAGGATTGACTCCATTCCATTGGCTGTCCCTTGTATCCCTAGGACTCATTCAGTCCATAGCTGACACCGGTATCTCTCTCAAAGGTGTTCATTCTTTATCTAACCTAAGTATTTTGGTGGTAAACACAATTACCTCTTGCTCAGCAAGTGTAAATTGACGTTCTATTTTTATGTGAACATTGCTTAAAACATTACAAATGATGTCATTACGTTAATAAATTCGGTTTCATTCTTCACTCACAAGAAAGGAGAAGGAAAAGATTTCTTTGTGTCCCAGGCCCTGTCATTAAAACCTTTCCCAATGTGGAGAACAGGTTTAGTTGCCCAGAGCACCTTAAGTGTCTCAGCTGAGCGACCAGGGCCTTCCACATTGCAAGAATGCCCATGATGGCCAGCAGAGAGAGCTCGAGCACCACAGACCCGGAGAGGCCGGTTCCTCCGCCCAGGCAGTGATGGCCAGCAGAGGGCGCACCATCTGCTTTTCTGACCCAGGGCACCTCAGAGCAGGAAGAGCTTTGATTGTTCCCAGAGGACTCAGGGCCTCTGCCGCTGCCTCAGTACAGCGAGCAGGCTGCATTTCCAGCAGGTTGTGCCGCCCGTCCCAGGGGAGACCTTGGGAGCTTTGTAGCAACTTGGCATCTCCTGAGTCGCCAGAGAGAATTTGCCTTATTGTACTGAGTGCTGAGGAGTGGGCGCTGGGTGGCTTCCCTGGGCAAGCTGGTTGCTGAGCTGCACAGGCCCTTGCATTTTCTGGGCTGTTCCCGTGATTCATTCCTCCCCTTCCCGGACAGTATTTGAACAAGACGTATTTTACTAAAGGCTTCGTGGATTGCAGGGTCCCACGACATCACCCCTCGATGCAGTCGATGGTTTGTTCCAGATTCAGGCTTGTTTCTGGGAAGAAACGCTGACAGAAATTCAGAAGAATGGGAGCTGCATTCCTTTAGGACATGAATACATGAAATGCTCGTTTTGGGAACTCCTAGAAGAATGAGCTGGGACCCATTCCGAGTCCTGCTGGAACCAGAGACCGAGGTAAGGGCACAAACTGTCCCCCACATCATACATGCTTTTTAAAAAATTTGATGGTTATTTTTCCAACCTAGTGAAGTGATTGCAAACTACAGAAAACCTGGTAGGTACCTGTCATTAACGTACGTTATCTTTAATTTAAATTGCAGTGAGTAAAGACACAGTGTAGTATTAGTTTCAGGTGTACAATATAGAGCAACGCTTCCACACGTCACCGGTGCTCATCCCAGGTGCACTTCTTAATCCTCAGCAGCTGTTTCACCCATTCCCCACCTTGCTCTGGAAGCCCTCAGTTTGTTTCCTAGTTAAGAGTCTGTTTGTCACTGTCTCCTTCCCCCCAGCTTTGTTTTATTTTATTTCCATGTGTTAGTGAAATCATCTGGTATTTGTCTTTGTCTGAAAGGCTTATTACACCCAAGATAACATTCTCTCACTCCATCCAGCTCATGGCAAATGACAAGATTTCATGTTTTTACGGCTAAATAATATTACATTCCATATACCACATCTCAATTTATTCATCAGTTGATGGATGCTTGGATAGTTTCCGTAATTTGGCTGTTGTAGAAAATGCTGCTGTAAACATCACAGTGCATGAATCCCTTTGAAGATTTTGTATTCTTTGTGGAAATACCTTGTAGTGAAATTGCTGGATCATAAGGTACTTCTATTTCCAGTTTTTGTTTTTTGGTTTTTGGGTTTTTTTGTTTTTTGTTTTTTTGGGGTTTTTTGTTTGTTTGTTTGTTTGTTTTGTTTTAGAAATCTCTGTTTTCCAGAGTGGCTGCACCAGTTTGCATTCTTACCCACAGTGCAAGAGTGTTATTCTTTCCCCCACATCCTTGGCAACACCTGCTGTTTCATCCTTCATTGATTTTCATCATTGTGACAAATGTGATGTGTTATCTCATTGTACTTTTGAATTGTATTTCCCTGTAGATCAGTATTGTTGAGCATTTTTTCATGTGTCTCTTGGCCATGTATATGTCTTCCTTCGGGAAATGTCCATTCGTGTCTTCTGCCCATTTTTAATCAGATTTCTCATTTTTTGGGTGCTGTATAACTGTATATATTTTGGACACTAACCCTTTATCTGATGTCGTTTGCAAATATCATTCTGTTGATGTTTTACTTTTGTTGATTATTTCCTTGGTGACTGAAGGTTTTACTTTTTATGAAGTCTTATTTTTGCTTGTGTTTCCCTTACCTCTAGAGATATATCTACAAAGACGTTTGTACAGGCAGTGTCAAGTAAGATACTACCCATGTTATCCTCTGGGATTTTTGTGGTTTCAGGTTTCACAGTGCTCTGCACTGCCCTGAGATCATAACCTGAGCTGAATTCACAATCACACGCTTTGTTGACTGAGCCACCCATGTGTCCCAAGACACATGGATATTCTTTCCTGCTTTGTTGAGAATTAATTGACCATATAGGTGTGAGTTCATTTCTGGGTTTCCATTCTATTGGTCTATGCCTCTGTGTTTTTGTTGTTGTCGTTGTTTTGCCAGTAACATAATGTTCTGATCAGTACAGCTTTGTAATATAACCTAAAGTCTGGAATTGTGATGTCTCCAGCTTTGCTTTTCTTCTTCAAGTTTGTTTTGGCTGTTTGGGGACTTTTGTTATTCCATACAAATTTTGAGGTTATTTGTTCTTGTTCTGTCACAAATGTTTTTGTTAGTGTGATAGGGATTTCATTATATGTGTAGATTGTTTTGAGGAGTGTAGACATTTTAACAGTATTTTGTGCTTCCCATCCATGAACATGAAATGTATGTCCACTTCTTTGTGTCCTCTTCCATTTCTTTCATCAGTGTTTCATAGCCTTTAGAGTACAGGTCTTTCACCTCTTTGGTTAGGTATATTCCTGGTTTCTTGTGGTATTTGTGAGCCTGTCAATGGGATTGATCCCTTACTTTCTCTCTGTGTTAATTCATGATTTGCGTTAGAAATTCAATACATCTATGTTCCTTGATTTCTGTATATTGTGACTTGTCGAATTCATATATCAATTCTAGCAATTTTTAAGGGAGCCTTTCATGTTTTTTATAGAACACATCATGTCAGTTCCAAATAGCGAAAGTGCTACTTCTCCCTTGCCGATTTGGATGCCTCTTATTTCTTTTTGTTGTCTGAGTGCTGTGGTTAGGGTTTCCCGTACTATGTGGGATAACAGTGGTGAGAGGGGTCATTCCTATCTTGTCCCTGACCTTGGAGGAAAAACTTTCAATTTTTCCCCATTGAGGATGAGATGAGCTGTGGGTTTTTCCTAGATGACCTTTATTATGTGCAGGTAGGTTGAGTCTCAATGTACTTTGCTGAGGTTTTTTATCATGAATGGATGTAACATTTTGTCAAATAGTTTTCCTGCATCTGTTGAAAGCATCTTATTGTTCTTATCCTTTCTTCTATTACTGTGGTGCATCATGTTGATTGATCTGTGAATGTGGAACAACACTTGCAGCCCAGGAATATATCCCACTTGATTATTGTAAATGATCCTATTAATGTATTGTTGACTTTAATTTGAAGGTATTTTAATGAGAAGTTCTGCATAGATAGTCATCAGGCTATTGGTCTGCAGTTTTATTTAACATTTATTTAACATTTTTTTACATGTTTATTTCTTTCCTTAGACAGAGTACATAAAAGTGAGAAAGGGGCAGAGAGACAGGGAGAGAGAGATTTCTGGCCATGCTGCACACTGTCAACGCAGGGCCCAACGTGGGACTTGAACGCACACACCACCAGATAATGTCCTAATCCAAAATTAAGAGTTGGACAGTAAACCGACTGACCCGCACGGGCACCCCAGCAGTTTTTGGTTTTAGTGGAGGCTTTATCTGGTTTTGGTGTCAGGGTAACGATGGCCTCATAAGATGAATTTGTAAGTTTTCCTTCTTTTTTATTTTTTGTAATAATTCGAGGAGAATACATACTACCTCTTCCTTAAATGGATGGTAGACTTCATCAGTGAAGCCCTCTGGCCCTGAACTCTTGTGTTGGGGGGAGATATTTTTTATTACTGATTTGATTTCTTTCTGTTTTCAGATTATATGTATCTTCCTGTTTCAGTTTTGGTAGTTTGTTTCTAGGAATTTGTCCATATCTCAGAGTGTCCAATTTGTTGCATATAGTTGTTCATAATATTATCTTCTAACTGCAGTTTTGTGGTGTTGACTGTTATTTCTCCTTTCTTATTTGTGATTTTATTTATTTGAGTCCTTTCTTCCTTGTGAAAAGTCTGTCTAGGAGGTTTTCAAGTTAATTACTGCTTTCAAAGAACCAGCCCCTGGTTTCATTGATTTGGTCTAGTGTCTTTTTAGTTTCTATATTCCTTATTTCTGCCTTAACACGTATTATTTCCTCCATTCTGCTGTTCTTTCTCTCATTCCTTTGGTTGTAAGTTAGGATTGTTTGAGATTTTTCCTGCTCTTTAAGGTAGGCTTGTATTGCTATGTACTTCCATCATAGAATGCTTTTGCCGCATTCCAAAGGTTTTTACCAGTATATTTTCATTTTCATTTGTTTCAGTGTATTTTCCCATTGATTTCCTGTTTAACCCATTCATTTAGTGACATGTAATTTAACCTCCTTTTATATGTGACCTTATACCCCCCACCCCTGCTTTTTTGTTGTTGACTTCCAGTTTCCTAGCTTTGTGGTCAGAAAGATGCTTGGTCTGATCTCTGTCTTTGGGTACCTGTTGAGGCCTGATTTGTGACCTAGAATGTGATCAATTCTGGAGAATGTCCCATGTGCGCCTGAAAAGAAAGTGTACTCCGCCCTTTTAGTATGGAGTGTTCTGAACATATCTATTAAACCCATCTGGTCCAGTGTGTCATTCAAAGCCATTGTTTCTTTGTTGATTTTCTGTTTACAGGTTCTGTCCATTGATGTGAGTGGTGTTAAAGTCCCCTACTATCGTTATATTATTATAAATGAGTTCCTTTATGGTTGTTTTTAAATGTTTTATATACTTGGTGATCGCATGTTGGGTGCATCAAAATTTACAATATTGGATATTCTTGTTTAGCTGTCCCCTTTAGTAAGAGATAGTGTCTGTCTTCATCTCTTGTTATAGCTTTATTTATTTATTTATTTATTTTTAATTTAAGTCTAGTTGTCATATAGTGCATTCTCGGATTCGGGATTCATCCCTTACATACAACACCCAGTACTCATCAAAACAAGTGCTCTCCTTAATACTCATCCCCCATCTAGCCCAGTGCTGACCTATCTCCCTCCATCAACCTTCAATTTTTTTCTCTAACATTAAGAGACTCATGTGGTTTGTTACCACTCTTCACTTTTCCTTCCCCCTTCCCATGTTTTCATCTGTTTTGTTTCTTCAATTCCACATGAGTGAAATCATATATTTGCCTTTCTCTGGTTGACATATTTCACTTAGCATAATACATTCTAGCTCCATCCACGTCGTTGCAAATGGCAAGATTTCATTCTTCTTGAAGCTGAGTTATATTTCATTGTATATATGTATGTATGTATATATGAACATACATATGCGTATACATATGTACACACACACACACACACACACACACACACACACACACATACACACTACAGCTTCTTTATACCTTAATCAGTTGGTGGATACTTGGATTTTCTCCATAGTTTGGCTACTGTTGATAATGCTGCTACAAATACTGGGTGCATGCAATGTCACTATGAGGTATTTACCCAAGGGGTACCAAAATAGAGCCTCGGTTTTAAAGGTTATTTTGCCTGATATAAGTATTACTACTGGCTTTCTTTTGACATTATTGGCATAATAAATGTTTCTTCATTCCCTAGATACTAGGTATACTAGATACTAGGGAAGCTAGATACTAGGCAGCATCTAGATAGGTCTTGTTTTTGTTTGTTGGTTTGTTTGTTTGTTTTGCCCATTCTGACACCCTATCCAATGTCTTTTGATTGGAGCATTTAGTCCACGTACATTCAGAGTGATTATTGATGGGTATATATTTAGTGCCATTCTACTAGTTATTTTGCCATTGTTTCTTGATGTTTTCTCTGATCCTTTCTTGTCTGTAACCCTTTTAATCTTTCATTTCCACTCAAAGAGCCCAATTTAAATATTCTTTTCCTTTGAGTGGTAGTATATTTCTTTACTTATTTTTAATATTTCTTCTTTTTTAAATTTAAGCCCACGTTAGTTACCTTATAGTGGAATACAGCTTCAGGATCAGAATTTAGTGATCCATCAATTACAATATATATCCAGTACTCATCCCAATTGCCCTCCCCAATTCCCATCACCCATTTAGCCCATACCCCTATTCAGTAACTTCCTGGAACCCTGAGTTTCTTCTCTGTATTTAAGAGTCTCTTATCGTTTGATTCCCTCTCTGTATCTTATTTTTGCTTTTCTTTCACTACGTTCATCAGTTGTATTAAATTCCACAGATGAGAGAAATCATAGGATGTGTGTCTTTCTCTGACATATTTGGCTTAGCATAATAAAGTCTGGTTCCATCCACGTTGTTGCAAACAGCAAGAATTCATTCTTTTTGATCTCCGAGTAATATTCCATTGCATGAATATACCACATCTTCTTTATCTATTCATCTCTCATTGGTCATTTGGGCTCTTTGCATAATTTAGCTATTGTTGATAATGCTGCTATAAACATTAGAGTGAATGTGCCACTTTGAGTCAGTGTTAGTGTATCTTTTGGATAAATACCTAGTAGTGTAATTGCTGGGTCCTAGTGTAGTTCTATTTTTAGTTTTTGTGACAAATCTCCATACTATTTCCCAGAGTGGCTACACCACTTTGCATTCCCACCAGCATTGCAAAAGCGTTCCCTTTCTCTGCATCCTTGCCAACATCTGTTGTTTCTGGAGATGTTAATTTTAGCCATTCTGATAGGTGTGAAGGGATATCTCATTGTGGTTTCGATTTGTATTTCAGTGATGACGAGTGAGATTGAACATCTTTTCCTGTGTGACCAATCTGGATGTCATCGTTCTTAAAGTGTCTCTTCATGTCTTTTGCCCATTTCTTCACTGGATTATTTGGTTTTGGGGTGTTGAGTGTGATAAGTTCTTTATAGATTTTGGATACTAACCTTTATCTGATGTCACCTGCAAACATCTTCTCCCATTTCATTCAGTTGCCTTTTAGTTTTGCTGATTGTGTCCTCTGCTGTGCAGAAGCTTTTTATCTTGAGGTCCCAAAAGTTCATTTTGGTTTTTATTGCCCTTGCTTCAGAGACATGACAGGCAAGAAGTTGCTGTGGCCAGGATCAAGGAGGTAGATTGCCTGTTTTCTCCTCTCCAAAGGGATTTTTTGGTCCCTTTCTTACATTTAGATCTTTCACCCATTTTGAGGTGTGTGTGTGTGTGTGTGTGTGTGTGTGTGTGTGTGTGTGTGTGGTTTAAGAACATAGTTCAGGTCCATTCTTCTCACTGTCCAGTTTTCCCAGTACCATTTGCTGAAGAGACTTTGTTTTTCCATTGGATATTCTTTCCTGCATTGTCAAAGATTACTCGGCCATATGTCTGAGGGTCCATTTATGGGTTCCCTATTCCGTTCCATTGATCTGTGTCCGTTTGTGTGCCTGTACCATACTCTCTTGATGATTGTGGCTTTCTAATACAGCATAAAGTCCAGAATTGTAATGTCTCCAGCTTTGTTTTCTTTTTCAACATGACTTTGTCTGTTTAGGGTCTTTTCTGGCTCCCTACAAATGTTAGGGTTGTTTGTTCTAGCTCTGTGAAGAATGCTGGTGTTATTTTGATAGGGATTGCATTGAATGTGTCGATTGCTTTGGGTAGTATTGACATTTTAACAATATTTGTTCTTCTAATCCATGAGCATGGAATGTTTTTCCATTTCTTTGTGTTTCTTCAATTTCTTTCATAGACGTTGTATGGTTTGTTCCTTTATTTTTTTAATGTTTGTTTATTTTTGAGACAGAGCGACAGAGAGAAAGAGAGAGCGCATGAGCAGGGGAGGGGCAGAGAGAGAGAGAGAGAGGGAGACACAGACTCGGAAGCAGGCTCCAGGCTCCGAGCTGTCAGCACAGAGCCTATTGTGGGACTCGAACCCACAAGTGAGGGATCATGACCTGAGCTGAAGTCAGTGCTTAACTGACTGAGCAACCCAGGCTCCCCTCTATTGTTTTAAGTGTACTGATCTTTTACCTCTTTGGTTAAGTTTATCCCTGGGTATTTTGTGTTTTTCAGTGCAGTTGTAAAGTACATCAATCCTAGATTTCTCTCAGCTGATTCATTATTGGTGTATAGAAATGCAATCAACTTCTGTATATTGATTTTATATCCTGAGACTTTCCTGAATTCCTGTATCAGTCCTAGCAGTTTTTCAGTGGAGTCTTTTGGATTTTCCATAGAAGTATCATGTCTGTGAAGACGGAAAGTTTGACCCCCCCCCCCTTGCCAGTTTGGACACCTTGTATTTCTTTTTGTTGTCTGATTGCTGAGGCTAGGACTTCCAACAGAATGGTGAATAACAGTGCTGAGAGTGGGCATCCCAGTCGTGTTCCTGACCTTAGGTGGAAAGCTCTGTTTTTCCTCATTGAAGATGATATTTAGCTGTAGGACATTCGTATCTGGACATACTGATATTGAGACAAGATCCTTCTATCCCTCCTTTCATGAGTGTTTTTTTTTTCATCAAGAAAGGATGCTGCATTTTGTCAAATGCTTTTTCTGCATCTATTGAGAGGATCATGTGGTTGTTTTCTTTTATCAATGGGATGTATCGGATCAGTTGATTTGCAGATACTGAATCAGTTGTGCATCCCAGGAATAAATCCAATTCATTGTGGTGAATAATTATTTGTATGTATTGTTGGACCCAGTTTGCTAATTTTGGTTGAGAATTTTTGCATCCAGGTTCATCAGGGAGATTGGTCTGTAGTTTTCCTTTTTAGTGGGGTCTTTGTCCAGTTTGGACTCAAGGCCAAGTTGGCCTCATAGGATGAGTTTGGAAGTGTTCCTTCCATTTCTCTGGCCATGACCTTATCTTGTTCTTTCATTTGGGATGTATTCCTCTTGTCTTGGCATTTTAGCTGAGTATTTGTCTTCTCTCTGTTACCAAACCTCATTGTGTTACCTGCCTGTGAGATGAATGGCTTTATCAAGAGGAGGTCATCTAGTGTCCAGGGCCTGACACATCAGGGAGTGTCTGTGGTGTGTGTTTCATGCACTGTTTTGTGCTCTGGCTGCACTATCCTTCTGGCCAGTTGTATGGGCAATGTATAGTCCTTGACCAGAATGTGCTGAGTTTTCTCTAGGCCTGCTCTGATCTGCTTGTTAAATGAGACTTGAAACGACTGCCACTCGAAGTGAAGCCCTGCAGAACTGTCTGGTCAAGAGAGGTGCTGTGGTCATGGGCTTCTGCTGGTCTTCTAGGGAAGGGACACCTCCGTTGGAACTGAGGCAAGCCTGATTGACCTAGAAGGCCAGTCTCTCCAGAGCACAGGAAGGTGGGGTTAGTGTAAGCAGCTTAGGCAGCCAGTGTGGGGATGACCTTGTTTCCAGCAGATGGCTCTGTGTTTATGCTGTGGGGAAGAGGAGGAAAATGGCGTTACCTAGCTCCTCTGTCCTAACTCCTTTGTCCCCTCGTTGTGAACGCTGCCTCTCAGGGATGCTCTCATGATGAGTGTATAATCTCCCCACTGTGTGCACCAGGCAATGTACAGATCACTGTTTCCATACCATATGCCTGCAAGTAGTTTGCTGCCTTCTCTCAAGGAGTAGTCCAGTGCCCTCATGGCTGTATCTCAGCCATGCCTGCTAAATTTTGAAACTCCACATTCTCGAGGTGCCTGGATGGCTTGGTTAAGTGTCTGACTCTTGATCCTGGCTCAGATCATGACCTCATGGTCGTGGGATTCTCTCTCTCCCTCTATTCCTGCCCCTCCCTTGCATGTGCTCTCTTTCTCTCTCTGTCTCAAAATAAATAAACTTAAAACAAGTTTAGTGGTGTGGAATACCTTATTTAGGCAAGATTTCCTCCATGAGGGGAATGGCAGGGGTCTATCAGTTAAGTTTCCAGCACTGACTATGAAATTCTTTGCTTACTGGTTAAAGGTTACATTCCTGCAGAAATGAAATTAGGTTTGGTGATATGGGACCTTAACGTAAGTAACTCCATGATGGTCCTGTGAGTTTTCTTTACATTCCAAACCCATATTTTTACACATCGATTTTTTTATTAAAAATATAGCCCTAAATAATATTTTAGCCATCTACTGCCAGCCCGATGACCATATCCTGTAAAACTGTGACCATCTCCTAATCGTAGATGAAGATCAACTCTGTGGCTCTAAGATTTTTGTGATTCTAAGTTACATTGATGTATGTTACTAAGATCTTTGTGAGTCTAGGTTACTGATGGCCTTCTGAAATCTTTGACTCAGGGACCCGCAGCCAGGTTGCTGAGCCATCACTTAGGCACAGAAGCACCCTTTCCAAGTCACCTCTTCCTAAAGCATTGTCTTTGTCTTTTGTACTTCTGGGTCTTACCCTTTTGCAGATCACATGCTGTGATGGACATCCCCTCATGGAAACCTGTCAAAGTGGACCAGAGAAAGCTGCTTCCCTGTGACTGCCACTTCATTGTCACATCTTTTCCTTCTGAAACCCCTTGAACACCCTATCATTCTTCCAGCCTTTGAATATCTCTTTGACTTGGAAATATTTCATTCTCTTGTATTCCTGGTAAAAATATGCGTGAAATATTAAAGCAAGGATTCTTTGCAATAAGTGAGCTAGTCACAATGATCCATCTGTCCGTGTGTACATGGTTTTTTTTTTTGACAATGTTCAGGCATGATGTGAAGTACATCCTGTAAAATCTGAGTATCATTCATTATCTAGGATAACCACCTTTATGGAAAGCCATTCAATGACATGCTCTTTCAAGATCAGAAAAACACTTAATTTACATATCACATAATACAGTGATACATGCATATGTTATTATTTTAAAATATGTAAAGTAGATGTTTCTATGAAGTGTTTATCATGCATTCAGTTTTCTGTACCATGAATGCTATTATTTATTTATTTATTTATTTTTCAACGTTTATCTATTTTGGGGACAGAGAGAGACAGAGCATGAACGGGGGAGGGGCAGAGAGAGAGGGAGACACAGAATCGGAAACAGGCTCCAGGCTCCGAGCCATCAGCCCAGAGCCCGACGCGGGGCTCGAACTCACGGACCGCGAGATCGTGACCTGGCTGAAGTCGGACGCTTAACCGACTGCGCCACCCAGGCGCCCCTATTTAAATTAAACAGTAGTAAGAACAACAAGAATAGGTGCATGGCCATCACTAGTAACTAATACTAGAACTAGTCATATAATATTATGTGTTGAAAATGTAAAACCATGATTATTAATAATCTTTTCATTCGGGATGGGTTTCTAGTTACCAGAAAAATTGGGAAGATATTATTGAGTCTCCACATACATCAGACTGTTTTCTGACTATTGATGTCTTATGAGTTGATACATGATCACAATCAATATCCCGAAGAGATATGGTAGTATTAACTAAAGTTTATATTTGTATTCATATGCTTCGGTTTTAACCTCTTCTGTCCCAGAATCATCCCACCTGGTACATTACCCTCATACTGTCTCCTTAGGCTCCACTTGGCCATGACGATTTTTAGATGTTTCCATATTTTTCATAATCTGCTAAGTTTTGAGGGTACGTTTGTAGAATGTATTTTGTAGAATGATCCTTGGTTGGGATATGTCTAACTTTGTTCAGATGCTTAGGCAAGAGTTACTGTGTTTTGGAGCATAAGATCCAGAGACATAGTGCCATCCATAATTATCACTTCACATAAAGGTTGTTCACTCTGAAGATTGGGGTCTTTTGTGGTTCCGTACAAATTTTAGGACTGTTCTAGTTCTATGAAAAATGTTGTTGCTATTTTGATGGCAATTGCATTAATTATGCCAGTTGCTTTGGGAAGTATAGACATTTCCATGAAATTTGTACTTCCGATCCATGAGTATGGAATATCCTTCCATTTTTTTGTGTCAACTTGAATTTCTTTCATCACTGTATTATAGTTTTCAGAGTATAGGTCACTCACCACTTTGGTTAGATTTATTCATAGATACGTTATTATTTGATGTACAACTTCAAATGGGACTGTTTTCTTAATTTCTCCTACTGCTTCATTATTGTTGTCTAGAATTGCAACAGATTTCTGTACAATGATGTTGTATCCTGTGACATTGCTGAATTCATTTATCAGTTCTAGCAGTTATTGGGTGGACTCTTTAGGGTTTTCTATATATAGTGTCATGTAATCTACAAAGTGTGGAAGATTCACTTCTTCCACGTTTGGATTTGTTTGTATTTTATTTTATTTTATATTATGTTTTATTTTATTTTTACTTTACATTGTTTTGTTTCATTTCGTTTATCTGCTGGCTGTGACTTGGACTTCCAGTGCTGTTTATTAAAAGTGGTAAGAGTAAACATCCTTGGGGCGCCTGGGTGGTGCAGTCGGTTGAGCCTCCGACTTCAGCCAGGTCACGATCTCGCGGTCCATGAGTTCGAGCCCCGCGTCAGGCTCTGGGCTGATGGCTCAGAGCCTGGAGCCTGTTTCCGATTCTGTGTCTCCCTCTCTCTCTGCCCCTCCCCCGTTCATGCTCTGTCTCTCTCTGTCCCAAAAATAAATAAACGTTGAAAAAAATTAAAAAAAAAAAGAGTAAACATCCTTGTCTTCTTCCTGACCTTATAGGAAAAGCTCTCAGATTTTCTCTATTAAGGTTGATTATAGCTGTGGGGTTTTCATAGAAAACATTTATTACATTGATGTTTGTTTCCCGTAAACCTAAACATTTATTACATTGATGTTTGTTTCCCGTAAACCTACTTTAGGGGGTTATAATCATGAATGGATGTTGTACTATGTCAAATGCTTTTTCTTCATGTATTGAAATGACCGTATGGTGCTTTCCCTTAACGTTTATTAATTTTGAGAGAGACAGAATGTGAGCAGGGGAGGGGTAGAAAGAAAGTGGGAGACACAGAATTCGATGGAGGCTCTTGGCTCTCTGAGCTTTCGGCACAGAGTCCGATGTGGGACTTGAACTCACAAATCATGGGGCCATGACCTGAGCTGATGTTGGACTGTTAAAGGATTGAGCCACCCAGGTGCCCCGATCATATGGTTCTTATCCTTTCTCCTGTTGATATATTGTATCACATTGACTGATTTGCGAATATTGAACCACCCTTGCAGCTTGGGAATAAATCCCACTTAATTGTGGGATATATTTACAGTTGTTATATCTTCTTTTTGGATTGTACCCTTTACTGTTATATAACATCCTCCTCTGTCTCTTGTTATTTACTTTTTTTTAAGTGTATTTTTTCTGATACAAATATTGCTACTCCAGCTTTTGTTTTTTCATCCGTTCTTACACCTTACATTTCTAGATTGGAGCATTAATTGCATTTACCTTCAAAGAAATGATCACTATGTATGTATGTATGTATTGACATTATATTACCTATTTTCTTGTGGTTTCTAATGATTTTCTCCGATCCTTTCTTGTCTGTCTTTCATGTTTTGCTTACTTTCTTTAGTGATGTATTTTAATTTCTTTATATTTATTCTTAGCATATTTGTGACTGGTTTTTGATATATGGTTACTGCTGGGTTATTTATATAACCTCTTCTGCATTTAGCAGTTTGTATTAAGCTGATGGTCATTTACCTTGGAACCCATTATTTTCTCCTCCCTAGGTTTTTGGTAGATGTTATTGTATTTCAAACCCATATCTCTGAGTTCCTTAACTATTTTTTACAGAAATATTCATGTTTGACTTGATTTGTGTCGTTTAATTCTATACTGTCACTTCTGGTCTCTCCTTTCCACTCAGAGTCCCTCTTAATATTTCTTGCAGGACTGGTTTAGTAGTACAAACACCTTTAGTTTTTGTTTGGGAAATCTGTGTCTCCTTCCATTCTGAATTATAGACTTGCTGGATAGAGTATTCTTGGCTGCTGATTTTTCCATTCAGTACTTTGAATATGTGATGTCACTCGCTTCTGGCTTGCCAAATTTCTGTTCAGAAATCGGGTAGCTAGCCTTATGGGTCTTCCCTTCTAAGTGAAGGTCTCTTTGTCTTGCTGCTTTTAAGAGTTTTTCTTTATTGTCACTGTAATTTGCAAGTTTGCTTACAATATGTCTGGGTGTTGGCCTGATTTTGTTGATTTTGATGTGAATTCTCTAGTCTCCTGGATGTAGATGTTTGTTTCCCTCCCCCAATTAGGGAAGTTTTCAGCTATTGTTTCCACAAATAAATTTTCCGCCCCATTTTCTCTTTCTACTGGTACTCCTACAATATGAATATTATTAGGTTTGCTGTAGTCACTGAGTTCTGTTAGTCTCGTCTCACGTTGGAGAATTCTGTTCTCTCTCTTTGGTTCAGTGTGCTTAATTTCCATTATTCAGTCTTTGACATCACTGCTTTGTTCTTCTGCTTCTTCCATCCCTCTGTTCGTTCCAGCAAGCTTGTCTCTCCTTTATTGTGTCCTCAATGACTACTGTATTATTTCTTTAGTCAGGGGTCTCACTCTCTACTCATTGCGCAAGTCTAATGAGTATCCTTATGATCATTGCTTTCAATTCTGTATCAAGTATGTTACTCATATCTCTTTGGCTTATCTCTGGCTGTGGCTTTGACTAGGTCTTTCATTGTGGATAAACATCTGTGTGTGTCCATTTTGTCTGTCTCTCTGGCTCTATTTCTCTGTGTTAAGAAAGTCAGCTGTGCCTTCTGATCTTGAAACTAATAACGTTATGAAGAAGAGGTCCTGGAGACCTCAGTAGTTCACGTCTCCATTTATAGGTCCTGGAACTTCAGAGGCTATCGTATGGGTATTGTTCATGGCCTGCTGCTGTGTCTGGGTTACTTTTCCTTTTAGTGCAGGTGTCTGCACTGATCGCGTGCCTGTTGTGGGATGTGCTTGCTCTCAGTGGTGTTAGTGGGACCCAGGCAGGCCAGCTGGTATGCCCGCTGGGTAACTTGGGAACAGGGCTACTATTCCTATGCCAGATTTCCCGATGTCCTTTGGTGCCTGGGGGCTGTGGACCAGCTGTGGAAGCTAGGGGCTTGAGGATATGCACACAGCATACCTGTGCCTGGGGACATGTGGCTGGTTGAGACAGATGAGGGTGTCTGGATATGTACAGCTGGGTGAGGCACAGATGTACACAGCGTGCTGTGACAGCTATGCATGCAGCTTGTCAGACAGGGTGCCCTAGTGGTTTGAAAAATGTTTGCCCTGAGACCAGCCGGCTTGGTGTGGTGAGTCACCTAGTGAACCCTTGGGACTGGCGCACTACTAACGGGTTAGGTAGCAAGTGTCTGTGCAGCCTCACCCTCTGGTGGGTGCTTCTATGCTTACTCTGGGGGGACTGAGGGAGAAGAATGGTGCCTGTGAGCTCCCTCATTGTTAGAGAAGTCCTCCAACACGCTCAGGAATCAGCATGAATAGATCTGTCTCCTGTTGCCTTGGCATTGTGTAAAATGCCACGTTTACATTGCCTCTCTACACAGGCAGGGACCTGGCTATCACTCATCCTCCTGGATCACCCAGTGCTGGGTCAGCTGACCTCCAAAGCTCCAGGATCTAAACTCAAGGGAATTCAGCCCCTCTGGGTTTTAATGACAAATGTTATGGAGATTAGTCTTCACTGTGTGAGCTCCATGGTGTGAGGGCTCACGTTCTCTGCCCATTCTGCAGGCAGCCAGACTCTACCTTTCTGACCTTCGTAACCTTTCTGATGCAGCTTCTCTCTATTTAGGTGTGGAGTTTCTTCTGCCAGTCTTTGGATCACTCTCTGGTTCATGGACTTGGAAGTGGATGTTATGCAGTTGAAAACATGGGACAGGGTGAGCTTAGGGTCCTCTTACTCTGCTATTATTAACTTTTTAAATGTCTTATTATTTTGTATTTTTGAGACATGAGCAGAAAGACTCATATCACCCATGCACTTCAGGATTAGAAAGGAACTTTCCCACATTTGCTTCTAGTATTTTATGAAACTCTCTTTAATGAGGTATGATTACATATAGCAAATAGCCTCAAGGTAAAGGGTATAATTGGATGAGACTTGAGGTACAGGACCATGGGTACAGCACCATGAAATCATATGGTTTCTCCCTAAACCTTCCATCACGATCCCTTTGTGTCTAATCCTAATGTTGCTTTTGAAGTAAGGACTACCTTTCCCCCCACGTTTTCAGATATTGCCCAGGTGTCTGAAAGCCTGCATTGGCATATCTCCTTTTCAGATAGTCTATATTCCCAAAACTATTGCAGTCGGTCTACCTTTGGATTCTTGCTTCTATTGTATCTCTCTGTATGTTCACATACTTTTGTTGCACTACTTTAATGATAAGGTCTTAATAATTGCTTTAATATTCACTAAATGATATGAGCTGCAGTTCCACTTATGACAGAATGCACAGCTTCCTGTGATATGTATTCAAGAGCAAGGCAGATATCCTGAGCACTTGAACTGAGAATGTCACTCTGTCTTTCTGCCAGCCTTCTTCCCTTCCCTGCAAGACAAGAATCTCCTTTTGTTCACACAGAAATGTGGGTGAAGTCAGTAGAAAACATTCCCTTCCCTCGTCTTCCCTTTATCTCTCAAAATCCTTGTCGCTACCTTCTGCCTTTCCCTTTCTCTGACTCAATCTCCCAGGCCCACTGTTCCACTCCAGCCATGATCAGGGTGTCCTCCAGCTGCTGGCCTCTGCCCTGTCCATCCCTCAGTGGGAAATCTGGGGTAGGATTATGCAGTTCACAGGTGATCAAGAAATATTTGCTCCTCAGATCCCTCCTGCACAAGGTTTCTGTCCGTGGAGACATGGCATCCTGGGGGAGGATCTGACTCCATGTGTGGCCTCCTCACTCATCTCCCACAGTCACTACTGGTCCCTGATCCTTACCCACCGTTAGAAATCAGCCATATGCTAGGGTCAGGCACCTGTCTATCTGACCCCAAGCACCAGGAGTCAGTGAATATTTCTAAACTAAATAAGCACAAGCACCCCATGCATCTAGATATAGGAAGTTACCATCACCCCAGCAAACTCTCTTGGTCTCCTCTGCAAAAAGGGCCATCTTGCTGCTATCCTCCATCACCGCAATTTCTGCTAGTTTGTTACCTGTGTGTATAGGAACCGCACTGTGTGCATTCGATGGGGGGTGAGAGTAGGTCCTCCTAGAAGCAAACACTGAAACAAAGACAGAACAGTGAAAGTAGTATTAAGGAATACTGAGAAAAACAAAGTGGAGAGCGCAGGGTGGGCAGAGACAGCATGCAGGCAGATCTGACACATTTTTAAGATATATAATCACCATACTCTGTAACCTCACACAGTCCTCTTCCAATTTCAAAATAGTTGTCGTATAAGGCAGTGAAATTTACGAGATTTGGGGTTATTTCCCTATGGTCTTATGTTTTCCTACATGCATTCCCTCTTCGGTAGTTAATCTGTGTCCTCAGATGAACACTTTAGTGTGTGGATGCATCTGCGAGTCTATATGTAATGGAATAGGATTGTCTTCAGATCTCAGATGTAGAACTCTGATATACACATTCTCGTAATTATCTTTTTCTTTCTTTGTCTGGTGGGGCCTGAATCTTAATAGAATAAGCGTGTCTTTGTCTTACTGTTTAAAGTGGCAATCCCCAATCCCTGAGCTGAGGTGTTAACAGTCTTAGTTTAATGAACTTCTGTGACCATCTTTTTTTGATGATCTTTTGTATGGAGATATCTTAATTGAAACTGTGAGAAGGGTGAGTGGACATTTCCCAGACATTTTGCAGTTGCATTCTGTATTCAATGTCTTCTTTTCATTATGTCCTTAGAAACAAGTATTATCCCTGTTTCACAGATAACCCATCTCAGGCTCTGCGTAGGTCCCACTGAGAATTGGTATTCTGGATGAGACAGCAGGAACACAGGCAAATCCTCGGGATATTGTGAGAGAAGTTTAAGGAGATACATGCAAAGCTGTAGTCAGGATGATGTCAGGGGTCCAGCAGGGGTGGCATCTGGCCAGCCCTGAATTGTAGGTTGACCCAGGCTGAAGGCCAATGCAGGCACTCAGCTGATCTAGATCCTGTCTTCACTTTTAGTCTCACTGAGGGATATGAACTTAGGCAAACAAACATTTCCTTAAGACCAAGTTAAATTTCCTATATATCCAGGGCATTTTTTCACCCATAAATATCCAGAACCTTCAGACAACGCAGGGAGACAACAACCTTTTTAGATGATCACCTAGGTGCACTTTGGCAAATATGACATTTCGGAGAGGAACCCTGCATTGTGCACTGAGAGTGATCCCACATACAGCTCCATGTTGAACTCATGCTCCCTGCTGAGGCTGTGGTCGGGAATGGCCTGCAACTGCATCTCATTGACCCCAGGATCCTCCCCTCTGCACCTCCTCAAACTCTGCTTTCTGTCCTCAAATTCCCTTCTATTCCTGTGTGATTCAAGTTTCCCCCACTCCTTCACTGGTGCTTCCATTATGGTGACCACAAGGTCTGTGTCATATAATGTATGTGCCCCATTTCACACAGGACACCTGAGGCACCTACACTTAGGGGTGCATCTCATCCTTCACAGAACTCAAAACATTGTGTCTGTAAAATATGTACCAGTGCTCCCAATACATCTGTCTTTGTGTAAAAATCATCTTTCTTTTTGACAAGAGAAACCTAAAGCTGACCTCATTACAGGGAAATGACACAGTCCATTGTACATACGTCCTGAGAAACTTGAATATGTTACAAAGTCCTCAGGCAGTTTTGCAGTTGAATTGCTAAGCCCTAATAACCATCTCTATATTTTTCCCACAAAGTGTTTCACGAAGAAGATGAATATGCTTTACAAATCCCTCATCCAGTTCAGGTTATCTTACCAAATGGAGGAGGTGGGGGGGGGGTTCATAGCCCATGACTGGTGATGAAGGACTGTCTATGGGGTTAGGGTTAGGGTTAGGGGGTAGGATTAGGGGTTAGGGTTAGCGATTAGGGGTTAGGGTTGGTTTAGATGGTTAGAGTTAGAAGGTTAGGATTAGGGTGAAGATTAGGGTTAGGGTTTAGGGGTTAGGGTTGGGGTGACAGTTAGGGTTAGGGTCAGGGTTAGCATCAGGGTTAGGGTCACAGTCAGGGTCAGTGTCAGGGTCAGGGGATAGGGTTTAGGGTTTACAGTTTAGGATTTAGGGTTTGGGTTTAGGGGTTATGTTTTCGGGGTTAAGGGTTAGGGTTAGACTCACGGTCAATGTTTCTTTTACGTTTAGGGTTTCGGGGTTATGGTGTAGGGGTTCAGGTTTGGGTTTAGGGTTCAGGTTTGTGGTTACGGTTAGGGTTTGGATTATGATTTGGGATTCAGGGTTCTGGGTTACGGTGTAGGGTTTAGGTTTAGGATTATGGTTGGTGTTGTAGTTGGGGTTATGGTAGTATTAGTGTTATGGTTTGGTTTAGAGTTAGGATTTAGAGTTAGGGTTAGGGTTATGGTTAGAGTTAGGGTTAGGGTTAGAGTTATGTTCCAGGAGTCACCAGTCGCTGATCCCAGAGCAGTGCAGTTGTCTTTCCGAAGGATAACTTGAGGGTACAAGGGAGGTTGCCGGTTAGGATTAGTCTTTGGTTTCCAAGGTCATACAACTGTATTGTCACTGATCGTGGAGGCCTCTGCAATTCTTTCGGGCAGCTGCAGCCAGGCCTTGAAAACGACATGGTGATATTCCAGGTTCTATGCCGAGTGATCCTGCACCACTTCTGGATCCCAGGTGCGTGGTGTTGTCAGACTTTGTTATTGGGTCTACATGAGGAGAGACCCCTAGCTAGCCTTATGGTTCAGTCCAAGGACGTTGCCTGGCCTGAAGCAGCTCCAGTCTCGTGATCTCCCTCTAGGGGTAAAGTGAGGTCCCATGAGAAGGTGTGGTTCAAGTGTAGGGTTAGGGTTCGAGATATGATCGGTTTCTGTTGAGGGTTCTTGTTAAATTTAGGGTTAGGTTTAGGGTTTGTCCCCAGGACGTTCCAGGGGTGAACACACAGTAGTGCAGTTTCTTCCCGAAAGACTGAATTGAGGGCACAAGGGAGGGTGCTGGTTAGGATTTGTCTTTGGGTTCCAAGGCCTGACAAATGTATGGGTCACCCTTCCAGTAGGCCTTGGGATGCGTTCCTGCAGCTGCAGTCGCGCTTTGGAAATGACATAGTGATGTTCCAGGTTCCATGCCAAGTATTTCTGCACTGAGTCTCCAACCTGTGTGTGTGCTGTTGTCAGACTTTGGAATTGGGTCCCCTTGGGGAGAGAACCTTAGCTAGGGTGAGAGATCAGTCCAGGGTCGTTGCCAGGGCCAAAGTAACTCCAGTTTCATAATTTCCCTCGAGGGCTGAATTGAGGGCCCATGCGAGGGTGCAGGTCAAGTCTAGGGTTAGGGTTAGAGATAGGGTTAGGTGGAGGTTTCGGGATATGGTTAGGGTTACAGTCAGGGTTAGGGTTAGGTTCCAGGAGGCTGCACACACTGAACCCACAGCAAAGCAGATTTCTCCACAAAAGGCTGAGTGGAGTTCACAAGGGAGGTTCCCATTCTGGAGTAATCTTTGGGTTCCAAGTGCAGATAAATGTGTGAGCCACCCTTCACATAGTCCTCTGAGATCTTCTCGTGCAGCTGCAGTCGCGCTTTGGAAATGATAGGGTGATGTTCCAGGTTCTATGCTGAGAAGTTCTCCATCGATTCTCCAGCCTGTGTGCGTGCTTTTGTCAGACTTTATAATTGGGCCCCCATGGGGAGAAAACTTTAACTAGGGTTAGAACTCTTTCAGGGAAGTCGTCAGGGCCGAAGCAACACCAGGGTTTTGATATCCATGAAAGGCTGAAGGGCACATGCCCAGCTGTGGTCTGGTGTAGACTTAGTGAGATAGATAGGTTAGGTGTAGATTGAAGGTTATAGTTTAGGGTTATGGTTAGGGTTAGGTCCCAGGAGCTTCCAGGCCCTGACCCCACAGCAGAGCAATTGTTTCCCCAAAGGACTTACTCTAGTTCACAAGGGAGGGTGCCAGAGAAGTTTAGACTTTGGGTTGCAAGGCCAGACAAATATATGGGCCACCCTTTGGATAGGCCTCAGGATTCCTCTCGTGCAACTACAGTCGTGCTTTGGAAATTACATGGTGATGTTCCAGCTCCATGCCGAGTATTTCTTCCCCGATTCTCGACCCCATGTGCGTGCTGTTGTCACAGTTTGGTTTGGGTCCCCATGGGTAGAGAGCCTTAGCTATGGTTGGGATTCGGTCCAGGGATGTCTCCTGGGCCAAAGTGACAACAGTGTTGTGAATTCCATAGAGGGCTGAAGTGAGGGCACATGAGTGACTTAGTGAGATAGATAGGGTTACGTGTAGGTTGAGGGTGGTGGTCAGGATTAGTCTTTGGGTTCAAAGACCAGACAAATGTATGGGCCACTCTTCTTCTAGGCCTCAGGAATCCTCTCCTGCAGCTGCAGTTGCGCTTTGGAAATGACATGGTGATGTTCTAGATTCTATGTCGTGTATATCTGCACCGATTCTCGGACCTGAGTGTGTGTGTGCTGTTGTCAGACTTTTGTATCGGATACCGATTGGGAGAGAGCCTTATCTAGGGTTAGGGTTCAGTCCAGGGAAGTCAGCAGGGCCGAAGCGACACCAGTGTTGTGAATTCCATGGAGGCCTGAAGTGAGGGCACATGTGGGGCTGTGGGTGTTGTGTAGACCTAGTGAGATAGATAGGATTACATGTACGTTGAGGGTTATGGTTAGGGTTACGGTTACGTTTAGGGTTAGGTCCCAGGAGGCTCCAGACACTGACCCCACAGCCGAGCAGTTGTCTCCAAAAAGGGCTGAGTGGAGTACAAAAGGAAGGTGTCGGTCAGGAATAGTGTTTGGGTTCCAAGCCCAGACAAATGTGTGGGCCACCCTTCAGGTAGCCCTCAGGAATCCTGCCGTGCACCTGCAGTTGCGGTTTGGAAATGACATGGTGATGTTCCAGGTTCTATGCTGAGTATCTCTGCACCTATTCTCCAACCCGTGTGCATGCTGTTGTCAGACTTTGGAATGGGTCTCCAAGGTGACAGAGCCTTATCTAGGGTTAAGGTTTCATCCAGGGACTTTGCCACGGTCGCAGCGACTCTGGTTTCATGATCTCCCTCGAGGTCTGAATTGAGTGCCCACAGGAGGATGCAGGTCATATATAGGGTTTGATTTAGAGATACAGTTATGTGTACATTGCGGGTTAGGGTTAGGGTTACAGTTAGGGTTAGGGTCAGGTCCCAGAGGCTCCAGGCACTGACTCACAACAGTGCAGTTGTCTCCCCGAAGGTTGAGTGGAGTACACAAGTGAAGGTGCTGGTAAGGATTAGTATTTGGGTTCTAAAGCAAGACAAATGTATGGGTAAGCCTTCTTGTAGGCCTCAGGAATCCTCTTGTGCAGCTGCAGTCGCGTTTGGAAATGACATGGTGATGTTCCATGTTCCAAGCCGATTTTCTGTATCGATTCCCCAACCCGTGTGCTTCCTGTTGTCACACTGTGAAATTGGTTCCCTGTGGGCAGATACCCTTATCTAGGGTTAGGGTTTGGTCCAGGGAAGTGCCAGGGCTGAAGCGACACCAGTGTTGTGAAATCCATGGAGGGCTGAAGTGAGGACACATGCGCGGCTGTGGGTCTGGTGTAGACTTAATGAGATAGATAGGGTTAGGTGTAGGTTGAGGGTTATACGTTAGGGTTATGGTTAGGTCCAAGGAGATTCCAGGCCTTGACTCCACCTCCGAGCAGTGGTCTCCCCAAAGGGCTGAGTGGAGTACACATGGTAGGGTGCTGGTCAGGATTAGTCTTTGGCTTCCAAACCCGACAAATATATGGGCCACCCTTCGTTTAGGCCTCAGAATCCTCTAGTGCAGCTGCAGTCACACTTTGCAAATGACATGGTGATGTTCCAGGTCCCCTGCCAAGTATTTCTTTACCAATTCTCAAACCCGTGTGTGTGCTATTGTCACACTTTTGAATTGGGTCTCCATGCGGAGAGACCCTTAGCTAAGGTTAGGGATCAATCCAGAGAAGTCGCCAGGATCGAAGCAACACCAGTGTTGTGAATTCCATGAAGAGCTGAAGTGAGGACACATGCATGACTTAGTGAGATAGATAGGGTTACGTGTAGGTTGAGGGTTATGATTAGGGTTACAGTTAGCGTTAGGGTTAGGTCCCAGGAGGCTCCAGGCAGAGCCTGTGACCCCACAGAAGAGCATTTGTCTCCACGAAGGACTGAGTGGTGTACACAAGTGAGGGTGCTGGTCAGGAGTAATTTACATTCACACACACGCTCACCCCACAACTTCTTTATACCTTCATCAGTTAATGGATACTTGGACTTACCCATAATTTGGCTACTGGTGACGATGCTGGTATAAATATCTGGTGCAGGCAATTTTACTACTAGGTGTTGACCCAAAGGGTACCAAACTACACTCTCGGTTTTAAAGTTTATTTTGCCTGATATAAGTATTGCTACTGGCTTTCTTTTGACATTACTGGCATGAAAAATGTTTTTTCATTCCCTCAATTAAAATCTGCAGGTGACTTAAGTCCAAATAGGGCTTTGTAGGTAGAATCTTGATAGGCCTTGTTTTTTTGTTTGTTTTTTTTTCTTTCTTTTTTAATTAATCAATTTATTTATTTATTTATTTATTTATTTATTATTATTATTATTTTTGGTCCATTCTGACACCCTATCCAATGTCTTTTGATTGGAGCATTTAGTCGATTTACATTCAGAGTAAATATTGATAGGCATATATTTAGTGCCATTCTACTAGTTTTTTGCCATTGTTTCTTGATGTTTTCTCTGATCCTTTCTTGTCTGTAACACTTTTGGTCTTTCATTTCCACTCCAACAGTCTGATTTAAATATTATTTTCTTTTGACTGGTAGTACATTCTTTACTTTTTAAAAATATTTCTTCTTTTTTAAAATTGAAGCCCAAGTTAGTTACCTTATAGTGGAATACAGTTTCAGGATTAGGGTTTAGTGATCCGTCAATTACAATATATATCCAATACTCATCCCGATTGCCCTCCCCAATTCCCATCACTCATTTAGCCCATACCCCTATTCAGTAATCCTCAAGGAACCCTGAGCTTCTTCCCTCTACTTAACAGTCTCTTATTGTTTGACTCCCTCTCTGTTTGTATCTTATTTTTGCTTTCCTTTTACTATGTTCATCAGTGTTATTAAATTCCACAGATGAGAGAAATCATAGGATGTGTGTCTTTATCTGACATATTTGGCTTAGCATAATAAAGTCTGGTTCCATCCACTTTGTTGCAAATAGCAAGACTTTACTCCTTTTGATCGCCAAGTAATATTCCATTGCATGAATATACCACATGTTTTTTATCCATTCAACTGTCAATGGTCATTTGGGCTCTTTGCATAATTTAGCTATTGTTGATAATGCCACTATAAACATTGGAGTGCATGTGTCATTTTAAGTCAGAGTTAGTGTATCCTTTGGATAAATACCTAGTTGTGCAATTGCTGGGGCCTAGTGTAGTTCTATTTTTGGTTTTTGTAACGAATCTCCATACTATTTTCCAGAGTAGCTACACCACTTTGCATTCCCACCAGCATTGCAAAAGCGTTCTCTTTCTCTGCATCCTTGCCAACATCCGCCGTTTCCTGAGATGTTAAATTTAGCCATTTTGATACGTGTGAGGGGATATGTCATTATGGTTTTGATTTGTATTTCACTTATGATGAGTGAGGTTGAGCATCTTTTCATGTGTGACCAATCTGGATGCCATCTTTCTTAAAGTGTCTCTTCATGTTTTTTGCCCATTTCTTCACTGGATTATTTGGTTTTTGGATGTTGAGTGTGATAATTTTTTATAGATTTTGGATACTAACCTTTATCTGATATGTCACCTGCAAATATCTTCTCCCATTCCATTCAGTTGCCTTTTAGTTTTGCTGACTGTGTCCTCTGCTGTGCAGAAGCTTTTTATCTTGAGGTCCCAATAGTTCATTTTGGTTTTTATTGTCCTTGCTTCTGTAACATAACAAGCAAGAAGAAGCTGCAGTCAGGTTCAAAGAGGTAGGTTGCCTTTTTTCTCCTCTAGGATTTATATGGTTTCCTGTCTTACATTTAGATCTTTCATCCATTTTGAGGTGTGTGTGTGTGCGTGTGTGTGTGTGGTTTAAGAACATAGTCCAGGTTCATACTTCTCACTGTCCAGTTTTCCCAGTACCATTTGCTGAAGAGACACTTTTTTTCCCTTGGATATTCTTTCCTGCTTTGTCAAAGACTACTCAGCCATATATTTGAGGATCCATTTCTGCGTTCCCTATTCTGTTCCTTTGATCTATGTGTCCGTTTTTGTGCCGTATCATACTGTCTTGTGATTGAGGCTTTCTAATGCAGGATAAAGTCCAGAATTGTAATGTCTCCATCTTTGTTTTTCTTTTTCAACATTACTTTGGCTCTTTGAGGTCTTTTCTGGTTCCATACAAATTTTAGGATTGTTAGTTCTAGCTCCGTGAAGAATGCTGGTGTTATTTTGATAGGAATTGCATTAAATGTGTCCATTGCTTTGGGTAGTATTGACATTTTAACAATATTTGTTCTTCTAATCCATGAGCATGGGTTTTTTTCATTTCTTTGTGTCTTCTTCAACTTCTTTTATAGACGTTGTATGGTTTGTTCTTTTAATTTTTTTTAATGTTGATTTATTTTTGAGAGAGAGAGTGAGCGAGCAAGCAAGAGTGCATGAGCAGGGGAGGGGCAGAGAGAGAGAGGGAGACACAGACGCTAAGGCAGGCTCCAGACTCCAAGATGTCAGCACAGAGCCCATTGTGGGACTCCATCCCACAAATGCAGGATCATTTCCTGAACCAAAGTCAGCACTTAACCGACCGAGCCACCCAGGCACCCCTCTATTGTTTTAAGTGTACTGATCTTTTACCTCTTTCGTTAGATCTATCCCTGGGTATTTTATGGTTTTCAGTGCAGTTTAATGAGATCAATTCCTTGATTTCTCTTTCTTCTGATTCATTATTGGTGTATAAAAATGCAATCAATTTCTACATATTGATTTTACATTCTGAGACTTTCCTGAATTGCTGTATCAGTCCTAGAAGTTTTTTGGTGGAGTCTTTTGGATTTTCCATGGAGAGTATCATGTCTGTGAGCAGGGAAAGTTTGACTCCTTGCCAACTTGGACACCTTGTATTTCTTTCTTTCTTTTTTTTTTTTTTTTTTTTTTTTTTTTTTTTT
>NW_024412439.1:12729333-12756609 GCF_014898765.1 Herpailurus yagouaroundi | reverse complement strand
TTTTTTTTTTTTTTTTTTTTTTTTTTTTTTTTTTTTTTTTTTTGTCTGATTGCTGAGGCTAGGACTTCCAACAGAATGGTGAATAACAGTGCTGAGAGTGGACATCCCTGTCGTTTTCCTGACCTTAGGGGGAAAGTTCTCAGTTTTTCACCATTGAAGATATTAGCTATGGAAGATGATATTAGCTGTTTCATATCTGGACATTCTCATGTTGAGGCATGATACTCCTATCCCTCCTTTCATGAGGTGTTTTTTTTTTTCATCAAGAAAGGATGGTGCTGCATTTTGTCAAACGTTTTTCTGTATCTATTGAGAGGAACCTGTGGTTGTTATCCTTTCTTTTATCAATGTGATGTGTCACATCAGTTGATTTGCAGATATTGAATCTGTTGTGCATCCCAGGAATAAATTCCACCTCATTGTGCTGAATAATTCTTTTTTATGTATTGTTTGATCTGGTTTGCTACTCTTTGTTGAGAATTTTTGCATCCAGGGTCATCAGGGAAATTGATCTGTAGTTTTCCTTTTTAGTGGGGTTTTGTCCAGTTTGGACTCAGGGCCATACTGGCCTCATAGAATGAGTTTGGAAGTGTTCCTTTCATTTCTCTGGCCATGATCTTATCTTGTTCTTTCATCTGGGATGCGCTCCTCTTGTCTTGGCATTTTAGCTGAGTATTTGTCTTCTCTGTGTTACCAAAGCTCATTATGTTACCTGCCTGTGAGATGAATTGCTTTATGAAGAGGAGATCATCTAGTGTCCAGGGCCTGGCACATCAGGGATTGTCTTTGGTGTGTGTTGCATGCACTGTTTTGTGTTCTGGCCACACTATCCTTCAGGCCAGTTGTATGGGCAATGTATGGTCCTTGGCCAGAATGTGGTGAGACTTGTCTAGGTCTGCTCTGATCTGCTTGTTAATGAGACTTGAAACGACTGCCACTCGAAGTGAAGTCCTGCATAACTGTCTGGTCAAGAGAGGTGGTGTGGTCATGGGATTCCACTGGTCTTCTGGGGAATGGGCCAGCTCCATTGGGACTGAGGCAAGCTTGAATGACCTAGAAGGCCAGTCTCTCCAGAGCACAAGAAGTTGGGGTTGGTGTAAGCACCTTGGGCAGCCAGTGTGGGAATTGCCTTGTTTCCAGCAGATGGCTCTGTGTTTATGCCAGAGGGGAGGGGGGGAGGGGGAGCGGGGGCAGAGCAGGGAAATGGCACCACGCAGCTCCTCTGTCCTAGCTCTTTGTCTCCTCATTGTGAACACTGCTTCTCAGGGATGCTCTCCACGATGAGTACATAATCTCCCCACTGTGTGCAACAGGCGTTGTACAGATCACTGTTTCCATGCCATCTGCCTGCAAGTTGTTTGCTGCCTTCTCCTCAGGAGTAGGCCAGTGCCCTCGGGGCTGTATCCCAGCAAGCCTGCTAACCTTTAAAACCTCACAATCTTGGGGTGCCTGGATGGCTTGGTTAAGTGTCTGACTCTTGATCCTGGATCAGATTATGACCTCATGGTTGTGGGATTCTCTCTTTCCCTCTCGTCCTGCCCCTCCCTTGCATGTACTCTCTCTCGCTCTAAAAATAAACTTTAAAAAAAAAAAACTTAGTGGCACGGAATACCTTATTTAGGCAAGACTGCCTCTGAGGGGAATGGCAGGGATCTATCAGTTAAATTTCCAGCACTGACTACGAAATTCTTTGCTGACTGGTTAAAGGTTACATTCCTGCAGGAATGAAATTAGGTTTAGTGACATGGGGTCTTAACATAAGTAACGTTGGGCCTGTGATTTTTCTTAACATTCCAAACCCAAATTTTTACACATACATTTTTTAATTAAATGTATAGCCCTAAATAATATTTTAGCCATCACTGCCGGCCCAATGATCATGTCCTGTGAAACTGTGGCCATGTCCCAATCATAGGTGAAGATCAACTCTGTGGCTCTAAGTCTAACCCCTTGAACTCCCTATCATTATTCAAGTCTTTGAATATCTCTTTGATTTGGAGATATGTGATTCTCTTGTATTCCTGCCAAAAATATGCGTGAAAATATTAAAGCAAGGATTCTTTACAATAAGTGAGCCAGTCACAATGATTCATCTGGCCGTGTGTATATTTTTATTTTTGACAATGTTCAGGCATGATGTGAGTACATCCTGTAAAATCTGAGTATCATTCATTATCTAGGATAACCACCTTTATGGAAAGCCATTCAATGACATGTTCGTTCAAGATCAGAAAAACACTTAATTTACATACCCAGTGGTATATACATACGTTATCTTAAAATATGTGAAGTAGACGTTTCTATGAAGTGTTTATCATGCATTCAGCTTTCTGTACCATGAATGCTATTATTTAAATTAAACAATAGTAAAAACAACAAGAATAGGTACATGGCCATCACTAGTAACTAATACTAGAACTAGTTATATAATATTATGTATTGAAAAATAAAACCATGATTACTAATGTTTTCATTCATGATGGGCTTCTAGTTACCAATAAAAAATTGGGAAGATAGTACTGAGTCTCCACATACATCAGACTGTTTTCTGACTATTGATGTCATATGAGTTGGTACATTATCATAATCAATATCCCAAAGAGATATGGTAGTATTAACTAAAATTTATATGTTTACTCAGATTTCTTTGGTTTTAACCTCTCCTGTTCCAGACTCATCCCCGCTGGCATATTACATTTAGTCATCCTGTCTCCTTAGGCTCCACCTGGTCACAAACATTTTTAGATTTTCCATATTTTTCATAATCTGCAAAGTTTTGAGGGTACATTTGTAGAATGTATTTTGCAGAATGATCCTTGGTTGGGATATGTCTAACGTTTGTTCATATGCTTAGGCCAGAGGTCATGTGTTTTGGAGCAGAAGATCCAGAGGCATAATGCCATCCATAATTATCACTTCACATAAAGAATGTTTACTCTGAAGATTGGGGTCTTTTGTGGTTCCATACAAATTTTAGGACTGTTCTAGTTCTGTGAAAACTGCTGTTGGTATTTTGATGCAGATTGCATTAATTGTGTCAATTGCTTTGGGAAGTATAGACAATTTCACTACATTTGTACTTCTGATCCATGAGTATGGGATGTCCTTCCATTTCTTTGTGTCATCTTGAATTTCTTTCATCACTGTTTTACAGTTTTCAGAGTATAGGTCACTCACCACTTTGGTTAGATTCACTCATAGATATCTTATTATTTGGTGTGCAACTGTAAATGGAACTCTTTTCTTAATTTCTCTTTCTACTGCTTCATGATTGTTGTCTAGAAATGCAACAGATTTCTGTACAATGATTGTGTATCCTGTGATATTGCTGAATTTATTTTATCAGTTCTAGCAGTTATTCGGTGGACTCTTTAGGGTTTTCTATATATAGTGTCATGTAATCTGCAAAGTGTGAAAGTTTCACTTCTTCCAGATTTGTATTTGTTTTTTTGTGTGATTGCTGTGGCTTGGACTTCCAGTACTATGTTTATGAAATGTGGTGAGAGTAAACATCCTTGTCTTCTTCCTGACCTTATAGGAAAAGCTCTCAGATTTTCCCCGCTAAGGACGATGTTAACTGCGGGGTTTTCATAGATAACTTTTATTACATTGCTGTATGTTCCCTGTAAACCTACTTTAGGGGGTTATAATCATGAATGGATGTTGTACTTTGTCAAATGCTTTTTTCCGCATGTATTGATATGACCGTATTTTTTTTTGAAACATTTATTCATTTTTGAAAGAGACAGAATGTGAGTGGGGTAGGGCCAGAGAGAGAGGGAGACACAGAATTTGAAGCAGGCTCCAGGCTCTGAGCTGTCAGCAGAGAGCCCAACACAGGGCTTGAATCATGAACCATATGGTCATGACTTGAACCAATGTCAGACGCTTCAAGGGATGAGCCACCCAGGAGCCCTGATCATATGGTTCTTATCCTTTCTCCCAGTGATGTAATGCATCACAGTGATTGATTTGCAAATATGGAACCACCTTGCAGCTTGGGAACAAAGCCACTTAATTGTGGTGAATGATTTTTTAAAGGTATTTTTGAATTTGGTTGGTAGTATTTGAGAATTTTTTTCATCCATGTTCATCAAGGGTATAGGCCCGGAGTTCTCTTTTCTAGTGGACTCTTTATCAGGTTTTGGTATCAGGGTAAGGCTGGCCTCATAGCATGAATTTGGAAGTTTTCCATCCTTTTTTATATTTTGGAATAGCTTAAGATGAGGTCTTAACCATGTTTTAACTGTTTGGTGGAATTCACCTGTGAAGTCACCTGCTCCTCTACTTTTGATTGAGAGTTTTTTGATTACTGACTCAATTTGTTTGCTGGCTATTGTTTATGTTTTCTTTTTCTTTCTGTTTCAGTTTATGTAACATATGTTTCTAGGAATTTATCTGTTTCTTGTAAATTGTCCAAATTTTTGACTTACAAGTTTTCATAATATTATGATTTTTTGTATTTATGAGGTGTTGGCTGTGATTTCTCCTCTCTCATTTGTGATTTTACTTTTTTTAAATTTTTTTTAACGTTTATTTATTTTTGAGATAGAGACAGAGCATGAATGGGGGAGGGTCAGAGAGAGAAGGAGAAACAGAATCTGAAACAGGCTCCAGGCTCTGAGCTGTCAGCGCAGAGCCCAACGCGGGGCTTGAACTCACAGGGTGTGAGATTATGACCTGAGCCCAAGTCGGAGGCTCAATCGACTGAGCCACCCAGGTGCCCCTCTCATTTGTGATTTTCTTTGAGTCCTCTTTTTTCCCCCCTCTGATACATGTATTGCTACCCCGGCTTTCTTTTGACCTTCATTTGTGTGATGTTTCTTGACATCCTCTCATTTTCAATCTGTAGGTGTCTTGAGGTCTAAAATGGGTCACTTGCAGACAGCATATAAATCTGTTTTGTTTTTTCATCCATTTTTACACTCTATGTCTTTTTATTGGAGCATTCATTCCATTTACATTCAAATTAATTATTGATTTGTATGTATGTATTGCCATTTTATTACCTGTTTTGTTGTGGTTTCTAATGATTTTCTCAACCCTTTCTTGTCTTTCTCTTTCATGTTTTGTTGATTTACCTTAGTGATTTGATTTCTTTCTCCTTATTCTTTGCATATTTATGAGTGGTTTTTGATGTATGGTGACCATTAGGTTTTTACATAATTTCTTTGCTTTTAGCTGTTTGTATTAAGTTGATGGTCATTTACCTCTGAACTCATTATTTTCTCCTCCCTATGTTTTGGTAATATAATTATATTTTATATCCATTTTTGTGAGTTCCTCAACTGATGTTTTACAGAAATATTCATTTTTACTGGATTTGTGTTTCCTACCTCTCTACTGTCACTTTCGGTCTCTTCTTTCCACTCAGAGTCCCTCTTAATATTTCTTGCAGGACTGGTTTAG
The DNA here is from genome assembly GCF_014898765.1 of Herpailurus yagouaroundi. Classification (NCBI taxonomy): domain Eukaryota; kingdom Metazoa; phylum Chordata; class Mammalia; order Carnivora; family Felidae; genus Herpailurus; species Herpailurus yagouaroundi. The sequence goes on along the minus strand of NW_024412439.1, from coordinate 12,751,200 downwards.
TGATACAAACTCCTTTAGTTTTTGTTTGGGAAACTCTGTCTCCTTCTGTTCTGAATGATAGCCTTGCTGGATAGAATATTCTTGGCTGCTGATTTTTCCATTCAGCACTTTGAACATGTCATGTCACTTCCTTCTGACTTGCCAAGATTCTGTTAACAAATCACAGCTGTCCTTTGGTGGCTGGGAGCTATGGACCAGGGCAACCAGGGGCTCAAGGCTGTGCACAGAGTGCATCAGGGGCTGGGGGGGGTGGGGGGGGGTGGGACAGATGAGGGTAGCTGGGGGTACACAGCTGGGTGTGGTACAGCTGGGCACAGTGTGCAGTGGCAGCTTTGCCTGCAGCTGGCCAGACAAGGTGCCCATGCAGTTTTAACAGTTTGCCCTGAGGCCAGCAGGCTTGGAGTGGGTGAGTCCCCCAGAGAACTCTTGGGACTGGCACACAGCTAGCACGTAGGGTAGCAAGCGTCTTTGTAGGTCCACTCCCTGGTAAGTGCCTCTGTGCTTAATCTGGGTGGGGCGAGGGGGGGGGGAGGGAATGGTCCCTGTGAGCTCCCTCATTGTTGGAAAAGTACCCTCACCACTCAGAAGTCAGCATGAACAGATCTGCCTCCTGTTGCCTTGGCACTGTGTAAAATGCCATGTTTACATTGCCTCTCTACACAGGCAGGGACCTGGCTATCACTCATCCTCCTGGATCACCCAGTGCTGGGTCAGCTGACCTCCAAAGCTCCAGGATCCAAACCCAAGGGAATTCAGCCCCCCTGGGTTTTAAAGCCAAAGGTTCTGGGGATTAGTCTTCCCTGTGTGAGCTCCCTGGTGTGAGGGCTCACTTTCTCTGCCCTCTCTGCAGGCAGCCGCCCTCCACCTTTCTGACCTTCCTAACCTTTCAGGTACAGCTTCTATCTATTTAGTTGTGGAGTTTGTTCTGCCACTCTTTGGATCGCTCTGTGGTTATGGACTTGGATGTGGATGTTACGTAGTTGAAAACATGGGACAGGGTGAGCTCAGGGTCCTCTTACTCTAATATTATTAATTTTTTTAAATCTCTTCATCTTTCGGGTTGTTGAGACATGGTCAGACTCCCATCACGCACGCACTTCAGGATTAGAAAGGAACTTTCCCACATTTGCTTCTGTATTTTATGTTTTGAAACTCTCTTTAATGAAGTATAATTTACATATAACAAATAGCCTTCAAGTTAAAGGGTATAATTTGATGAGACTTGATCTCATGGGTACAGCACCATGAAGTCATATGGTTTCTCTCTAAACCTTAAATCATGATCCCTTTGTGTCTAGTGCTAATGTTGCTTTTGAAGTAAGGACTACATTTTTTTTTTTTTTACATTTTCAGATACTGCCCAGGTGTCTGAATGACTGCACTGGGGTACCTAACTTCTTTTCTGATAGACTATATTCCTGTAAGTATTGCAGTCAGTGTACCTTTGGACTTTATCCTGTGCTGTATCTTTCAGTCTGTTCACTTAATTTTCTTTCAGTACTTTAATGTTGAGGGATTCATAATTGGATTGATTTTCACTAAATGGTATGAGCTGCAGTTCCAACCATGACAGAAAGCATGGGCTTCCTGTGTTAGGTACTCAAGAGCAAGGCAGATATCCTGGGCACTTGAGCTGAGAATGTCACTCTTTTTGCCAGCCCTCTTCCCTACCCTTGGAGACAAGAGTCTCCTTTTGGTCACACAGAAATGTAGGTGAAGTCAGCAGAGAAAGGTCCCTTCTCTTCCCTTCCCTTTGTCTCTCAAACTCCCTGTCGCTACCTTCTGCCTGTCCCTTTCTCTGACTCAATCCCCCAGGTCCTCTGCTCCAATCCAGCCACGATCAGGGTGTCCTCCAGCTGCTGGCCTCTACCCTGTCCATTCCCTCAGTGAGGAAACTGCAGGAGGATTATGTAGTTCACAGGTCTGATCCAGAAATCTCTGCTCCTCAGAGCCCTCCTACACGTGGTGCTGTCTGTGGAGACCTGGCACCCTGGGCAAGGGTTTGACTCCATGTGTGGCCTCCTCACTCCTCTCCCACAGTCACTGCTGGTCCCTCATCCTTCCCCACCATTAGAACTCCGCCATTTCCCAGGGACAGATACCTGTCTATCTGACCCCAAGGCACCAGGGAGTCAGTGAATATTTCTAAAATAAATGAGCATAAGCACCCCATCAATCTAGATATAGGAAGGTCCCATCACCCCAGAAAACTCCCTCGGGCTCCCCTGCACAAAGGGTGATCTTCTATCCTCTATTTCTGCCAGTTTGTTACCTGTGTGTACAGGAACCCCACTGTGTGCACTCGAAGGGGAGTGAGAGTAGATGGGTCTAGAAGCAGACGCCGACACAGAAAACGATGACAGGTGGTTTAGGGGACAGTAGGAAGGACAAAGTGGAGGGGACAGGATGGGCAGGGAAAGCATTCAGGCAGATCTGACACCTTCTTAAAATGTATATACAAACACAACACCATAGTCTGTCACCGTGCACAGTCCTCTTCAAATTTCAAGAGTTGTCCTATAAGGCAAAGAGAGTTTGGGTATTTCCCTCTGATCTTATGTCTTCCTACAGGCATTCTGTCTTCTGTAGTTTATCTGTGGCTGTGACCTCAGATGAACACTTTAGTGTGTGGCTGCATCTGTGAGATTATATGTAATGGAAAATGATTGTCTTCAGATCTGGATCTCTGAATGTACACAGGCTCATAATTATCTTTTCTTTCTTTGTCTGGCAGGGCCCGAATTTTAATAGAAAAACAAGGGACCTTACCTTATTGTTTAAAACCGTGATTCCCAATCCCTGGGCTGAGTTGTTAACAGTCTTAGTTTAATGAACTCCCATGACCATCTTTTTTGGAGGATCTTTGTGTGGAGATATCTCAATTGAAACTGTGAGAAGGGTGAGTGGACACTTCCCAGAGATTTTGCAGATGCTTTATGTATATAATGTCTTCTTTTTAAAATGTTCTTAGAAACAAATATTACCCGTTTTCACAGAAAACACAGCTGAGCCTCTGTGTAGGTCCCACTGAGAACTGGTATTAGGGCTGAGATAGCAGTAACACAGGCAAAACCTCAGGATATTGTGAGAGAAGTCTGAGGAGACGACAGGGGTCCAGCGGGGGCAATTTCTGGCCAACCCTGAATTGTAGGTTGACCCACTAAGTGGGCCTGAGTCTGACTCAGGCTGAAGGCCAATGCAGGCACTCAGCTGATCTAGATCCTGTCTCCACTTTTAGTCTCACTGAGGGATAGGAACTTGGGCATACAGCATTTTCATAACACCAAGTTAAATTCCCCATATCTCCAGGGCTTTTTTTCCCCCACAAATACCCAGAACCTTCAGGAAAATCCAGGGAGACAATCTTTTTAAATGATTACCTGCGTGCACTTTGGCAACACACTGACATTTTGGAGATGAACACTGCATTGTGCACTGAGAGCCACCCCACATAGCGGCTCTGTGTGGACCTCACACTCCCTGCTCAGGCTGTGGCCAGGAATGACCTCCAACTGCATCTCACTAACCCCAACACCCTCCCCTCTGCACCTCCTCAAACTCTGCTTACTGTGCTCAACTTCCCTTCTATTCCTGTATGATTCAAGGCTCCCCCATTTTTGCACTGGATCCTTCACCAGTGTTTCCATTATGGTGATCACAAGGTCTGCGTCATTTAATGCATGTCCCTCTTTCACACAGGACATCTGATGCTCTAAAAGTTAGGGGTGCGCCTCATTCTTTACAGAACCCAAAACATTGTGTCTCCAAAATATGCACCAGTGCTGCTGATACGTCTGCTTTTGTGTAAAAAATCCTCTCATTTGACAAGAGAAATGTATAGCTCACCATATTACAGGGAAATGACACTGCCCATTGTATGTATGTCCTGAGAAACTTGAGATATGCTACAGTGTCCTCAGGCAGTTGGTAGTTGCATTGCCAAGACTCACAGCCATCTCTACATCATTCCCACAAAGTCAATCGTGAAGAAGGTGAATATACTTTACCAGCCTCTCATCCAGTTCAGGTCATCTTAACAAATAGAGGAGGTGGAGGAGCTGGTGGTGGAGGGGGACGTGGCCTATAGCCCATGACTGGTGGTGAAGGGTGGTCCATGGGGAACAGCCTGCAAGGCGATCCTGGGAAAGGACCAGGCCCTCTTGAATACATAATAGCCTGCGGGAGAGAAATGAAAGGTATGTTCATAGGACAGAACAGAGCACCAACACCAGCAAAAAGCGGAAGGCCAAAGCAGCAGTGCTCTTATCCTACTAGCTTCCCCACCACCAGGTGATTGGGGTAAACTAGTGTCTCCACGTGTCTGGAAATGTTGAAACAGCAAGGGCTCTTTTCATACAAGATTTATAGATTGAATACCAAACTAGCAAAGTAGCATATTCCAGATAGGAAGGCACCTCTGTCCAGGATCACCCTCCACCCTTCATCCCCCTCCACCACAGAGGGGTGCTTATGTGTATGTGAAGCTGCTTATGTGTATGTGAAGAACTACAGAATAAAAAGGAATGACAATGCCAGTGTCCACACATGCAATCATAGCCCTCGTGGCTCAAAGCTCTGCCTCTAAGCCCCTGCCTGTGCCCAATCTACTTCTGTCCCGACAATGGGGTCTCCTCCTCTCTGGAAGTGCTATCCATGGGCACAGAGACACATGGGGAGATGGGGATCCTGAGGGTCTGTAGAGGGCCTGGGAAAGCATGCTCTTAGAGAAACAGGTAACCTATACATGTTAGTTGGGTTCGTCTAACTTCTTTTATTTTTTTTTTAATTTTTTTTTCAACGTTTTATTTATTTTTGGGACAGAGAGAGACAGAGCATGAACGGGGGAGGGGCAGAGAGAGAGGGAGACACAGAATCGGAAACAGGCTCCAGGCTCTGAGCCATCAGCCCAGAGCCTGACGCGGGGCTCGAACTCCCAGACCGCGAGATCGTGACCTGGCTGAAGTCGGACGCTTAACCGACTGCGCCACCCAGGCGCCCCTCGTCTAACTTCTTTTAATTCAGAGGTACTTCTCAGCTTAAGTACAGTACATTTTGCAGGGTAATTGTGTCCTCTGGAAAAATGAGGTGAAATTCTAAAAGACAAACTTAACACAAACGCACTTTGATGTCTGGTGTAAGTTTCCATGTTTTAGTGATACCTGTGACACAGGACACGAGATAACGTGCTCATGTGAACACAAGTGAAGGACACTGTGGGGACTTGCCACACGGGTAATTTTGGATTTTTTCCTCTTCACAACTTAAGTTCCAGTACACGTTTTCTATGACAAATATGCCACCTCTTATAGTTCAGAGTATTTATACCCAGGGCACACCTGAAGGGATTCTGGACAGCATGTTTACCAAAATGCTAATGGGTATGACATTTACTTTGTCTAAGACCATTCTAAATGACACATATAAAAATATAAGTTGGAGTGAAGGCAGTTCGCATTTTCAAATTGTAAGGATACCCACAGACTTTCCTGACCACGTTAAAACCCTCGATAGAAGGAAACAGGAGAGGAAGAAACAGCAAGAGCAATGGTTCCACATTGAGGAGATCCACAGAGAATGAGCCAAAGTAGGAGACTTCCAAGTGGAGGGTGGTGTCATCCTCCTTGATTTATTCCAGGAACACACTGGAAAAGCCCTATGGTCCCCACCCTTAGACACGCTTTGCTGCTCAACTTACCACAAACAGATGCCAGCTGGGAAGCCCGTAGACTCGGCGGTAAAGGTTTTGCATTTGGGAAAAAAACAAAAACAGCAGGCATACCATACGACACACAAACCAGAGACAATGGCAGGAGAGTGTCTTGTACAGAAAGATGTGGATGTCCGTAAAGACAGAACTGAAAATGGCCACAGCATTTACCTTGTGTTTCTCGGCAGTTTTGGCAGAGCCAGTGTCGATGTCACTCTTGGGTGTGACACCTGCTCCTGGACCTGCAAAAAGCCCTAGAATGGATGGAGGTTTATTCTGACTTGAGTAGACTGTTTGGAGACCAAAAACAAAACAACAAACCCTCCCCTCATACTTCCGACAACTTAAACTCTTTGCCCCAGTCAGATCCCAAATTACATGCACAGGGTGTCCCACATGCCTCCGGTGATCCCCAAGAAGAACTTGAAGAACCATCCCTTATAACTCGATGAAGACTCCTAAAAGCCCTGATTCAGATGTATTCATCACTCAGCGAACAACTATGGATGGCTGGGGGCACAACTAGATGGACATACGTTACGTTGTGCCTCATGCCTCACAGATCCCAGCATGTGGACTGTGTACAGGGCATTTCTGCTGAGGCGCTATGTCTGATTTGCTGCATACGGCCCCATTCCTTCTCCACAAGAGACGCCTGTACCCACCCATGATGGGGGAAATGACAAAGATGAGATCCTGAGAAACTTGAGGAATGTGGTAATGGCAGCAGACATTCCCCTTGCATCACAGTGGTCTGTGGTACCTTCTCTGCACCTTGGCCCAAGACCTAACAGCAACAAAAATAAGGTGAGTGTGTTTTACAAGTCAACTCCCAGTGCTCAGATCATCTTACCAGGTGTTGCAGGTGGAGGGGTTCTGGGTGGCTTCAGGGCCACTAAGGTTCAGGAGGTGGACGTGCCTAATAGTCCATGGGGGCGGGGCGTCTCCAGGGTAGGGCATGCAGAATCGTCCAGTTAACGGAGCAGGTCCCCAGGATCCAGACTGCCCTGCAGAACAGAAGTCACAGCTACATCCCTATGCCAGACAAGAGCACCAATACCAAAAGCAGCTGTAACCCAGAGAAGAAGGTGTCAGCACCTGCCACCTTCTCTGCCACCAGGATCCAAGAGAATAGCATCAGTACCTGAAAACTCTGTCCCTGCCACTGGATGCCACCACACATCACTGCCCATGTCTGCAGAAGTAAACTGGCAAGGGTCCTGTCCTAGAGGGTTAACAGAAGTAATTACAGATTAATGAAGTAGCATTCTCCAGACAGGCAGCCATCCATGTCCAGGTTCACCCTGCATCCCTCCTCTACAGCGACTCCAGATGCTCTGCTTTTGGTATATTAAGAACACACACACAAAAAAAATGAGTGGGAATACATGGCTCATATTCTGCTCATGGAATCACAGCCACTCCTGGCAAAACGTTCTGCAGCCGGACCCTCGCTGTGCCTCCTCTGCTCCTCTCCCTGAGAAAGGAGTCTTCCCTCTTGAAGTGTTGTCAAAGGCCTCTGAGACCTCTGGGGAGTGGAGGATGCCTGGAATCTTGCAGAGGAATGAGAGTCTTCTGTGAGGAACAAGTTACTTGTGGTGAAGGTCTACAAAGCTCAGATGTGTTCATCTTAATTCATAGGGAATTCTGACTTTAAGCATACTACAGGACACAGTAATTATGTGCAACAGAAAAAAAGAGGGAGAAATTCACATAACAGATTTCATGCAAGTGTTTTGGTATAAAACTCCTGGTATGTGTCATGAGACTGTATCAGCTCTAACAGTGACTGGGGACACAACCAGAAACTGCTCATAGAAACACAACTGAGGGACACAGTGTTCAAACTAGTTTTACCTAAGATATAGCTGGAAGGATTCCAGACAACTCATTTACCAACAAAGACGGGAAGGTGATAAGTGATGACACTGACTTTATCTAGGACCACTCTAAATGGCACAGGGCACAAAATATAAAGTTGGAGTCACGATGTCGTTTCTAACAGGTTCATCTCCTACCCAGAATCAAGAAAGGAAGATTCACAGCAGCCACACTGTTCCCACAGAGGTGAGGTCTGGAAGGGGTCACCCAGGCCAGGAGACCTCTGTTTGGAGTGTGGAGTCATCCTCCTCTCATTATTTCCTGAAACTCACGGAAAAACCTTAAGGTACTCCGTCTCTGAGCACTTTTGGCTTCTAAACTTACCGCAGAAAGCTGACAGACTAAAAATTGAGAAGCCTGTGGGCTCCTGGGTTATGAGTGTGCGTTTGGAAAACAGACATATCACACAACACGCAAAACGAGACAAGGCCGGGAGAGCGTGCTGTACATAAAGATGAGAGTTTCCCAAAAGAGTTACAACTGAGAATGGCCCCAGCATTTACCTTGTCCTTGTCTGCATTCTTGGTGCAGTCAGAGCTGCTCTAACTCACAGAGGTTTCAGCAGTTTCTGGATCTACCAAAGACCCTAGAAGGGACAGAGGTTTATTCTGCTTTTAGAGGAATTTGCAGAATGAAAACAATCCCTCATCTCCTTCCTCAAATATCTTAATCTTCTCCCTACACTCAGGTCCCTGACCAGAGGCAGAGGGTATCCCACATGCCTTGAGTGACCCCCAAGGATAAGGGGGAGAACCATCCCCTCACCTTGATAAAGACCTCACGGTGTCCTGGTCCATGTTGTTTCATAATTAATCAAATAACTATGGACAGGTCAGGCTCAACTAGCAATTTAGAATTCATCAGTAAAACAGAGGTTTCTCAGTATACATCATGGGAATCACCATTTCATTACAGATTAAGAATAAATATGAGCACGTTTGGGTGGCTCAATGCTAATGCTTGGGTTAAGCACACGACTCTTGATTTTGGCTCAGGTCATGATCTCACAGCTTGTGAATTCGAGCCCAGCATTTGGGTTCCTCACTGACAGTGTGGATCCTGCTTGGGATTCTGTCTCTGCCTCTCACTCTATGCCTCCCAGACATACTATGTCTCTATCAAAATAAATAAACCTAAAAAAAAAAGAATAAATTTGAGAATACTGGTTTGGTGTATATCCTCAATGAATCCTCAAGAAGGGTGTGTTTCCTCAGACTTCAGGCGAATTGTTCAATCTCTCAGCTTATCTACAAGCTGCCTTCCACATGAGAGCAGTTATTATATAACAAAAGACTAATTTTACACTATTGAGAAAAGGAGAACTATGAGAAGTTAGCAGTGAAGCTTCAGGGTTGCACTGATACCATCAGAGGACTAAGCTAAGCTCTATGGAATTTGAATTGAGGGATGCAGGGCTACAGTTCCCAAAAACAAACAAAAATAAAGACCGTTAAAAATAGTGAATAAATGGCCTTCTCCTCAAATAAACTAAAGTCTTCGCATTGAGTCCGGGTGGGAAGAAGGATGAGGCCCATGTCCTGTCATCCTTCCCAGGCTCTTCAGACAGGGGGATGCTAGAGGAGGTGGGAGGGTCACCGTCAGAGAAGGGGCATGAGCTCCACCAGTCACAGGGACAAGTGCCTCACTGTCTGCGGCACCAGAGGAGAACACCCTTCTGTCACCCCTTCAGACCACCTGCCGTCCTTAGTGCTTGTGATTCTTTCCAGACCACACGATGATCACCCACAGGAACAGGCTGCACAGCAGAAATTAGACTGGGGCACATCACAACGTGCTTCTTACCTCTCTTTGGAGGGTTCTGAATCTCTGGTCCTGCAGCCATTGGTTTCTGCCTTGTGTATCCCTCAGGCAGCCTCTTTGCTTCCATCCCGTCCAGTCTTGGATACAGAAAAATATGGACTTCTATAAGAGTTGCAACACCACGTCGTCTACTAGACATCTAACAGTGCAGGCGTCATCCCTGGAAACACCCATAAAAATGCAAGTCAAATGACCACACCTGTATTTCAAGTAAGCGACCTCCCTGCCCTGCTCCACCATCTCCCTGTCCCAGATCTGAGTCTTGATCTGGGGGAGAAAAAAACACATCCACCTTCAGTCGTGCCAGAGTGCGCACCAAAGAAAGAGGAGGAAACAAGAACCTAGTTGTCCTAAGCATTCTTCTCATGAACTGCGAGCTGAAAAAGCCAACAACGAAAAGCCCATGTTTAGGGATCCCACGAGCCACTACACTCACCCGCGTGAGATGCTAAGGGTTCAGTATGTCAGGCAGAACTCAGGTTACCTAGTGTCTAAAGGTGAGCTCTGCCTGCTGCAGCTGTTCCCGTGTTTGTTCAATTTGTTGCCTGTGAGTTACAATTGCTCTCGTCAGATAAGACCCAATATTGGGTATGATTTTAAATAATCTGCCCACGTTCCCATCAACCTCATATCTGTCCCGATACAATTTATTCTTACACGTGAAACACATTTCACATGATTATAAATGTACAGTAGGATCAAAGCTATGGTTACGTCCTTTCCTTACTCAGTATTCCAGGCTCGTAGGGTTCAGCGTTCATAGAATTCCTTCCCATTTTCAATCTTTCCCTAACTCATCATGTGACGTGTCTTTTATCATAAAACTCTATTCTTCTTTAACTTATATCCTCACCACGTTTCCCAGGGTTGCAAAGACAAGGGCCATGAAATGGCACTACCATGTTGATGGGTATGATTCATGGTACGACACACTGCTCTCCTATAGGTTATGACACTTGATTATCACCCCCGAGGAGTGTTGGCATGGACGAAGTTTCCACGTAGTCTGGCCATTGCTTGAGATCCGCAAATGTTTAGAAACTTAATTGTTTTGTTCTTTCTAAAACTTACCTTCTTTATCTGTTAATACTCTATGCATATGTCCTCTGAAGTTTTGTTTATATTACTATGTTGAGTTTACACACTGTAAAAAGGTTAAAAACAAAAAAATGAACAGAGGTCTCATGAGCTTCTGGTAATTAGTAGCTGAACTCGTACTTGTTTATTTCTTCTGTAGCTATTTTCTTTTTTTTAATGTTTATTTATTTTTGAGACAGAGAAAGAGAGAGAAAGAGCGGGCATGAGCAGGGGAGGGACAGAGAGAGAGGTAACAGAATCCAAAGCAGGCTCCAGGCTCTGAGCTGTCAGCACAGAGCCTCACATGGAGCTCAAACTCACGGACTGTGAAATTATGACCTGAGCTGAAGTTGGACACTTAAATGACTGAGCCCCCCAGGCTCCCCTTCTGTAGCTATTTTCAAATTTTACCTGCAGCGGCCAGCTGATTCTTCTTTGCCGCCAGTTCACAGTGTCATTTTCAGCTTCCTAAGATAGGAAAGATATATACACAGTCAGGACCAAGGTCCAGGAGATCCCCCGTTTTACCTCCCAGCACTCTTGAAGGCCTATGCAAATATCCCTTCCCCCACCTCTCCCATACATGCACAGACTGACAACACAATCAAAGAAATGAACACCCCATTTAAGTTCAAGAAAATTCAACTTCTGTCTGCTGCCACGTCTCTGCTATCAGAACTTTCTAGTTCTCTGTTTCCTCTCCTTTATCATAAAGTCATCAAACAACATTGTACTTTATGCCTTCCCAGAGTTGGTCTTTTGTTTGAGATGGTGAAGACTCATTTCATCAGTGAGTGAAAAACCATGTCTGACCAACTTATTCCCATTAGGATGAAGCAGGGGATCATCACTAGTCTTACACCTCCATGGGGAGCCCTGATTCTCAGTCTAAAAGTTGTACCATGACACAGACAATCACCCTGAAAGACGACCTTCCAGGATATGGCTTCACCAACATTGCAGCTCACTCCCAGATATCGCCAGAGTTCAGGACTGCAACCCCTGCCTCCACCTTCACCTATCCTGGTGGAGGAAAAGGCCAATCTTAGAGCGGCAACATCTCCTGAACAACATCATCTCCTGACGTACAACCTGATATGAACTGTCACAGTCTGGGTTTACTTCCAGGAAACAGATTTCAGATGGAAAACCCTCAAATTCATGAAGCCAAATCTACTTTAACAAGACTCATTCCATTGATAGTGAAGGCAGCAAAAGGAAATGCTTGGCAAAGCTGGTTTGCTGTGTTACCCTCAGACTATTTTGTTTGTGGTGTTGATTTAGAGGGTTTCAACTTGACACTTGATATACTCAAGAATCACATGCAAAATTGAGTATCTCTTGGAAACTGACACAAAAGCACTAGACAGAGAAAGGCACATGCATTTCCTTCTGGCCTCTCAGGCAGTCCTTCAGCAAATGCTTTCTGGAGTGGTTGTAATGTAGTGGCTCTGTTGTAAGGGGTTGAAGACAGAGAGGTGGTCAGGGTGCTGTACCCACTCACAGAAAGAGCTTACAAATTAAAAAAAAAAACAAGATGCCAGTGAGACAGAGCAGGCCCTAACCCCAGGTGTGGGAAGGACTAACATAAAGCTGAGTCTCCAGGGAAGAGAAGGAAGAGTTTCCTTTCCAACATGAATGAGGGACTCTAAAGTCCCCAATCTCCTCCTGAGAACAAAAGGAAATACTGTACAAAGGAGGAAGCATGTGACTGAACGCACCAAATATCTAACAACCCCACAAAGACACACAAGACCAAGATGGAGAAGAAGGAAGCCCAGGACAAAGCCAGGCTGGCAGTTGGACCCAGTCTCCCTAGGACTCATCATTGATTTGGGGGGCATTCATTTGAACAGCAAAGAAGCTGAACAACTTTTGGGCAGAGACTTAGAAGTAAACAAGTGTAGTTCAGGGGCGGCCAGCAAAGATGAGCCCTAGTAAAGCTGCAGGCTTTGGTCAAGACTCAGAGGAGTTACACTTAAAAAATCAGGGGACAGGAAACAACTCGACTTTCTTAGGGATTGGGCCTGCAGTGAACAATCTCACTGGCAGAACGGATGCAGGGATCCAGTACTGGTGGCACCCCTACCCACTTTCCAACTTTCCACTTTCTATTATTTCTGCAGCAAGATAATTCAATTTTTTCCCCACACATTTTTGACCCCTGTCTGGTCCTAAACAAAAATGACCTAATTGCTGGATGACAAAACAGTGTGATGGGACTAAAACCTATAGGACAATGTAGGTGGATCCAGAGTGGATCCAGGTATCAATATTATTATGCTGTACCTTCCCTCTTCCACCCCAAATACATGACACAATGTGTGACAAGCACTTAGGACAGAAAGGAAAATGCAGGTTATGTTACAGAAAGCAAGGTAGGAAGGGCAGGCACAATTCTACTGAATGCATTTGGCAAAAATACTCTGGACCCCGTTCCAAAAGAAATATAATTATCTCTACTGGCCGCCACATTCTTTCATACAATGCAGTCCTGTGACAGTTCTCACATGAACATCTTACTTTTCTGTAGGCACTTTTCTTTGTTCATAGAATTCTTCCAGGTTATGTGCTTTCTCCTTCAGCTGTTTGACTTTTGCTTCCTTTGTTGCTTTCACAGACCTCAATGCATTACACTTGTCTTCCAGGGCCTTTTTATTTTCTGTAAAAAAAAAAAAAAAAAAAAAGGTGTTTTCTTGATAAACATGCACATGACCTGTGCCTTGATTTTGGTGAGACAGAAAAAGGGCAAGAACCATGAAGGCATGAAGGTATTCTTTCCTTTACCAATACCAAGTCATTGCCATCACATGGGGATTTCTCCCCAACAGAAAATATACCTTCCAGTTGGCAGTTATTGGACCTCAAGGCTCTTAGCTCTACCTCCTTGAATTCAACATTTGCACCTTGTGGTTAAGACACACATGAGAAGACTTTTCACGGAAAATTGATCGCACAACAATTTGAGTGTACCTCACACAGCAGGATCATGCATTGCAATAAACAAAGACCTTGAGGCATGACTATAACTAGAAGACAAAGATGGTGGAAAATAGTTCATGTCTAAATAACTCATAAATGGCTTTCTTAGTGGTATACATGTTTATATATATATTTATATACACGTGTGTATGTATGTGTTTGTGTATATCCCCCCTCCCCCATTTACATTGAAAATTCACGGTTCAGCATTAAGAGAGAAAGAGAGTATGGAGCACCTGGGTTGCTCAGTCAGTTCAGCATCAGACTCTTGATTTTGGGTCAGGTCATGATTCTAGGATCATGCAATCCAGACCTGTGTTGGGCTCCACACTGAGCATGAGTCCTGCTTAAGATTCTCTCTCTTTCCCTCTGCCCTTCTCCCCCACTCACATGCCGTCTCTCACTAAAATTTAAAAAATTCATAAAGAATAATTTTAAAATATTTTTTTAAAGGAAAGGATTATACACTTTGGCTATCACCCTTTGTGTCTCAACTATATTTGGGTATTTTCTACATATCTTGGAGGGCAGAGTGGAATGATGTGATAATTACCTAGTTGTGAAAATAAAAGATAACTCCTAGTCCTTGAAATAGCAAAACTCATCTTGGTGGTCCTAGTGAAATTCTAGCTCATTGTTCAGAAAGAGGTTTGGCTCCCAGAGGCCTACTCTCTACTGTGGTAAATGGCAAGCAAATATGCTGTGCTCACTTCACCCAATGAACAAAAAGCCTCCAAAGCCAAATTACAGTAAAACTCAGCAGCCAGCTCTTACCACTTCCTGATTCTTCACATTCCTCTCTCTCTCTCTCTCTCTCTCTCTCTGAGTTTGCAAGGTAGCAAGTGCACTTTGAAGGTGTCATTTAAAATTTCATTAAAGTGGGTGCCTGGGTGGCTCAGTCAATTAAGCATCTGACTTAAGCTCAGGTCGTTATCTTGTGGTTTGTGAGTTTGAGCCCTGTGTCGGACTCTGTGCTGTTCAGAGCCTGGAACCTGTTTTGGATTCTGTGTCTCCCTCTCTCTCTACCCCCTCCCCTTCTTGTGCTCTGTCTCTCCCTGTCTCTCAAAAAATTAATAAACACTATTTTTTTTAATTTCATTAAAGTGTTCCACTATTTTGATGTTCTCCTTCAACAAAACATGTTGAATGAGTAATAATAATTTGTTACTTTTACTTGTGTTTTTAGAATGCAATCCAGGCAAAGAAGGGATTCTTACCTTCAATTTAAGAGCTTCATCAGAGGGAAACTTACTTTCTCTCTTAGTTTCCTGAAGACATTTCCTTAATTCACTGTTGTATAAAACACAAAAAAGGAATCAGAATTTTTTAAAAAAAGCATAGTGCTAGATAAACCTGTCTTCTAATGTATGACTCCTTTCACAAATAAAGAGGTAGCTCTTTACATTTGTGAAGCTTGTCTTGAATTGGTACTGTTTACAAAACACATGAAATAGGTCAGTAGGATGATCTTCCAGAGTGGAAGTAACCAAAATGAAATCACAAAAAATATCTGAAAGGGCAATGCTACCTTCTGTTCCCAAATGGATATTTCTTCAGCAAGTAAAGTTCTCTGTTTTCTTTCTTAAAAGTATTGAGCTTCTCAGTTATTCACTGTAAACTAACTAAAAGGAGATAAGACATTTTCTAAGGTTGTTACCAAACCAGTGACATCGAATAATCCCAATGTATGAGCAGCACAGACACAGGATCTGACAGGTGGGTGTAACTAACATTTTAGCTTTCCCGTTGTGCCTGAAGAAATGAAGTTTTAGCAGCATTTTAAACCTAAGAAAACCTTATTTCAATGAGATTCCTATTTAAAATATTGTCCAAAATGGAGAAACACAATAAAATATCTTCCAATTTTTCTCCCATCTGGAAGCACCCTTCTTGGAGAATTCAATCATTTCAAATACTTAGGTCACCACCAGAGATGAAACAGAAAAATCAAATCCTATCAACTTACATTTCTCTCCTCCAATTATTAAGGTACAGATAGATAGGTCCCTGCAAATAAAGGAACAAACAAAAACAAAAAAACCATCATGTAGTCTCGATTTGAGCCACTTAGACCCCCCAGGTGCTATTTGGAATTCCACACAAGGAAAGCTCAAACTGCTGACTGACTGACTACTCAAAGGCCTTGGATGACTTCCTGCTGCTCACAGATTGCCTTTCATGAACCCGAGACTGGAGGCCCTGGAGGACAAAGTCTTTGGAATCAAACATACAGGTACCATCTCAGCTTTACACTTAGTGGCTGGAGGATCTGGATTAATGGCAATTCCTAGAACACAAACTTGTTTCATCCCAACATGAGAATGTTACCCTCCAACCTTACAGGAATATTACTCAACACACATGAAGCACCCAATTACAGGTGGATAACACATGTAAGCTCTAGAACAGACTCCTCTAACCGGGATTAATCATCTCATCCGACCATAAAGTGCAAACTTCTCTTCTGTTGGCCCAGTGTGAGAGCTCTCATGCCCTGAGATCACTCTTCTCACTGCCACCACCACTGCATTCAAAGGGATAAACACCAGCCTCAATTTGAGGGCTTTCTAAGTGTCAGGCAGCCACCCTGGCTCTCAACAGACAGCACCATAGAATCACCACAGTCTATGGAGCCCATGCAGAGTACATTACCCCCATTTGCAACAAATTCATTTCCACTCATTCTACCCTGGCATGAACAGCTCCCTCCAGCTCAGACTCAAACCATGGTTTAAACCTCTCTTGTGACGCACACCCTACCTGGCAATATCTAGCTTCGTCTCTAAGCATAGGCTTCTTGATAGGCTTGTAGATAGAGTGTTTTCTCATTTTCACATGTCACCAAGAGCCAGGTCATGGCAAAGTACTCACTCCAAACCTCAGGCCCATATCATCACTTGTTTCCTAACCATTTCTATGTAAAATTACACTCATTTCATTCCCTCTACTCTGGTGATGTGTTCCTCCTCCTGATGTCTTAAGAGATGGCAACTCCCTGCACATTGTCACTTAGGCTCCAAACAGGGAAGAGAAAGATGAATTTCAAGAGTTAACAAGTCAATTAGACATGAGAAGTCACCATATTTATCCTTAGTTGAATTAAAATGCGTATCAAGGGGCACCTGGGTGGCTCAATTGGTTGAGTGTCCAACTTTGGCTCAGGTCATGATCTCAAGGTTCATGGGTTCTACGCTCCCATCGGGCTCTGTAGTGACAGCGAGGAGTCTGGAGCCCACTTCGAACTCTGTGTCTCCCTTTCTCTCTGTCCCTGCCCCACTCACACTCTGTCTCTCTCACTCAAAATAAACATTTAAAAAAAAAACCCACATCAAACACCGGTACTGAGAAAATACTGCAAAGAAAACTAAAGCTTAAATTCTTACCATGATATCCTCGAGGCTCTAAGAGGGGAAAAAACAAAATTAAATTTGTTGTCAAAACATATTATTAGTAAAAACCTATAGTTCCTGATAAACAGCAAAATAGTAATCCAATTAAATTACAATAATTTTATTTTGCATAATTAATTCACAGGATTAAAAAATAAGAAAAAGTTAGAACTTCCTATTTAAGTCATGGTACTTCACAATTTCTGTTAAAGAGCACAACGTAAATAGCTTTTTTTTTGAACCAAAAATCTGTTTATATTAAGTGAACATTCAGCCTATTCAATTTTGACCATTGATAATACAGACATTTAAAAAATGCACTAAATCATCATTTCCCTCACTTATTTTTTTTAAACCCAGTATCCACACTGAAGTTTAGAACTAGGATTATTTTTAAATACTGAAATAAAGAAATAGGAAGGAAGGAAGGAAGGAAGGAAGGAAGGAAGGAAGGAAGGAAGGAAGGACGGACGGGAGGGAGGGGAGGGAGGGAGGGAGGGAGGGAGAGAAGGAAGGAAGAGCAAAACCTTTGTGCTAAGATATACTTCTTTCATTCTCTAGAAAGCTCTTCTGAAATCTTACATGGAGTTGGCTGTTTACTTAATTCATACAGAGTTATAGCACATCAGGTGCCATGATTTTTTCCAGACTGCTACAAACGAAATAGAAGCCACCAAATGAGAAAAAGAATAAAACACGGCTACAGCTAAAGCACAAGCAACAACAGAAATGACAGCTAGTGTTTCAAACAAAAGAACAAAAAGTGCTCTGCAGACCTCAGTCACCCTTGATAAATTCTAGCCCAATCAAATCTAGGCATGATCCTGTTTTGACACCATCAACATAGTTCCCCATTCTAAAGTTTTAAAGGATGATGAGAGGCTGAGGCCAGCCCTACACTCTTGCCAGGATATTGGAATATCATCATGCTATCAAAAAGCCACTTAGGAACCTCTGAGCTTCCCTGTCCCTTGTCACCCATCCCCACGGGCTGGGGAAGTGAAAAGGAATATGAACACACAAAATACTTAATAGTTGTGTTTCTTTGTGAAGGCAAGTGTCCTACAGTGGCAGGGGGAGGGGGAGATACTCATTTAGAAATAAATTCCAAAGTATTCTGTTCTTCCAGAAAAGATCTGCCCTCGAGAGGAACTAAGAGACTAACTGGGGATTTCCCAAAGAGTAAGCAATATAGGTGAGGGAAAATACTCAACGCCAGGGCTCTCTCCTTCCTGTCTCACCTGGAAGTAAATTCAACCTAACCCCTAGCCAGATAAATATAAAAACCTCACACTCATGTCCTATTTACCTCAGTTTCTTTACCAGCACGTAACATTTACATTTCAACACAACTTACAAGGCATAGTAAAGTAAAAACCACACAGTTTGAACACAGACAGAAAACACGCTAGAATCACACTTCCTATGGCAGAGATGTAGGAATTATCAGTCTGGGAACTTAAAACCACTTCCATTCCTATGATAATGCAGATAATGAAAAAAAGTGGACAACATGCAAAAAGAGATGGTGAATGTAAGCAGAGAGATGAACCTCTAAGACTTTAAAGTGATTCGAGATATCAAGAGCACCATAACAGAAATAAAAAATGCCTTTGATGGATTAGCAGACTCAACATAGCTACGGAAATAATCACTGAGCCTAAAGAAATTCCAGGAGCACCTTCCAAAAAGGAAACACAAAGAAAAAAGTTAAAAATATGGCACAGAAAACCCAAGACCAGTGGGACAATTGCAAAATGTGTAGCACACACGTTAGGAATACCATGACAATGGAAAAGAGAGATATTTGAAGCAATAATGACTGAGATTTTCCGAAGTAAATAGTAGTCACCAAATCACAGATCCAGGATTCTCAAAAAATCAAAAGCAGGACAAATACCCAAGACAAACATACAAACAACTAACAACAACAACAAAAAACCCACCAACTACACTTAATGTATAATATTCAACTACAGATAATTAAAACAGCTTTGGAAATCTGGAGCAGGGGATGGGGGTGTAAGGAGAGAAGGAAGCAAGAACACCTTACCCAAGAGGAACAAGGATAAGAAATATCTGAGACTTCTTTTCATAAACCACACAATCAAGAAGAAGAGAATATTTCAAGTGTTAAACATCAAACTGTCTGTATCCAGTGAAATTATCCTTCAGACACACTACAGAGTAAGGAAAATTGTCAGGGATAATGACTGGCGTTACTTCAATGCTAAAGAAGTCAGTTCTCCAAAAAGACGCAACAATTTCTAATGTGCATGCCGATGTGTCAAGATACACAAGGCCAACACTGACAGAACTGCTGGTAGAAAAGAGCTGAATCTGTTACTACAGCTGGAGAATTCAATACCCTCTATCAGGCACCAACAGATCCAGCATACAGACATTCAGTAAGATCACATATGACCTGAACAGCACCACCAATCAACTGGATCCATTACCATCTGTAGAATACCTCATCCAACAGAAGATTATACATTCCTGTCAAGCTCACATAGAACATTCACTGAGACAGGCCATATTTGCGGCCATAAGATACATCTGGTCAGCCACAATAACAGAAATCATAGGAAGTATGTCCTCAGACCACAAATGAGTCAAATTAGACCTCACAAACAGAAAGATAGCTGGAAAATGACAAAAACACTGTAGATTAAATAAGCTTCTAAAGAACACATGGGTTAGAGGGGAGGTTGGTGGGAGAATGGGCAAAAGAGGGGATCAAGAGTACACTTAAGGTGATGAGCACTGAGAAATGTAAAGAACTGTAGAATTGTAATGCACACCTGAATCTAATATTACATTGTATGTACATTACACTTGAACTTAAAAAATATATGGGTCAAAGAAGACATTTCTACAGAAATTTTTAAATAGTTCAATCTAAATGACAGTGAAAATTGAACAGATTAGAAGGAAATTTGTAATACTGAGTGCATATAAAGGCACAGTGAGTATAAAATTTTCTGCTTATTTATGATTTAAAAAATATAAGGTACTTTAGTATACTAACAGCAAATACAGTTCTCCAGAGGTAAATTAGAAATGCACAAATTCCCAGGGAGGCAGTAATAATGTTATGTTTCCACAGAATTCCAAACACATCAGAGCCAAGAGAGAAATGGTAGGATAAAATATGGAGAAGCTGAAATAATATTGGAGACAACGAGGAATCCATCAAAGACATTTACAATATATCTGTCACAAAGAATCATCTTTACAAACCCTCAAGCAATCTCCAGGAGACTTTCAAATGCCTCCTCAAAGGAGGAGGACAGATGGCTTAGAAAGGAGCAGGAGCAAACTTTGGGAGTGATGGAGTGTGTTTATTCTCTTACTGTGTTGATAGCTTCATTACTCCTTATATGTCAAATATCAACAAATCGTTTCCTTTGAAAAGGTGTTATTATACATAAATTATACCACACTGAAGCTATAGCAAAACTAGAATGGACAACACTTAGGGATTTTATTTTGCTGACAAACACATTCCAAGTACTTTCTAAATAGTTAACCTAAGAATTTATAAACCAACTTAAAATAGAAAAATACATAATATTAAACATATGATCGATAAGAAGTCAATGACTTCTAATGTACATTCATAAAGTACCTAAACTCCTTTTGAAGATCTCCAAAAATATGCCCAAAATTTATGAAAGAATGGGAGAAAGTAACAATAAAAAATGTACTAGAGATACAAATGAGAATGTTATATAGATAGATGTTTACAGATAGGGACATAACTGTGAGTGATGGGTAGTTGCTCTTATAAATACGGGATTATTATTCCAAACAAATTATACTTCTTTTTCGCTTCCTAAACACATTGACATTTTCTTTCAATGTTTACTTTGATACCGAATCGCAGCCCAAAATGTCAAATTTCTGAAGTAAATAAAGACTTGCATAATCAGATGGTCTTATATATTCTGATGATATCTATGAGATTTTAAGTTCCTTGATTACACCCGTCAAATAGCCAATGAAAGGAATTCACGTATTCAGAGTATTTCAGAGTATTGCACCTAAATCAATCAATAACAACTATTAAAATTAACTTCTAAAAGAATACAAAAGTCCTGGATATGGTCATCAAAACAAAAGAACACATATCATTTTACAAAAACTAGACTTACCTGTATTTTAGGAGCAAACACACACACAATGCAATTCACACGAATTCATATATGAAGCTTTAATTTTGTACAAATGAACCTTTCTAGAAAGTAGCCTCCACAACGTATACCATTTGTTTCTTCAGCTCTCAAAACTGAGGTCACTAAAATGCATGCTGGTGGGAAATGCACACCGTCTTTGAGTGGCCACTGTCTGAAAGAGAGCAGGCGCTGTCAGCACAATGATCATGGGGATCAAATGCACCAAAGGCAGGCCATATTGATATGAATGTAAACCATCCTCAGTCTTGGGTACCCTTGAAACATCTGGCAGCTGTCTAGCTGTTAATATTAGTAATTGACTCCTTTTTTTAAAATTTATTGTCAAGTCAGCTAACAGACAGTGTATACAGTGTGCTCTTGGTTTTGGGGGTAGATTCTATGATTCATCGCTTACATACAACACCCAGTGCTCATCCCAACAAGTGCCCTCCTCAATGCCCATCACCCATTTTCCTCCTCTCCCATTCCCCCCCATCAACCCTCAGTTTGTTCTCCACATTCAAGAATCTCTTATGGTTTGCCTCCCTCTCTGAAACTATTTTTTCCCCTTCCCTTCCCCCATAGTCTTCTGTTAAGTTTCTCAAGTTCCACATATGAGTGAAAACATATGATATCTGTCTTTTTCTGACTATACCCTCCAATTCATCCATGTTGTTGCAAATGGCAGGATTTCATTCTTTCTCATTTCCAAGTAGTATTCCATTGTGTGTGTGTGTATGTATGTGTGTGTATGTGTGTGTGTGTGTGTGTGTGTGTGTGTGTGTGTGTGTATATATATATATATATATATATATATATATATATATATATA
>NW_024412439.1:12600625-12729233 GCF_014898765.1 Herpailurus yagouaroundi | reverse complement strand
TATATATATATATATATATATATATATATATATATATATCTCCTACATCTTTATCCATTCATCAGTTGATGGGCATTTGGGCTCTTTCCATAATTTGGCTATTGTTGAAAGCACTGCTATAAACACTGGGGTACATGTGCCCCTATGAATCAGCTCTCCTGTATCCTTTGGATAAATCCCTAGGAGCGCTATTGCTGGGTTGTAGGGTGGTTCTATTTTTAATTTTTTGAGGAACCTCCACACTGTCTTCCAGAGTGGCTGCACCAGTTTGCATTCCCACTGACAATGCAAGAGGTTCCTGTTTCTCCACATCCTTGGCAACATCTCTTGTTTCCTGAGTTGTTAATTTTAGCCACTCTGACCAGTGTGTGGTATCTCAATGTGGTTTTGATTTGTATTTCCCTGATGATGAGTGATGTTGAGCATCTTTTCATGTGTCTGTCAGCCATCTGGATGTCTTCTTCGGAAAAGTGTCTATTCATGTCTTCTGCCCATTTCTTCACTAGATTATTTCTTTTTGGGTGTTGAGTTTGGTAACTCCCTTATAGATTTTGGATACTAACCCTTTATCTGTCATTTGCAAATACCTTCTCCCATTCCGTCAGTTGCCCTTTAGTTTTGCTGATTGTTTCCTTTGTCGTGCAGAAGCTTTTTATCTTGATGAGGTCCCAATTGTTCATTTTTGCTCTTATTTCCCTTGCCTTCAGAGACGTGTGGAGCAAGAAATTGCTGTGGCTGAGGTCAAAGAAGTTGTTGCCTGTTTTCTCCTCTACAGTTTTGATGGTTTCCTGTCTCACATTTAGGTATTTCATTCATTTTGAGTTTATTTTTGTGTATGGTGTAAGAAGGTGGTCCAGTTTCATTCTTCTGCATGTTGCTGTCCAGTCTCTTCACTACATTCTCACAGACCATGGGCCATGACCAGGGGCAGGTGGGAAATTCAAGAAAAGTTAGTTTATGCAAAACTCAGAGATGGGTAGGGAGAGAAAGCTGAACTGATCTATAAGATGCAGCCCAGGTAGAGGAGGAAAATTCTAATAAAGACGACCAAGGCAGAACGGAGTCGCCGGAGCCAAGCGCAGACGAGAGGCCCACGGAAGAGGGTAGGAAGGGCGGCGAGGTGGTGCGCGCTCCACGGACTGGCGGGAGGGAGCCGGGGCGGAGGGGCGGCTCGCCGGCCAAGCAGAGCCCCCAAGTCTGGCTTGCAAAAAGCAGGGGGGCCTGACGGACTGTGTTCCGACAGCAAGCGCGACTTAGCGGCTGGGAGGTCATAAGTTAACAGCTCTGCTCAGAAAGCGGGAAGGCTGGAGGACAAAGGGAAGGAAAGCTGCTGAGCCCCCGGACGACAGAGCTCAGTTTGGTGGGGAACAAAGGCGCTCGCTAGCGCCATCTTCCCCGCCCATCCCCCAGCCAAAATCCCAAAGAGAACCAGTTCCTGCCAGGGAACTTGCTCGCTCCGCGCAAACACCCAACTCTGCGCTTCTGCGGAGCCAAACCTCCGGCAGCGGATCTGACTCCCTGCTGCTGCCACAGGGCCCCTCCTGAAGTGGATCACCTAAGGAGAAGCAAGCTAAGCCTGCCCCTCCTGCCCCTGTGCACCTTGCCTACCCACCCCAGCTAAGACGCCAGATCCCCAGCATCACAAGCCTGGCAGTGTGCAAGTAGCCCAGACAGCCCACCCCACCCCACAGTGAATCCCGCCCCTAGGAGAGGGGAAGAGAAGGCATGCACCAGTCTGACTGTGGCCCCAGTGGTGGGCTGGGGGCAGACATCAGGTCTGACTGCGGCTCCGCCCACCAACTCCAGTTATACACCACAGCACAGGGGAAGTGCCCTGCAGGTCCTCACCACGCCAGGGACTATCCAAAATGACCAAGCAGAAGAATTCCCCTCAGAAGAATCTCCAGGAAATAACAACAGCTAATGAGCTGATCAAAAAGGATTTAAATAATATAACAGAAAGTGAATTTAGAATAATAGTCATAAAATTAATCGCTGGGCTTGAAAACAGTAGAGCTGACAGCAGAGAATCTCTTGCTACAGAGATCAAGGGACTAAGGAACAGTCACGAGGAGCTGAAAAACGCTTTAAATGAAATGCATAACAAAATGGAAACCACCACAGCTCGGATTGAAGAGGCAGAGGAGAGAATAGGTGAACTAGAAGATAAAGTTATGGAAAAAGAGGAAGCTGAGAAAAAGAGAGATAAAAAAATCCAGGAGTATGAGGGGAAAATTAGAGAACTAAGTGATACACTAAAAAGAAATAATATACGCATAATTGGTATCCCAGAGGAGGAAGAGAGAGGGAAAGGTGCTGAAGGGGTACTTGAAGAAATCATAGCTGAGAACTTCCCTGAAGTGGGGAAGGAAAAAGGCATTGAAATCCAAGAGGCACAGAGAACTCCCTTCAGACGTAACTTGAATCGATCTTCTGCACGACATATCATAGTGAAACTGGCAAAATACAAGGATAAAGAGAAAATTCTGAAAGCAGCAAGGGGTAAACGTGCCCTCACATATAAAGGGAGACCTATAAGACTCGTGACTGATCTCTCTTTTGAAACTTGGCAGGCCAGAAAGAGTTGGCACGAGATTTTCAGTTTTCTAGACAGAAAAAATATGCAGCCGAGAATCCTTTATCCAGCAAGCCTGTCATTTAGAATAGAAGGAGAGATAAAGGTCTTCCCAAACAAACAAAAACTGAAGGAATTTGTCACCACTAAACCAGCCCTACAAGAGATCCTAAGGGGGACCCTGTGAGACAAAGTACCAGAGACGTCACTACAAGCATAAAACATACAGACATCACAATGACTCTAAACCCATATCTTTCTATAATAACACTGAATGTAAATGGATTAAATGCGCCAACCAAAAGACATAGGGTATCAGAATGGATAAAAAAACAAGACCCATCTATTTGCTGTCTACAAGAGACTCATTTTAGACCTGAGGACACCTTTAGATTGAGAGTGAGGGGATGGAGAACTATTTATCATGCTACTGGAAGCCAAAAGAAAGCTGGAGTAGCCATACTTATATCAGACAAACTAGACTTTAAATTAAAGACTGTAACAAGAGATGAAGAAGGACATTATATAATAGTGACAGGGTCTATCCATCAGGAAGAGCTAACAATTATAAATGTCTATGCGCCGAATACCGGAGCGCCCAAATATATAAAACAATTACTCATAAACACAAGCAACCTTATTGATAAGAATGTGGTAATTGCAGGGGACTTTAACACCCCACTTACAGAAATGGATAGATCATCTAGACACATGGTCAATAAAGAAACAAGGGCCCTGAATGAGACATTGGAACAGATGGACTTGACAGATATATTTAGAACTCTGCATCCCAAAGCAACAGAATATACTTTCTTCTCGAGTGCACATGGAACATTCTCCAAGATAGATCATATACTGGGTCACAAAACAGCCCTTCATAAGTTTACAAGAATTGAAATCATACCATGCATACTTTCAGACCACAATGCTATGAAGCTTGAAATCAACCACAGAAAAAAGTCTGGAAAACCTCCAAAGGCATGGAGGTTAAAGAACACCCTACTAACGAATGAGTGGGTCAACCAGGCAATTCGAGAAGAAATTAAAAAATATATGGAAACAAACGAAAATGAAAATACAACAATCCAAACGCTTTGGGACGCAGCGAAGGCAGTCCTGAGAGGAAAATACATTGCAATCCAGGCCTATCTCAAGAAACAAGAAAAATCCCAAATACAAAATCTAACAGCACACCTAAAGGAACTAGAAGCAGAACAGCAAAGGCAGCCTAAACCCAGCAGAAGAAGAGAAATAATAAAGATCAGAGCAGAAATAAACAATATAGAATCTAAAAAAACTGTAGAGCAGATCAACGAAACCAAGAGTTGGTTTTTTGAAAAAATAAACAGAATTGACAAACCTCTAGCCAGGCTTCTCAAAAAGAAACAGGAGATGACCCAAATAGATAAAATCATGAATGAATATGGAATAATTACAACCAATCCCTCAGAGATACAAACAATTATCAGGGAATACTATGAAAAATTATATGGCAACAAATTGGACAACCTGGAAGAAATGGACAAATTCCTGAACACCCACACTCTTCCAAAACTCAATCAGGAGGAAATAGAAAGCTTGAACAGACCCATCACCAGCGAAGAAATTGAATCGGTTATCAAAAATCTCCCAACGAATAAGAGTCCAGGACCAGATGGCTTCCCAGGGGAGTTCTACCAGACGTTTAAAGCAGAGATAATACCTATCCTTCTCAAACTATTCCAAGAAATAGAAAGGGAAGGAAAACTTCCAGACTCATTCTATGAAGCCAGTATTACTTTGATTCCTAAACCAGACAGAGACCCAGTAAAAAAAGAGAACTACAGGCCAATATCCCTGATGAATATGGATGCCAAAATTCTCAATAAGATACTAGCAAATCGAATTCAACGGCATATAAAAAGAATTGTTCACCATGATCAAGTGGGATTCATTCCTGGGATGCAGGGCTGGTTCAACATTCGCAAATCAATCAACGTGATACATCACATTAACAAAAAAAAAAGAGAAAAACCATATGATCCTGTCAATCGATGCAGAAAAGGCCTTTGACAAAATCCAGCACCCTTTCTTAATAAAAACCCTTGAGAAAGTCGGGATAGAAGGAACATACTTAAAGATCATAAAAGCCATTTATGAAAAGCCCACAGCTAACATCATCCTCAACGGGGAAAAACTGAGAGCTTTTTCCCTGAGATCAGGAACACGACAGGGATGCCCACTCTCACCGCTGTTGTTTAACATAGTGCTGGAAGTTCTAGCATCAGCAATTAGACAACAAAAGGAAATCAAAGGCATCAAAATTGGCAAAGATGAAGTCAAGCTTTCGCTTTTTGCAGATGACATGATATTATACATGGAAAATCCGACAGACTCCACCAAAAGTCTGCTAGATCTGATACATGAATTCAGCAAAGTTGCAGGATACAAAATCAATGTACAGAAATCAGTTGCATTCTTATACACTAGCAATGAAGTAACAGTAAGACAAATAAGGAAACTGATCCCATTCACAATTGCACCAAGAAGCATAAAATACCTAGGAATAAATCTAACCAAAGATGTAAAGGATCTGTATGCTGAAAACTATAGAAAGCTTATGAAGGTAATTGAAGAAGATTTAAAGAAATGGAAAGACATTCCCTGCTCATGGATTGGAAGAATAAATATTGTCAAAATGTCAATACTACCCAAAGCTATCTACACATTCAATGCAATCCCAATCAAAATTGCACCAGCATTCTTCTCGAAACTAGAACAAGCAATCCTAAAATTCATATGGAACCACAAAAGGCCCCGAATAGCCAAAGGAATTTTGAAGAAGAAGACCAAAGCAGGAGGCATCACAATCCCAGACTTTAGCCTCTACTACAAAGCTGTCATCATCAAGACAGCATGGTATTGGCACAAAAACAGACACATAGACCAATGGAATAGAATAGAAACCCCAGAACTAGACCCACAAACGTATGGCCAACTCATCTTTGACAAAGCAGGAAAGAACATCCAATGGAAAAAAGACAGTCTCTTGAACAAATGGTGCTGGGAGAACTGGACAGCAACATGCAGAAGGTTGAAACTAGACCACTTTCTCACACCATTCACAAAAATAAACTCAAAATGGATCAAGGACCTGAATGTGAGACAGGAAACCATCAAAACCTTAGAGGAGAAAGCAGGAAAAGACCTCTCTGACCTCAGCCGTAGCAATCTCTTACTCGACACATCCCCAAAGGCAAGGGAATTAAAAGCAAAAGTGAATTACTGGGACCTTATGAAGATAAAAAGCTTCTGCACAGCAAAGGAAACAACCAACAAAACTAAAAGGCAACCAACGGAATGGGAAAAGATATTTGCAAATGACATATCGGACAAAGGGCTAGTATCCAAAATCTATAAAGAGCTCACCAAACTCCACACCCGAAAAACAAATAACCCAGTGAAGAAATGGGCAGAAAACATGAATAGACACTTCTCTAAAGAAGACATCCAGATGGCCAACAGGCACATGAAAAGATGTTCAGCGTCGCTCCTTATCAGGGAAATACAAATCAAAACCACACTCAGATATCACCTCACGCCAGTCAGAGTGGCCAAAATGAACAAATCAGGAGACTATCGATGCTGGAGAGGATGTGGAGAAACGGGAACCCTCTTGCACTGTTGGTGGGAATGCAAATTGGTGCAGCCACTCTGGAAAGCAGTGTGGAGGTTCCTCAGAAAATTAAAAATAGACCTACCCTATGACCCAGCAATAGCACTGCTAGGAATTTATCCAAGGGACACAGGAGTACTGATGCATAGGGGCACTTGTACCCCAATGTTCATAGCAGCACTCTCAACAATAGCCAAATTATGGAAAGAGCCTGAATGTCCATCAACTGATGAATGGATAAAGAAATTGTGGTTTATATACATTATGGAATACTACGTGGCAATGAGAAAAAAATGAAATATGGCCTTTTGTAGCAACGTGGATGGAACTGGAGAGTGTGATGCTAAGTGAAATAAGCCATACAGAGAAAGACAGATACCATATGGTTTCACTCTTATGTGGATCCTGAGAAACTTAACAGGAACCCATGGGGGAGGGGAAGGAAAAAAAAAAAGAGGTTAGAGTGGGAGAGAGCCAAAGCATAAGAGACTGTTGAGAACTGAGAGCAAACTGAGGGTTGATGGGGGGTGGGAGGGAGGAGAGGGTGGGTGATGGGTATTGAGGAGGGCACCTTTTGGGATGAGCACTGGGTGTTGTATGGAAACCAATTTGACAATAAATTTCATATATAAATTAAAAAAAAAAAGACGACCAAGAAATTTCCTCCTTTGTAGTCTCAAAAGAAACAGAATAGATTCTATTTTGACTAGAGTTATTCATGGGGGATGAGTCTGCCTCAGTACAAGGGTTATTCCAGACTAGTGGGGCTTTCCAGATCCAGCTCTATGAATCTGTTGCCTGCCAATCTAAAGAAGTCTACTTATTTCTATGGGTGTTCCCTGTCTCTCTCCCCTGGGGGGTACAGATTTTGATGTTTTAAAAATGTTTATGTATTTTGAGAGAAAGAGGAACCATGCAAGTGGTGAAGGGACAGAGAGAGAGGGAGATAAAAGAGTCCCAAGCATGCTCTGAGCTGTCAGTGAAAAGCCCAATACAGGGCTCAATCTCACAAACCATGAGATCATGACCTGAGCCAAAATCGAGAACCACACACTTAACTGTTGAGCCACGCAGGTGTCCTACAGGTTTGCCTTTTCATGAGTAAGTGAAACATTCACACTGGGATCCAGGTATATCTTTATATTCAAAAATCCTACAGACATTTGGAAACTTTTTCCTTTGGGTAATTCAACACTCTGCACATAGATGGCTAAAGAAAGGACAAACTCCTTCACTTCCTGATCAGGTCGCTCCTAGTGATTTACTTATTGTACATGTCCCAGCAGGGTGCAGCTAGTTTCTGCTGGGCTTCTCACAACTCCCATCAATGAGGTGGGACAGAGTACCTAGGGGCAGCCTCCAAAACCACAAAGAATGGGCTGACCAGAAGTTCTTAAAAGCCAACAAACCAGGAAGCACCGAGCACAAAGGACATTTCACTTCTTAACCCTCTCGTACAAACACCAATGCTTTAGATACCACTGTTCCCAGGGCTACCAAACTTCACAAATATGAACAGTGTGCTGATAGGAAAACAAATCACATCTAAGATGGACCCTAAACTTACATGGCTTGAATCAGGATCTTGACAGGGCTTCCAGGAGCCAATCTAATGTACATAGATGCTATTAAATAAGAGTTTGTGACATTTTTTAAAACAATTTTAATGAGATATAATTCACATATCATATAAGCCCCTATTGAAGACTAAGATCTCAGAGGCTTTTAGTATCTTCATAAATCCTTCCTTCTTGACATTATGAATATACTCTTTTCAGGTTTCCATCCTGTCAATGCTGATCTTTTTGGTCCAAGAAGCACAGACCAGACCCAGAACAGGATGTGGACAGCTGTGGCCACAACTACTTCAGGCTGGTGGAGAAACCTGCCCTGTGGTCCTCAGTCTTCAGGAAGAACTGAAGTTCTTCTGAAGTTCCCATCAAGAACCCCATGAAAAAGCTGTTGTTTAACCACAGTGTGAATGAACTCAATACGAAGGAAGAATCTACCGATGTCCCATGATTACTCACATTTGGGTTTGAGTAACTGGGACACAAGAGCATGAGTAGACAGACAAAACAGCTTCTGTACCTTCATGTCCTGGTTGTATCAGGCGGTTGTATCACCCCCACCAGGAAGGAGGTGGGGTGGGAATGCAGTGGGGTGGTAATTGGAGTTGGAGGTGGTGTTTCAGTAAGGGTGAGATTGGGGAGGGGGTGTGTCAGGAGAAGAAGGAGGTGAGGGCCCCCCCCCCCCGCCCGGCCCACGCCCCGCCGGGGGGGGGGGGGTTCAGACAGGTTAGCTGGTCAGCAGGTCAATAAATCACTAGGTGAGCAGGACACAAGTAGCAGCTGGAGCAGAGGAGGATCCATCTATGTTCAAGCCTTCAACTCTCTGAGCATTGCTTTAACAGCCTGTAACCTTTATTCTCTCTCTCTCTCTCTCTCTCTCTCGACCAATCAGCTCCCTTCACCCCTGGTAGATCAACACAGACACCCAGCATGACTTTATTTTTTAAAAAGCCACTTCTCACCTACCACATCACCACATGCCATCCCAACGACTGCTGCTCTCTGGAACACTGGCAGACCTTCTGGTTTCTGGTCCCTCCCAACCCAGGTCCCTTTCCCCTCTTCTCGGAGCTCTCTCCTTCCTTTCAGAACTCCAATGAAATACATAAGCAGAATGAGAGTTTTCAACCCTCTCTAAATAACTCAAAGAAGACAGAACATCCATAAGATATAGATCTTGCTAGTAACCATCTGAAATCCCACGGCGATATCCATATATGTGTTCACATCTACATATAACACTGTGGAGGACACATTAACTTTAGGCACATAGGATACAGATACAAAAACTCATACTACTTATCTTGGCCATATGTGAAATTTCAATATATTCCAGAGGAATGAAACACACAGAGCATCTTTTGGTAATATAATGTGCTAGAAATCGCTGCTAAAAAGCTAACTAGAAATTCCCGTATGTTTAGTCATTGAGAAGTCCCTCTATAAATATGAATAAAGAAATCCCAAAGAAAAAGAGCTATATTTGACTGAATGAGCATGATAAAATTATAATCAAATATGTCTCCAGACGTGGAATATCCTGAAATATTGGTGTGAGAAGGCTGTCTGGTCCCCAAATCATCTCTAATTGGCCTAGACCTTTTTATATCTCAAATAGTGGTCGATCTCTCACTTGTCTATGTGACCCTCCTACCCATTAGGTTGGACTTTACATTATGAACCCCACAGGGGGAATAATCCAAGCTGACTCTCATGGCATCTCCTGGGATCTGCAGGAATGAGAGCATTTTAAGATAAATAGTTCATCAGCTTATCTCTTAGAGGCCCTGGGACAACACCCATATTGTTAGCAGCACCAGGTGTGCTGGGCAGGGAGGACCTAGCAGGTGGCCAGGGTCACCCCAATTATAACTGGAGCAGGGATCAGGGAAAGAAGCAGCAGTGAACAGAGATTGGGGGCCTTGAACAGGTGAGATCATTCATGGAGGTAAGGTAGTGTCCCCAAAGCCAGTATCAGCTTCCCATCTGGAGAGCCTTTGTGGACCCTGGGGGCAAGGCCAGGAGCTTAGAGTTTGAGATCCAGTGTGCTGCTTACCAGCTGTGTGACCCTGGGCTGTGTTCTTTCAATAAAATGGTGTCCTTCCGTGTCCATGCCTGTGTCCAGAACTGTGCTATGGACAGGAGGAAGCCACGTCCTAAGCACCTTTGCACATTAGTGTCACCATCTCTATGTGATGCAGGGTCATCGAGCCCAATGGTCATGAATGAATTCTTGAGATATTTTATGGTGCAAAAAGGTGTTTTAATTATACCACAGGGACAGGACCCATTGGCAGAAAGAGTTGTACTTGGAAGGTAAGGAATGACTGATTGTATACTTTTAAGTTTGGGGGATGGGGAAGGTAGAGATAACCTAAGTCTCTAAAGGGATTTGTGCATGTTAGAGAAGAGTCACGGGATCCTGGAATTCGGGCTGTTGTGAAGCCAGTTGCTTTCAGTCTCTAGAAAAACATCAACATTGGGGCGCCTGGGTGGCGCAGTCGGTTAAGCGTCCGACTTCAGCCAGGTCACGATCTCGCGGTCCGTGAGTTCGAGCCCCGCGTCAGGCTCTGGGCTGATGGCTCGGAGCCTGGAGCCTGTTTCCGATTCTGTGTCTCCCTCTCTCTCTGCCCCTCCCCCGTTCATGCTCTGTCTCTCTCTGTCCCAAAAATAAAATAAAAAACGTTGAAAAAAAAAAAAGAAAAAAAAAAAGAAAAACATCAACATTAAGGCAGCCATGAGCACTTTGAGCAGGGTCACGCTCTGCATGTCTCAGGGATTTATCAGTGAGCTGCAAGTTGTGAGAAAATATAATTTCGATTATGGTTCTCTTGTCTTTGTTCTCCTCATTCCCCCGCCCCTGAACAATTTTTTAAGTTTATTTATTTTGAGAGAAAGACAGAGTGAGCAGGGGAGGGGCAGAGAGAGTGGGAGAGAGAGAATCCCAAGCAGCATCCACTCTCATATTGCTGAGCCCGATGCAGGGTTGAACTCACACCATGAGATCATGGCCCGAGCTTTAATCAAGAACCAGAGCCTTAACTGACTGAGCCACCAAGGTGCCCCCTGCCCCCTGAACAATTCTGACCTTTAAATCTTTAAGATTGTTGAAGGCAGGTGGAAGTCTTCATCTTCTGTAGCATCTTGCTGCTGAATAGAGACCTACAGATGTCCCTACCTAATGGGTCAACATTGATTAGTCAGGAATGTATAGGGGAGTTAGGAAAAGTGGAGGCAGCCAAGTCTGCTGTGGACATCAAAGAAATATCTCTGTGGATGGTAAGGACCATCTGTCAACCTGAAGTTATTGTAGTGATGGAGTCTTGGCACCAAGCACAGAAACTCTGGAAAAGGCAACATATAAGAATGAGAAGTCCAACAAAGAGACCCTTAATAGTTGACCATAGTCCTCCTGCGAACCAGGAACTTAACCAGTCCTTGAAAGAGAGGGAAGAATTTTGTGGAGCCTTAATTTGAGTATACGTGTCCGGTGGTAACCCTGTCTTATTTTTGTGATAATATGGAGTACATACCTACAACCCTGCTTTAATGAAGCATAGGTGCCTCCTTGGGCTGCAGTCAGGATATCAAGCTCCATTCAGTTTTGGAGGGCCACTTTTTAAGCTGAGCTGGGTCTTTTAAGATGGCTACTGTATGCTTGGCTAAAGCCTCTATTTGCAATTTTACATCAATAGAGGTGGCCCCTGGGGCAAATATGGTTAAGGGATTAAACCACCAATAAGCCCTCCTTGTTTGATGTCTAACTTTAACAATATCCTAATTATGAGGAATCACTGGCAAGTGGGAGAAAACTTGCCTTAGGAGATAAGGGCACCCCCAAGTGTATCACCCAATCCAGGCATAAGGAAAGTGGGGCCATCCATTATCTCCACAAGCATAGTTAACCCCATGGACTGGGACACACTCCGGTCATCCCAGCCACACAGAATTGGCCAAGGTGATAGCTGAATTTACCACTGCAGGGGAATCCATCCCATTTTCCAGCTGTTCAAATAATCATATGGCCATGGAGTCCTGTTATTATGCCCAGAGAATAGCAAGCAAGAGGATTCTCCATACGTGAGCTACTGTGGCAATTTCTCTGAAGCTTACCACAAGTTGTCTAGCTTGAGCAAACAACAGACATTCAAAGGCAATCAGAACTAGAGTTTAACACCTGCAAAGATGTGTTACTGAAACATAATTTTCTCTCCAAATCACCTTATTTCCAGAGATAGCCAAATCAAAACTAATTCATTTGAAAAACAAGTTTGCTTTAACAAACTTGGCCTAATTATTTACATAGGCCTAGCAAGAATAGTGACTGGTCATATAGATCTTTACAAATTTGCTTTGCTGGAACTTTTTATAAAGAATGTTGACTGAGCTTTTAGTAGCTGCTCTAGGCCAGAGTACAAGCCAAATACTTGCCATCAGACATTCCGGCAGTACCTGTAGATGTGGGTGAATTCCTCTTCTTAAGGCCCCCCCAAATATCCTGCCATGTTCCTGCACCAGCCAGGAAGTGATACTCTTCACTCACCTGGTAAGGCTGTTGGGAAATCTGTAAGCAAGGTATCGGGCCAACAGGGGCTTTGCTGGCTTAAGTTTCATTTTTTTAAATGTTTATTTTTCAGAGAAAAAGAGGGCGGTATGAGTAGGAGAGGGTCAGAGAGAGACGGAGAGAGAAGATCCTTGAAGGCTCTGTGCTGATGGTGCAGAGTTGGATGTGGGGCTCAAACTCACAAACTGTGATCATGACCTGAGCTGAAGTCAGACGCTTAAGTGACTGAGTCACCCAGGGGTCCGTTGGCTTTATGTTTCATAAAAGCAACCTTGGTTCCTAAAGCTGTATGGTCATATCTGAGTCTATGTATGCTTCTCTGAAATATGACATTCCAGTCAAAGCTTTGGTAAAATAACCAATATTTCCAATGGTGTCCTGTTACAAGGAGGACAGATTCTTATTGAACTTATGCAAACAACTGTAATTGCCTCGAAAGAAAGGATATTCACTGAGAGCTTTTGAATTTCAGAGGGTTCAGCTAGGGAGGAAAGTTAGATGCTTCAATTTGTTCACAAATGAATATTTTACCATGTTTCTGTAAGTCAGAGAGAGTCATCTTAAGAGAAAGTTTCCTTAACCTGGAAGAGCAAATATCAGAGAATAAGCAATGTTGCAAATAAGAGTCACAAAAACTATAATCATCTTCTGCAGTTCATTTAGTTCCATGTTACTAATTCTTGTTCAGTTTGAATGTAGCTTTTCATTAGTTCTGGAAAGTCTTCCCCATTTCAGCTTTATGATTTTTTTAAGTTTATTTATTTGTTTGAGAGAGACAGAGAAAGCACGAGTAGGGAAGGGGCAGAGAGAGGGAGAGGGCGAATGCCAAGCAGGCTCCACACTGTCAGTGCAGAGCCTGACACAGGGTTCAATCTCATGAGCCATGAGATCATGACCTGAGTCAAAACCAAGAGTCAGACGCTTAACTGACTGAGTCACCGAGATGCCCCAGTTTTATGATTTTAAAGATATCAAAGCCCTGCACTTGTTAAAAAAAAAAAAAAGTCCTTTTTATGAATCTGGTTTAAGATGAAACTCATTTTGCAAATGACAAAGACCACAATGCAATTGTTAAGAAAATTCAGTTATTTCTGTGACACAGAACACTTTAATAATCAGAATATCAAATGATATTAAAATGTCAGGAATTTCATATCTATATCTACATCTATATCTATCTATATCCAAATCTATATCTATATCTATCTTTCTCCTTATATGAACAGTTATAGCATTTACCCAAGCAATACAACCTAGGGTTTATCATGATTTGTTTGTACTTTCCATGTAACTTAACATACCAAATAAACAAGGCTGGTTGATCAAAAAGACTTCATTTACAGTTCAAATCTTGGTAAAGTTTTAAAGTTCATTTTTAAATAGTATTATGGATCATTATAAAACTTGAAACTTAATTATTTATTTAACCAAGATTACAAAGGCAAATAGATAGGGTAATATACTTGTTAGTAAAACTTAGCTCCTTTAACATTATGAAGTTTTAACTTTCTTAACAAACCAAAGACCTGATAAAGACAAAACACAGAAACTTTGGTTTTTCTGGGCAAGGAAAAAAAAAGATAAAAACTTTGTTTACATTTTCTTATCAAGCGTAAACTAGCAATCCAAGAAAACTTTGTTTTGTTTTAGAAGACAGAAAGCAGAATTTCAATCATCTAACAGTGTACCTTTAAAATCCATTCATTTTGGGGTGTCTGGGTAGCTCAGTTGGTTAAGCATCCCACTCTTGATTTTGGCTCAGGTCATGGAATCAAACCCTAAGTCAGGGTATGCATTGGGCGTGGAGCCTCCTTGAGATTCTCTCTCTCTGCCCCTCGACCCGCGCACAGAGACACTCTCCCTCTCTCTCAAATACAAAATAAATAAAATCCATTCATTTCAACCTTATTGTGTCTTGACCTCATATAAAATTGCTGTCCAAAGTCTTCCCTTCACAAACCTTCTACAACTATCTTTAGCATTCAGATTTTCTCCCAAGCCATTTCTTTCCAAACAACCAGTCTCATTTTAGGAGAAAATTACTTTCTTTTACCTGAACAGAAATGTATTCTCATTCCTCACATCTTTCTTACACACATCTTCCTTTTTACATGCAGAGTTACTTTCCTTACTTCTGTCAGCCTTAATTACATTTAGCAGAAAAATTTTAACTCTTAGAACCTAAGTCTCCAGTGAAAACTAAGTAGTAATCAATTGTGAACTGTTATACCAGAATTCTTCTAGATCTAAAATTTATAATTACATTTTATAATTAAAAAAACATATTTTTCCATAGTACAATCTGTTAATAAATCACAAAGCATGTTTACCAACAGACCCAAATACCCTCAGCTTCTCTGCAGTTAGAAGTCAAAAGCACAAACCTATGTTCAGTAACCAATGCTACAGCACTCAGTCCTATTTGGAAAAGGCATAGATGGCCAATGAATTCAATTCTATTTATCACTCAAGCAAAACTTTCAAGTTAAGACTTTGAAAGCTATCTTAACAATTATCTAAAAAAAAACTTTGAGACAGACAAAATTAAGAATCATTTTAAGTCATCTTTTTGCTAACAAATTGCAACAGAACACAAGCTTATTTGACTTTCTGCACACGTTGGTAGAATAAAAGTTTTATATGTAATGCTGACAACTCCAAAGACACGTCCATCTTCATGAACCCAACAAACGTAGCTTAAATACCACATATATTCCACCTGGACCCACTAAAAAGTCAACCAGTTTGTTCCCCATTGTCAATTTTTACCTGAGGCCGCAGCTGCAAATCTGAAGTAAGTGGCGTAAGCCCAGGGGGGAGCTCTTTGCTCCTTGACGATGAGTAGAGAAGGAGCCAGTGCTGCCAGAGGCACCAAGTCTAATATGCAGGCCACACCCCAGGTGGTAGAGAAACAGGAGGAGGGATCCTGGGAAGGCTCACCTGTCTCCCGCACTTGACCTGGCCCCATGAAACACCCCTGCCCTAAGTGTACGCTGTCCCTACCCTGTGCCCCTGTCCTCATGGCCACCCTACCCTGGCCACTTTCTGGAATCCAGGCCTGGGCACAACCCTCCTTAAACCACTGGCATGGACAGATACCCAGCACAGGTTTGGAACCAGACCAGGAAAATACCCTCTCCCATGACAACTTAGATGGAACAGGTCATGCCAGGGTCTGTGCATTCCATCTGCCTGTGCTGGCCTTCACTGGCGTGCCAGAGTTATGTGGAATGTGTTTGTGTGTGTGTGTGTGTGTGTGTGTGTGTGTGTGTGTGTGTGTGTGTAAATCTACATGATGCACCTGTGAGCCTGAGTTCTGTTTCTGTGAGTATATTGAGTTTCCTCTTTTGTGGCTGTTTTCACATTTTACTCTTGTGTTTATCTGTATGCATGTGTATCTGTGTCTGTCCCTGAATGAGCATATCCACTGTGCAAATCTCTGTGTGTGTGACTGCATTATCTGTACCTCTAGGGTATATGTGTCCCTATGGGAGTATCTGTATCTGTTTCATGTCTGTGTGTGTACTGGTTGTATGTGTGAATTTGAGGCCCCTTTGAGTGTTCTTGAGCATACCTGTGAGGAATGTGTGTGTGTTTTCTGTGTGTGTGTCTAGTATGTGTGGAGTTTGCTTTATGGGGCTGATTCATGTGGCCCTGAGTGTGTGTGTGTATTCCCTCAGGATGTCATTGGCTACATCTGCTGTGTGGGTTTGTGTGTGAGCCTGTCCATGAGCCCCATACCTGAATCCCCAAATGAGGCTGTGGGTGGTTCCATACCTGTGTGTCTCTGAGCTTGTGGTGTCTGTTTCTTCCTCTGCACATGTGTGTCTGTGCAGCTCAGAAGTAAGCAGCTGCAGAGGGGGCCCTTCAAGGGTGACTCCTGGGGGGGGGGGAGAGCAAGAAACAATATGTGCTTCCCCCACCCTCAGGCTCAGCTACTTCTGCCCGTTTTTCTCCCACCCTTCAGTGTCCCCCCTTGTGGTGCCATGCCTTGTGGTGTAGATGGATGGAGTGAAGGATTACCTCATAGGATCACAGGCCAGGGGCTGGGAGGGCTACAAATGGCAGGAGGTGGTCACAAAGAGCGGCCCCTGGCGAGGCTGAGGGATTCCTAGGCCCTGGGAAGGGTGAGTGAGTGGGGGCCCCAAGGGAGGGCTGGGGAAACAGAGCTCCTGGGACCCATGGAAGGAATGCAGGATTAGGCACACCGGGAAAGAGCTAGAGGAGTCCTGCAGGACTCGTGAGTCCCCAAAGGGCAGATCCCTCACTCACCTGTGCTGGTATAGGCTGGGGCCTGGAAGCAGCAGCAGCATTCAGAGGCAGCAGAGGCAGCAGATCCATGGGATGGTGGATGGAGCGTGAGCCACAGTCTTGCAAGCAAGTGGAATCACCACACTGGGCTGCCCTCGGCCCTTTCCCCCTTCCCCAGCCACCTCACTAGCTCTGGCCCTGGCATTACCCTCCAGCAGGGCATGGGCAAGCCAGGCAGAGACAGACATCTGGGGCCACAGGAGTGTCCCCTATGACCTCTGTGTCCTAGTTGTTGAATGGGCATAAGGAGTCACCCAGGGCCCCTGGAACCAGGAGGGAGAATCTAGCCCTGGAATCTTCTCTGATGGGACTTGGGGAGAATTATGGAGGGACAGCATTTAGTGCCAGTTCATTCACAGGATAAAAGCACAACACGAGGTCACCTGGGATGCTGATGTCAGTGTTTTCTTACCCAGGCCACATTCAGAGCACTCACTCAGGGACTTGGAGGAAGGAGAATAATTGATATTAATTTAAAAGAACAAATACGCTGGATCGTGGGCACTCCTGATGCTCTTACAAAACAACGTCCAACATTCCCTCCTCATCCTCTCCATAGTGGGGAAACTGAGGCAGTCAGGATTTGGCCAAGATCACATAGTGGTTTCTGAATGTTTTGCTGATTACATCTGACCAAACTCCTTTTTCTGAATTTCATGTCTTTAATTTTGTCAGTGATGTTTTTGGGCAGCGCTGTGACAAATTTCACCTGGTCAAGGATGAAGCAAACACATCTTATTCAGGCTGGTACCATGTGGTAGACTCACTAGGCTCCACAATGAATGTCACATTGTCCTCTGACCCGCTAAGCTGGACGCAGCCCTGTGACGTGCTCTGACCAGTGAAATGTGAGTGGGAGCGAAGTGTGCCACCTCGAACACAACACTTGGGAACAACAGGGTCTGGCCACCTCTCTGTCCATCTCTTATGGCACCTGGTAGTTACCTATGGTGGGTGCTCTTTTATGCTGGTCTCAGGAGGACCATCGTGGACATGTGGCATGAGCAAGGAAGAGACTTCCCTTGTTATAAGCCATTAAGACTTTGGGGCTATTTATTACCCACAGTAACATCTAGCCCATCCTAACTGGTACACATCCTCCATTCTCCTCTCTATGAGGCAGCACAACCTAACATTCAAAGCATGATCTCTGTCGTTAGATACACATGGGTTTGAGTTCCAGCTCCATCCTTTCATTAACTTCAACCCCAGACAATTTACTTGGGAGTCTTTAAGCCTCCATTTCTGCTCCATAAAATGGATGGTTACACCATCTCAGGTTTGAAGAGAATTAAATGAAATAATAAAACATATAAAGCTTTGAGTCCAGGGCCTGGCACACATAGTGAATGCTCAGTAAATGTTAGCTATATACCTTTATGTCCAGATTGTAAACATTCAGAAAATGCAGCAACTCTTACAAAAGAAATGAAGGAAATATTAAGCCTGTGGCATATGTTTCCTTTCAAACTGTTTTTTAACAGATAGGATAATATTATGTATATTCATTCCCACCCTGCTTTCTACTCTTAATAAGATATTGTTGTGATATTCTTATGTTACAAATAAAAAGATCTGTATCATCTTTTTAAATTATAGGACATTAAATACCATGAATAATTCAATCACTTCTCTATTGCTGGACATTTCCATAGGTTGCACATGGCAGTGAAAACAAATGAAGTAAATTAAAACTGAAGTAAATGAAGTAAAAAAAAAATCAGAATGTATTGTTTGCTAGAATAAATATTTGTTAACTTTTGTTTGCTCTGTATCTATATATGCATTAGGTTGCAATTTACAACGTTTTTCTTATCACAAATAAGGTTTTTAAAAAGTATGGCAGTTGTTTTCAATTTTTTTCAAAATTTGAAAGATTACAAATAATCTATTTTTTTTTAATTTCAGGAATAGAATTTAGTGATTCATCACTTACATATACTACCCAGGGATCATCCCAAAAAGTGTCCTCCTTAATGCCCCTTGCTCATTTAGCCCATCCCATCCAACACCACACCAGTGGCCCTCTGTTTG
Source organism: Herpailurus yagouaroundi (assembly GCF_014898765.1). Lineage (NCBI taxonomy): Eukaryota > Metazoa > Chordata > Mammalia > Carnivora > Felidae > Herpailurus > Herpailurus yagouaroundi. The sequence continues at coordinate 12,710,523 of NW_024412439.1, read as the reverse complement.
TTCTCCTTATTTAAGAGTCTCATAATTTGTCTCCCTCTCTGTTTTTATATTATTTTTGCTTCTCTTATGTTCATATATTTTGTTTCTTAAATTCCACATGAGTGAAATCATGTGATATTTGTCTTACTCTCACTTATTTAACTTTGCATAATACACTGTAGTTTCATTGACACTGTCACAAGTGGCAAGATTTCATTGTTTTTGATGAGTAATATTCCATTGTATATATACACCACATCTTCTTTATCCATTCATTAGTCAATAGACATTTGGGCTCTTTTCATACTTTGGCTATTGTTGATAGTGCTGCTATAAACATTGGGGTCATGTTCCCCTTTGAATCAGCAGTCCTGTAACCTTTCATACCTAGTAGTGAATTTCTGGGTCATAGTGTACTTCTATTTTTAATTGTTTTGAGGAACCTTCATACTCTTTTCCAGTGTGGCTGTACCAGTTTGCATTCCCACCAGCAGTGCAAAAGGGTTCATCTTTCTCCACATCCTCATCAACATCTGCAACATCTGTCATTGCCTGAGTTGTTAATTCTATCTGTTCTGACAGATGAGAGGGAGTATCTCATTGTGATTTTGATTTGTATTTCCCTCATGATGAGTCATGTTGAGCATCTTTTCATGTGTCTGTTAGCCATCTGGATGTCTTCTTCGGAAAAGTGTCTTTCATGTCTTTTGCCCTTTTCTTCACTGGATTATTTGCTTTTTAGGTGTTGAGTTTGGTAAGTTCTTTATAGATTTTTGGGTACTAACCCTTTATCTGATATGTCATTTGGAAATATCTTCTACCAATCCATTGATTGCCTTTTAGCTTGCTGATTGTTTCCTCTGCTGTGCAGAAGCTTTTCATCCTTATGAGGTCCCAAGAGTTCATTTTCGCTTTTGTTTCTCTTGCCTCCGAAGACATGGCAAGTAAGAAGTTGATGCGGCCGAGGTCAAAGAGGTTGTTGCCTGTTTTCTCCTCTAGAATTTTGGTGGCTTCCCACCTCATGTTTAGGTCTTTCATCCATTTTGAGTTTGCTTTTGTGTATGGTGTAAGAAAGTGGTCCACGTTCAGTCTTCTGCATGTCGCTGTCCAGTTTTCCCAGTACCATTTGCTGAAGAAACTGTCTTTTCTATTACATATTCTTTATTGCTTTGTCAAAGATTAGCTGGCCATAGGTTTGTGGGTCCATTTCTGGGTTCTCTATTCTGTTCAATTGATCTAAGTGTCTGTTTTTGTGCCAGTACCATACTGTCTTGATGATTACAACTTTGTAACGCAGCTTGAAGTCTGGAATTGTGATACCTCCAGCCTATGTTTTCTTTTTCAGGGTCGCTTTGGCTATTTGGGGTCTTTTATGATTCCATAAAAATTTTAGGAATGTTTGTTCTAGCTCTGCGAAGAATACTGGTGTTATTTTGATAGGGATTGCATTGAATATGTAGATTGATTTAGGTAGTATCGACATCTTAACAATATGTTCTTCCTATCCACGAGCATGGAATGTTTTTCCATTTTTCTGTGTCTTCAATTTCTTTCATGCACTTTCTATAGTTTTCAGTTTACAGATTTTTCACCCCTTTGGTTACATTTATCCCTAGGTATTTTATGGTGTTTGGTGCAATTGTAAATGAAATCGATTCCCTGATTTCTCTTTCTGCTGCTTCATTATTGGTGTATAAAAATGCAACTGATTTCTGAATACTGATTTTGTATCCTGCGACTTGGCTGAATTCATGTATCAGTTCTAGCAGTTTTTTGGTGGAGATTTTTGTGTTTTCCACATAGAGTACCATGTCATCTATGAACACTGAAAGTTTGACTTCCTCCCTGCTGATTTGGATGCCTTTTAGTTCTTTGTATTGTCTTATTGCTGAGGCTAGGACCTCCAATACTATGTTGTATAATAGTGGTGAGAATGGACATCCTTGTTGTAACCCAGACCTTAGAGAGAAAGCTCTCAGTCTTCCCCCATTGAGGATATTAGCTGTGGGTCTTTCTTATACGGCCTTTATGATCTTGAGGTATGATCCTTCTATCCCTCCTTTCTTGAGGGTTTTTATCAAGAAAGGATGCTGTATTTTGTCAAATGCTTTTTCTACAACTATTGAGAGGATCATGTGGATTGTATCCTTTTACTAATGTGATGAATCACATTGGATAATTTGTGGATATTGAATCAGCCCTGCATCCTAGGAATAAATCCCACTTGATCGTGGTGAATAGTTCTTTTAATGTATTGCTTGATCCAGTTGCCTAGTATCTTGTTAAGAATTTTTCGATCAAGCTTCATCAGGGAAATTGGTCTGTAGTTCTCCTTTGTAGTGCAGTCTTTGGTTTTGGATTAAAGGTAATGCTGGACTCATAGAATGAGTTTGGAAGTTTTCCATCCATTTCTATTTGTTAGAACTGCTTCAAAAGAATAGGTGGTAACTCTTCTTTAAATGTTTGGTAGAATTCCCCTGGAAAGCCATCTGGCCATGGACTCTTTGTTGGGAGGTTTTTGATTGCTCATTCAATTTCTTCAGTGGTTTTGGATCTCTTCAAAGCTTCCATTTCCTCCTGTTTCAGTTTCGGTAATTTATATGTTTCTAGGAATATGTCCGTTTCTTCCTGATTGCCCAATTTGTTGGCATATAATTGCTCATAGTATGGTCTTCTTATTGTTTGTATTTCTGTGATGTTGGCTGTGGTATCTCCTCTTTTATTCATGATTTTAATTATTTGGATCATTTCCTTTTTATTTTTGATCAATCTGGCTAGGGGGTTATCAATTTTGTTAATTATTTCAAAGAACCAGCTCCTGGTTTTGTTGAACTGTTCTACTGTTTTGTTTTTTGCTGGTTTGTTTGTTTTTTTATTTCAATATCATTGATTTCTGCCCTAATATTATTATTACCTTCTTCTGCCTGTTTGGGCTTTATTTGCTATTCTTTTTCCAGCTCCTTTAGGTGTAAGGTTGCATTGTGTATTTGACATTTTTCTTATGTTTGTAATTAGTTGATTTATATACTTGAGTTCCATCACGTTGGGGGCACAAATGTTACAATTGTAGATCTTCTTGGTGGATAGACCCTTTAATTATGATACAATGCCCTTCCTCATCTCTTGTTACAGTCTTTATTTTAAAACCTAATTTGCCTGGTATAAGTATGGCTACTCCAGCTTTCTTTTGGCAACCATTAGCATTATAGATGATTCTCCATCCCTTTATTTTCAATTTGCATGTATCTTTAGGTCTACAATGAGTCTCTTGTAAGCAGCATATAGATAGATCTTTTTTTCTTACCCCTTGTGATGCCCTATGTCTTTTGATTGTTTAGTCCATTGACATTTATTTAGACTGAGTACTGAAAGATATGAATTTTGTACCATTGTGTTGCCTGTAGATTTGTGGTTTCTGACGATGTTGTCTGGTCCTTTCTAATCTTTGTTGCTTTGGGTCTTTTCTGTTTTGTTTTGTCTTTTCTCCAAAGATTCCCACTTAAAATTTCTAGTAGGGCTGGTTTAGTGGCTGTGAACTCCTTTACTTTTTGAATGTCTAGCAAGCTCTTTATCTCTCCTTCTATTGGGAATGACAGCCTTGCTAGATAAAGAATTCTGGCTGCATATTTCACTGATTCAGCACACTGAATATATCTTGTGACTCCTTTCTGACCTGCCAAGTTTCTGTTTACAGGTTCGCTGCAAACCTGATCTGACTTCCCTTGTACATTAAAGACATTTTTTCTCTTGCTGCTTTCATAATTCTTTCCTTGTCTGTGTATTTTCTGAATTTGACTATAATATGCCTTGGCAATTGTCGTTTTCTGTTCAAACTAATGGGAGTTCTCTGTGCTTCTCGGATTTTGATGTCTGTGTCATTCTCCAGATTACGAAAGTTTACCACTATAATTTGTTCACATAAACTTTCTGCCCCTTTTTCTCTGTCTTCCTCTTCTGGGACTCCTATTTTTCAGATGTTATTCCTTTTTTTCTTTTAAGTCACTGAGTTCTCTACTTCTTGTATCATGCTCTTTTGCCAGTTTCCCTCCTTTTTTCTGCTTCATTATTCTGATTATTTTATCTTCTATTTTGCTGATTCACTGCTCTGCTTTGTCCATCAATGCCATGGTGGCATCCATTCGATATTGCATGACAGTTTTAGCATTTTTAATTTCATCCTGAACAGATTTTATTTCTTCTATCTCTGAAGAAATGGATTTTATAATTTTTTCCACCCCAGCTAGTACTCCTATTATTGTGGTTCTAAATTCTAGTTCAGACATCTTGCTTATATCTGTGCTGATTACGACCCTATCATTTCTTCCTGTTCTTTCTTTTGCGGTGAATCCCTCATTTTATAAACCTCCACCAAAACGTCACCCTAATTCCCACCCTTACCCTACACTTAACCCACACCCATGCATGGGACCTCATTTCAGCCTCCAGGGAGATCACAGGACTGGTATCCCATCAGTACTGGCAACGTCCCTGAGACGAACCCTAACCCTAGCTCAGGTTCTCTCCCAACGGGGACCCAATTCCTAAGTCTGAGAATGCCAGGCACACAGGGGCCAGAAGCAGTGGGTATTACTCGGCATGGAACATGAAATGTCACCATGTCATTGCCAAAGCCCGGATGCAGCTGTATAAGGGAGGGTACTGAGGAACAACTGAAGAGTGGCCCATACAGGAGGCTGGCCCTGGCACTCAAAGACTATGCCTGAGTGGCACCCTCCCATGCGCCCTCCACTCAGCCTTCAGGGAGACCACAGCACTGCAGGGGGTTCAGCGCCTGGAGCCTCCTGGGATGTAACCCTAATGGTACCCTCACAGAAACCCACCACCGAACCCTCACCCTAACTCCCAACCTAACCCTACACCTGACCAACACCTGCACATGGGCCCTCAGTTAAGCCCTCCAGGGCAATCACAGGACTGGTGTTGCTTCGGCCCTGGTGACGTCACTAGACTGAAACCGAACCCTAGCTCAGGCTCTCTCCTGATGTGAATCAAATTCCTAAGTCTGAGAACACCAGACACACACACGGGGGCCAGGGTGGTGCGGAATTACTCACCATGCAACGTGGAAGTCACGATATCATTGCCAAATCCTGGATGAAGCTGCATAAGGGGGATCCTGAGACCCAACTGAACAATATGCTGCACTGGAGGCTGGCCATGGCACCCATAAAATAAGCCTGAGCAGCACCCTCCCAAGTGCCCTCCATTCATACCCTCTGGGAAGAACACTGCACTGTCAGGGGTTCGGCGCTTGGAGCCTCCTGGGACCTAACCCTAACCAGTGCCCTAAACATAAACCTCCACCAAAACCTCACCCTAACCCCACCCTAACCCTACACCTGACACACACCTGCACAGGGGCCCTCATTTCAGCTCTCCACAGAGATCACAAAATTGTGTCACTTTGGCCCTGGCAACGTCCCTGGACCGAACCCTAACCCTAGCTCAGGCTCTCTCCCGATGGGCACCCAAAGTCTGAGAATGCCAGGTGCTAAGGGCCCAGAAGCAGTGGGGGAATACTAGGCATGGAAAATGGAAGTGACCATGCCATTGTCACAGAGAGGATGGAGCAGCCTAAGAGGGATCCTGAGGTCCAACCAAAGGATGGCCCCACCGGAGGCTGACCCTGGCACCCAAAGAATAAGCATGAATGGTACCCTCCCATGGGCCCTCCAGTGAGCCCTCCAGGGAGACCATTGCACAGCTGGGGGGTTGGCACCTGGAGCTTCCTAGGCCCTAACCCTAAGCCTAACTGGTACCCTCACCATAACCCTCCACCGAACCCTCACCCTAACTCCCTCCCTAACCCTACACCTGACACACACCCATGCGTGGGCCCTCATTTCAGCCCTCCAGGGAGATCAGAGACTGGTGTCACTTTGACCTTGGTGACGTCCCTGGACTGAACCCTAACCCTACCTCAGGCTCTCTCTGATGGGGACCCAATTCCTAAGTCTGAGAAAGCCAGGCATACGGGGCTCAGAAGTGGTGCAAAATAATTCAGCATGGAACATGGAACATCACCATGTCATTGCCAAAGCCCAAATGGAGCTGCACAAGGGGGTTCCTGAGGCCCAACCAAAGAGTGGCCTGCACAGGAGGCTGGCCCTGGCCCCCAAAGACTAAGCCTGAGCGGCACCCTCCCATGTGCCCTCCCCTCAGCCCTCTGGGGAGACCACTACACTGCCAGAAGTTCGGCGCCTGGAGCCTCCTGGGATCTAACCCTAACCATAACCAGTACCCTCACCATAACCCTCCACGAACCCTCACCCTAACTCCCACCCTAACCCTACACCTGACCCACACCCATGCATGGGTACTCATTTCAGCCCTCAAGGGTGATCATGGGACTGGTGTCGTTTTGTGCCTGGTGAAGTCCCTGGACCGAACCATAACCCTAGCTCAGGCTCTCTCCTGACAGGGACCAATTCCTAAGCCTGAGAACACCAGGCACACGGGGCCCAGAAGCGGTGCGGGATTACTCAGCATGGGACGTGGAAGTTACTATGTCATTGCCAAAGCCCAGGTGGAGCAGCATAAGGGGGGTCCTGAGGCCCAACCGAAGAGTGGCCGACTAGAGGCTGGCCCTGATACCCCAAGACTAAGCCTGAGTGACACCCTCTCAGGTGCCCTCCACTCAGTCCTCTGGGGAGACCACTGTGCTGCCGAGGTTCAGCGCCTGGAGCCTCCTGGGACTTAACTCTAACCCTAACCAGTACCCTCAACACTCACCCTACCTCCCACCCTAACCCTACACCTGTCCCACGCCCATGCATGGGCCCTCATTTCAGCCCTCCAGGTAGATCAAGGGACTGGTGTCACATCAGACCTGGAGACGTCCCTGGAACGAACCCTACACCTGCTCAGTCACTCTCATGATGGGTATCCACTTCCTAAGTCTGAGAACACCAGGCACACAGGACCCTGAAGCAGTGCGGGATTACTGGGCAATGAACGGGGAAGTCACTATGTCATTGCCAAACCCCGAATGGAGCTGGGCAAGGGGTTCCTAAGGCCCAACCGAAAAGTGGCCCATTACAGAGACTTGCCCTGGCACCCAAAGAGTAAGTCTCAGTGGCACCCAACTATGTGCCCTCCACTCATACCCTCCAGGGAGACCTCTACACTGCCAGGGGTTCAGCTCCTGGAGCTTCCTGTGACCTGACCCTAATCCTAACCTGTACCCTCACTATAACACTCCACTGATACCTCTTCCTAACTCCTACCCTAACCCTACACCAGATCGGCACCCACGCATGGTCCCTCATTTCAACCCTGCAGGTACATCACAGGACTCATGTCGCTTCAGCCCTGTCTATGTCCCGGGACCGAACCCTAACCCTAGCTCAGGCTCTCTCCCAATGGAGACCCAATTCCTAAGTCTGAGAATGCCAGGCACACGGGGCCCAGAAGCAGTGTAGGATTACTCGGCATGGACGTGGAATTTCACCATGTCCTTGTTAAAGCCCGGATGGAGCTGCACAAGGGGGTTCCTAAGGCCCATCTGAAGAGTGGCCCACTTGGGAGGCTGGCCCTGGAACCCAAAGAGTAAGCCTGAGCATCACCTTCCCATGAGCCCAGCACTCATACTCTCCAGGAAGACCACTGCACTGTCAGGGGTTCAGCGCTTGGAGCCCCCTGGGACCTAGCTCTAACCAGTGCCCTAACCATAATCCTCCACTGGACCCTCACCCTAACTCCCACCCTAACCCTACACCTGACCCGCACCCGTACATTGGCCCTCATTTCAGCCATCCAGGGAGATCACGGGACTGGTGTCGCTAAGGCCCTGGTGACGTCCCTGGACTAAACCCTGACCCTAGCTCAGGCTCTGTCCCCATGGGAACCCAATTCCTAACTCTGAGAACATCAGGTACACGGAGCCCAGCAGCAATGCGGGATTTTTCAGCATGGAATGTGGAACATGGACATGTCATACCAAAGGCCAGATGGAGCTGCAAAACGGGGTTCCTGAGCCTCAACCGAAGAGTGACCCACTATGGAGACTGGCCCTGGCACCCAAAGAGTAAGCCTCAGCTGTACCCTCCCATGCACCCTACATTCAGCCCTCCAGGGTGACCACTGCACTGTCGGGGGTTCAGCTCCTGGAGCTTCCTGCGACCTAACCCTAACCCTAACAGGTTCCCTCACCTTAACATTCCACTTAAACCTCACCCTAACTCCCACCCTAACCCAACACCTGACCAGAACCCTCATATGGGCCCTCATTTCAGCCCTCCAGGTAGATCACGGGACTGGTGTGGCTCCAGCCCTGGCAACGTCCCTGGACCGAACCCTAACCCTAGCTCAGGCTCTCTCCTGCTGGGGACCCAATTCCTAACTCTGAGAACTCCAGGCTCACGGGGCCCAGAAGTGGTGAGGGATTACTCAGAATTGAACAAGGAACGTCTCCATGTAACTGCCAAAGCCCGGATGGAGCTGCACAAGGGGGTTCCTGAGGCCCAACCGAAGTGCGGCCCACACCAGCGGCTGGCCTTGGAAACCAAAGACTAAGCCTGAGCAGCACCCTCCCATGAGCCCTACACTCAGCCCTCCGAGAGTCCACTACACTGCCAGGGGTTCGGCACCTGGAGCCTCCTGGGACCTAACCTTAATCGGTACCCTCACCATAACTCTCCATTGAACCCTCATCCTAACATACACACTAACCCTACAACTGACCCACACCAATGCCTGGGCCCTCATTGCAGCCCTCCAGGTAAATCACGGGAATGGTGTCGCTTCGGCCCTGGCGACGTCCCTGGACCAAACCCTAACCCTAGCTCAGGATCTAACCGATGGGAACCCAATTCCTAACTCTGAGGATCCTAGGCACACGGGGCCCAGAAGTGGTGCGGGATTTCTTGGCATGGAACATGGAACATCACCATGTCATTGGCAAAGCCCGGATGGAGCTACACAAAAGGGTTCCTGAGGCCCAACTGAAGAGTGGTCCACACATGAGGATGGCCCTGGCTCCGAAAGAATAACCCCGAAAATCACTCTCCCATGCGCCCTCCACTCAGCTCTCCAGGGAGAACACTGCACTGTCAGGGGTTGGGCACCTGGAGCTTCCTGGGACCTAACCCTAACCCTAACCAGAGCCCTAACTGTAACCCTCCAGCGAAACCTCACCCTCACAGCCATCCTACTCCTACACCTGACCCACACTCCCGCATGAGCCCTCCTTTCAGCCCTCCAGGGAGATCACAGGACTGGTGTCCCTTCAGCCCTGGTGATGTCCCTGGACCGAACCCTGACCCTAGCTCAGGCTCTGTCCCCATGGGGACCCAATTCCCAACTCTGAGAATGTCAGGCACACGGGGCCCAGAAATGGTGAGAGAATACTTGTCATGGAACATGGAAGGTCACCATATCATTGCCAAAGCCCAGATGGAGTTGCACAAGGCGGTTCCTGAAGCTCAACTGAAGAGTGGCCCACTTGGGAGGCTGGCCCTGGCACCCTCCCATGCACCCTCCACTCAGCCCTCTGGGTAGTCCACTGCACTTCCGGAGGTTCGGCGCCTAGAGCCTCCTGGGACCTAACCCTAACCGGTACCTTCAGCGTAACCCTACATCGAACCTTCAGCCTAACTCCCACCCTAACCCTACACCTGACCTGTGTCCATGCATAAGCCCTCATTTCAGCCCTCCAGGTAGAGCATGGGACTGGTGTCGCTTTGGCCCTGGCGACGTCCTTGGTCCGAACCGTAACCCTAGCTCAGGCTCTCTCCTGATGGGGACCCAATTCCTAACTCTGAGAACGCCAGACACAGGGGGGCCAGAAACAATGCGGGATTACTCGGCATGGAACATGGAACATCACCATGTCATTGGCAAAGCCCGGATGGAGGTGCACCAGGGGGTCCTGAGGCCCAACCGAAGAGTGGCGCAATACGGAGGTTGGACATGGCACCCAAAGAGTAAGCCTCAGAGGCACCTTCCCATGTGCCCTACATTCAGCTGTCGGGGAGACCACTGCAAGGCCGGGGGTTCGGCGCCTGGACCTTCCTGGGACCTAACCCTAACCAGTACCTTCACTGTAACCCTCCACCGAACCCTCACCATTACTCCCACAATAACCTTGCACCTGACCCGCACCCATGCTTGGTCCCGCAGGTAGAATACGGTAGAATACGGAACTCCAGGTAGAATACGGAACTCATTTCACATTGGCCCTGTCAACATCCCTGGACAGAACCCTAACCTGTGGCAGGATTACTCAATATGGAATGTGTAACATGATCATGTTATTGCCAAAGCTCCGATGGTGCTGCTCAAGGGGGTTCCTGAGGTCCAACCATACAGTGGCCCACGAGAGAGGCTGGCCCTGGAACCCAAGACTAAGCTGCACAGCATCCTCCCTTGTGCCCTACACTCAGCCCTCTGGGTAGACCACTGCAGTTCTGGAGTTAGGCAGTAGGAGCCACCTGGGACCTAACCTTAACCGGTACCCCAATCGTAACCCTCCACCAAACCCTCAGCCAAACTCCCACCCTAACCCTACACATGACCCGCACCCGCGCAGGGGCCCTCATTTCAGCCCTCCAGGGAGATCCCGGAATTGGTGTCCCTTTGCCCCTGGTGACGTCCCAGGACCGATTCCTAACCCTAGCTCAGGCTCTCTCCCAAAGTGGACCCAATTCCTAATTCTGAGAATGCCAGGCACACAGGGCCCAGAAGCGGAGCAGGATTACTCGGCATGGAGCATGGAACATCACCACATCATTTCCAAAGCCCGGACGGAGCTGCACAGGGTGCTCACAGCTCCATCCCCAGACCTATCCCAGTCTGAGCCTGAGCCCAAGTCCACACCCCAAACCCAAACCCCTGACCCCAACCCAAACCCCTAATCCAAACCCGAACCCTTCCCAAACCCTTAACCCTAACCCCTAAACCCTGAACCCTAACCCCTATCCTAACTCCTATCCATACCTCTTAGCCCTAGCCCTAGTCCTAACTTCCAACCCACATATGAAAAGAAAGGTAGAACTACATCTATTTAGAATCCTAAGATGACATCATCTTATATACAGTACTTCCTAAAGAATCAACAAAAACGTTTGGAGTTGGTCACCTAACTCCTAATTCAGGAAAGTTACAAGACAAATATTGATGCACAAATATCTCACTAATTAGTATATTACAGCAATGAATCTCATGAAGAGGAATTTAAGAAAACAATTCCATTTTAGGTAACATCAACACTTAAAAAAATACTTTGGAATAGATGTCAAAAACACTGCCGAAAGATATTAAAAACAATCTAAAATATACTATTGCTGAATGGCAATAATACACAATGCAACATATAGATTCAATGTGAATCCCAGAAAAATTCACAAGGGCCTCTGAGAAAAAAAACACAAGCCAATCCTAACAGTCATATGGAAAATCAAGGGGCTGCAAAATAAACAAAATAATTAAAAAAAAATCAAAGGTAGATGCTCATATTTCCCAATTTCGAATCTTAAAACATAGCAACAATAAATAAAACATTGTGATACTGTCATAAAGGTACACGTACAGATCAGTGGGAATTAATTGAGAACCCAGAAATAAACCATTTAATCTATGGTCAACTGAATTTTGACAAAGGCAGACAACATAACATTGGGGAAACAAAGGTCTATTCAACAAAGGGTGCTAGACAACTGGCTATTCATATGCAGAGGAATGAAATTGGACCCTTACCCTCACACCACATACAAACATTAACTCAAAGTGGATCAAAAGCTTAAATGCAAGAGGTAAACTTATAAACTCCAGAAGAAATCAATGGAGATAAATCTTCATGAGCATTGAGTTTAACAATGTTCTCAGAGCTGACACCAAAGCACGAACAAGGATAAATTTAGTTTCCTCAACATTAAAAACCTTTGTACATCAAAAAGTGCTATCCAGGGAGGCCTGGGTGGCTCAGTCGGTTAAGCGGCCGACTTCGGCTCAGGTCATGATCTCGCGGTCTGAGTTCAAGCCCCGCGTCTGGCTCTGTGCTGACAGCTCAGAGCCTGGAGCCTGTTTCAGATTCTGTGTCTCCCTCTCGCTGATGCTCCCCTGTTCATGCTCTGTCTCTCTCTGTCTCGAAAATAAATAAAAACGTTGAAAAAAAAAATTAAAAAAAAAAAGGTGCTATCCCAAAAGTGAAAAGAGAATGCCTAGAATGGAAGAAAGTATTTGCACATTGTTCGTCTGGTAAGAGTCTGTTATACAGAATATATAAAGAGCCATACAATTCATCATCATCAACAACAACAAAGTTTTTAAATGGACAAAGGAATTGGACACACCTTTCCCCAGGGAGATCATACAAATGGTGAATAGACATGAAAAGATGTTAAACATCATTAGTCCTTATGGAAATGAAGATTTAAACCATAGGTAGATACCCTTTTACACTAAAATTGCTATCACCAAGAAAACTACAGAATAACAAATGTTGGCAAAGATGTTGACAAATTGGAACCCTTAAACGTGCTTGTGGAAATGTAAAATGGTGGAGGCTAGGTGTAAAATAGTTTGGCATTTCCTCAAAAAGATAAAAACACAGAATTACCACATGACTCAACAACTCTACTCCTAGATGTGTATCCGGATTAATTGAAAACAGTAGTTTGAAAAAAGAGCACGTGCACAAACATACACAGCAGCACTGCTCAGAGTAGCCCAATGGTAGAAACTATGCAAATGCCCCTCGGTGGGTTAACGGATAAACAAACTGGGGCAGACCCACGAACAGCAATATAATTCCCTCCCGTAAAGTAATGAAGCAACACGGCGCGGCCGCAGGGAACAGTAAGTGGCTCCTCAGAAGCTAACACAGACTCCACCTCTGCACACACGCCCGGAAATTGAAAGCAAAGCCTTGAGCCGACATTCCTGTTCCCGGGTTCATAGCAGCCTCTTCCCAGCAGCCCAAACGTGGAAGCAACCCGAGCGACCGCGGCCAGACGAATAAATAAACACGATGCAGTCTCTACGCAACGGAATGGGCTCGGCCTCCCCAAGGGCGGGAATTCTGACACCTGCCACGACACGGACTGAACCTTGCAAGTCTTTATGCTGAGGGAAACAGGCTGCAGGACAAATACTCTCTTCTTTCCAAATAAACCCATTTTTGCTGGTAGAAACCGGTGGCGTTATATGTAAGGTAAACGGAACTAATCAGTAATTGCACTCGCAGGACACGAGATCAACACACAAACACCACGTGCACATCGACACACTCCCGACGACCCGTCGGAGAGAGAAAGTAAGAGATGGTCCCATTTACAACCGCATCACAAGGAACGAAGGGCTGGGGGGGGGGGGGGTATCTAAGCAAGGAGGTGACAGACCTGCTCTCTGAGGACAGGACACTGGGGGCAGAAACGGAGGAAGACGCACGGGGACGGAAAGCTACTCTGCGCTCCTGGAGGTGAAGGAACCGACCCTGTGACCACGTCCGTCCTGCCCGGAGCGACCTGCAGATGCGGGGCCGTCGCACCGAACTCCCCACGAAGCCGTCGCAGACCCGCACGCGGAGGCGGGACGGACCCCGCGCGGCCAGAGCGGCGGGAGCGCGAGCACCGCCCGGGCACCTGCTCCCGGACCGCGAACCGCGTGAGGACGCGGCGGGAACCGAGTCGGTGCGGGGCAGGAACACGGACGCGCGGCCCCGCGGCCCCGGAGCGGGAAGACCCGACGGCCGCGCGCACAGCCCCGTGGGGGACACAGTGTTACTGCGCACGAAGCCGCGAAGGGCCCCTTCCCCGCTGGGTCCCCTGAACACCGCCCCCCTCAGCGTCCCCGCTCCGGAAGCTCCTCCTCCCCCGGCCTCGTTTTCTCCCCACCTGCTCCTTCCGCGGCGGGTCCTGAGGAGACCAGGTTTTTGTCGGTGTGGACGTGGGCCCACGTGCCCGGAAGCCTCAACAGCGGGTCCTGAGGAGACCCGTTCCCGTCTCTGTGGCCGCGGCCCCACATCCCCCGGAAGTCCCCCCAGCGGGTCCTGAAGAAGCGGAGCTGCTGTTCCGCAGGAGGCGGGCTGAATGCGCGTGCGCGCGCCGGCGTCGGGGAGCGGGGCTCGGACGCCCCCTGCAGGCGGTGGAGGTAGTGCAGGACACGCTGGGCTCACAGGTCCGAGGAGGCAGCGCCCTCTCTTGGCCGCCCGCTGAATCAATTACATTTTGGAAACAGGAACCGAAGTGGAGCCCACTTTCCCCAACTTCGCCAAAAATAGTTAAGAATCAACTAATTGGAAACCGTATGAAATGAAATGTACACACAAACTTTACAAGCTACAGCAAAATTCACTGGAAACTGTAGATAAATTTAAAATGCAAACACAAGGGGCAGCTCTTCCTGCCCACTGGTCCTGTCCCTCTGCTTTAATAAAACCACCTTTTTCCACCAAAGATGTCTTGAAGAATTCTTTCTTGGTCGTGGGCTCCGGACCCTGCGAACCCCACTATCATCCTAAAAGCCTCATCATTTATATGGCGCCCCTCATGTGGGGCAATGAGTCTTTTCATCTGGACTCAGAGCCAGTGAAAACTTGAGTACTCTTTCCTTACTTTACCCTCATTTCAGGGCCTTTTGAGAAGTATTGTCTTATTGGAACACTTTCATGTTGGTCGCTCAGGCTGCCATCCTCTCAACCGTGGCTACTCTATGGGGAGGAGAAACCTGCCTTATGACTGGAAGTTACCACCCTGGCCAGAATGGTAACATCTGTAATGAACTAAGATTGACTATGGAGCATGACACCAATAAAACCCCTTGGAAATGTTGGCCGTGTACCTTGCTTACAGAGTCCCCAGCAGCCTTACCAGGTGCATTAAGAATGTCACTTCCTGGCAGGTACAGGAACCTCAGGATACTTTGGGGACCTCATGAAGACGAATCTGCCGAAATCTGCAGGTATTGACAGCAGGTCTGACAGCAAGTACTTGGCTTGGCTTCTGGCCTAGAGAGGCTACTACTAAAATTTCAATCTAGAGGTTCCTTGTGAAAGGTTCCAGCGAAACGAACTTTCAAAGATCTATATGATCAATCACTAGTCTTGCTGAGCTTATGTAAATAATTAAGCCACATATGTGAAAACTGGACTTGTTTTACAAACAAACTAGTCTTGATTTGGCTTCCTCTGTAAATGAGGGTTTTTAGAGAGAAAAACTGTTTCAATAATGCACCTTTGTGGATGTAAAATTCTCGTTCTGATAGTCTATAAATGTTGTTTGCCTAAGCTGGACAACTTGAGATACACTTGAAAAAAATTGTCACGATAGCACAGATGTGGACAATCTTCTTGCTTGTTATTCTGTGCAGATAGTAACAGGACCCCATGGGCATATGATTGTTTAAACAACTAAAAATGGGATGGACTCCTCCAATAACTGCATATGGAAAGTGTTTTCTCACTGTAGACCTATCAATAGATAGACCAAAGTGGTTTTCTTAATTATTCACTTGAGGCTGGGTTAATTGATATGTCTCTAAATGAATATACAAGTCATAGCCTTCCTGAACCTGATCTGACAGTTACTAGAAACCCAACCCATATAAACCCAGGAGACATGATGCATTTAAAGGATTGGAAGTCTAATACAGCAGGGGTTTTAACCCCCCTTACCGGGTTGTATTATGTACTCCCACTGTAGTAAAATTAGAAGGTCATCCTTCATGGACTCACATATCAAGAATTAAACTTGAACCTTCCTCATAGGAATCTAGTATGCAAGCTGACATGCCTTCTTATTCCTGTGAACCAGTGGAAGGCCTCAAATCCCTCTTCAAATGACAGTAATGGACTGAAGGAAAATTACCAAGGGTTTGTTTGTTTTTTTTTATATTTAGGCTTCTCTTTCCCATAATATGAGCTTTATTTTGTTGTCTTTTCCTGTGTCTTCCTGCCTGGTGCCAAGCCTCCTTCACTGCCATAACTTCTAGGAGACAGAGGATCGTTTCTACTCAAGGAGGTTCATATATGTTGTCTACTTTGGATTGGCTGCCTCTGCCTGTGGTAACTCCTATATATAAATACCTTCCCCAAGTGACCAATGTTGATCCATAGGTAGGGACATCTCTATACCCCTACTCAGCAGGAAGAAGTTACAGAAGGAACCTGAAAGATTTTAAGGGTCAAAATTGCTCAGTGGGGAATGATATTGAAAACAAAGGCAGAAGGAAATGGCAGATAAAATTAAATTTGCTTATAACCTGCATCCCGTTGGCAAATACTTGAGGCAGGCAGAGTAAAATGTTTGTCCAGGAACTCCCTACTGTCTTAATGCTAATGCTTTGCTAGGGGGGAAAACAACCTTAGCTTGACAATAGCTAGGCCTCCAATATCCTGTGAGTCTTCTGTAGCATATGAAAATCTCACTGGAAACGTCCCCTGGACTTTACCTCCCCAAAGTATATAACCAGTCTCTCCTCATGGTTCCGGAGCAGCTCTTCCTGTCCACAGGTCCTGTTCCCGTGCTTTAATAAAATCACTGTTTTGCATGAAAAAATAAAGGAGGGAAGGAAGGAAGGAAGGAAGGAAGGAAGGAAGGAAGGAAGGAATAAAATGCAAACACAAGGGGCACTTGGGTGGCTCAGTCGGTTAAATGCCTCTTGACTTCCACTCAGGTCATGGTCTCATGATTGGTGAGATCGGCCCTACATTGGGCTCTGTGCAGACAGCGCCAATCTCTCAAAATAAATAAACATTAAAAAAAAAGTACAGACACGAATACCAATCCAAAAAAGAGAAAAATTGATAACACGGTCTTTATAAAATTAAAACTTCTACCCTGATAAACTGTGTTCAAAGAACCAAAAGACAAGCCACAAACTGGGAGAAAATACTTGCAAACCACATATCTGAATTCAGAATGTACCCTGATGCTAAACCCTAGCTCTCAAGGTCTTCTACCTCTAGGTTGGAACCCACAAACCTGTTACTCGGTCTAGTGCTCTCCCTAATGAGTCCTCTGGACAACTGCGTTCTCTTTGGATCTTCCACCACCCCAGCCTAAACACATTAACCATTATCTCCAATGACTCAAGGCTCCACCTAACTCCTATCCTCATTTCCTAAACCCTCATTCCCTAAACCATTACCACCTGATCCTTCTAATCACTCAACTAATAAGCAGTCATCCCCCAAGCCTTCTAAACCCACACCCAATACTGTCATCCCCTTGCCACCTCAACAACCCTCACTCAAAACCTCTCAAACCCTCTCAAACCTTCACTCACCCACCCTTAAACCATCACCTCCAAATTCTGAACCCACTAGCTGTCCCACACACCATCCACTGAACCTCCTAAACCCTCCCCCCACAAACACCCACCAGCTAACCCCCTCATCCACTCACCCACAAAAAATATTTCGTCTCAAACCCAATAACACTCTTCTTCCCACCTCCTCACATGAAAACACCCAAATCATAAGGGTGTGTGACCAAAAAGCCATATGCCATAAACCCAAAACCATACACCATTAAACAATAGAATCCTAAAGCCACAATCTATAAACCGTGTACCATGATCCACACATCATGAACCAGAACCATATTCATAACCAAAGCCAACATAAATATTCATAGCAATACTATTCACAATTGGAAAACAGTACAAAATATGAAACATGCCACAAAGGGTAAATGAATATATAACATGGGGTAGATCCATAAACTGAAATGTTCTTCCAACTTATCAAGAAGTGAAATAAATTTGTGCAGCTACTGAGGAAAACTTAATGGGAGTTCCTCAAAATCTTAAAAATAGAATTAATTGAGGGGCGCCTGGGTGGCGCAGTCGGTTAAGCGTCCGACTTCAGCCAGGTCATGATCTCGCGGTCCGTGAGTTCGAGCCCCGCGTCAGGCTCTGGGCTGATGGCTCGGAGCCTGGAGCCTGTTTCCGATTCTGTGTCTCCCTCTCTCTCTGCCCCTCACCCGTTCATGCTCTGTCTCTCTGTCCCAAAAATAAATAAACGTTGAAAAAAAAATTAAAAAAAAATAATAATAAAAAAATAGAATTAATTGATATACTCCAGGGTATATACCCCAAATATTTGAAAGCAGGGACTCACTCTGTATTTCTTTCCCCAAATTCGTAGCACCATCATGCACAATAGTCAAAAGGCTAAGCTGACCAAAGTGTCCATTGAAAGGTGAATGGGTGGTGTATACACAATGGAATAGTACCCATCCATGCAAAGGACTAAAGTACTGATTCATAGAACAATATGGATGAACCGTGAATTCACTATGCAAGGGTAATAATCCAATCACAGAAAAGAATATTACAAGATTCTACTTGTTTGGGGTATCCAAAATAATCAAATTCACGTACAAAAAGTAAAATATGGTTGCCAGGCAGAGGGGAAAGGGGAATGGGGAGTTAATGTTTAGTATACACAGACTTTCCCTTCGTCAAAATTTAAACATTCTCAAGGTGGAATGTGGTGATGTGTGCACAATGGGAATATATTTAGTGGCATACAACTGTAGACTTAAAATCTTTTAGGGGCGCCTGAGTAGCTCAGCCAGTTAAGTGCCCAACTTCGGCTCAGGTCATGATTTCATGGGTTCGAGCCTTGCATTGGGCTCTGTGCCAACAGCTCAAAGCCTGGGGCCTGCTTCAGATTCTGTCTCTCTCTCTCTCCGCCCTTCCACTACTCATGCTCTCTCTCTCTCTCTCTCTCTCTTTCTCTCTCTCTCCCTCCCTCTCAAAAATAAATAAACATTTAAAAAACTTTTTAAAAAACCTTTTAAATGGTCACTCTTATGTTTTGTAAATTGAACCACAATTAAAGTCATGACTGAAGTAGTAAAACATGTCACAACATGAGCGAAGATTGAAAACATACTAAATTACAGAAGCCACACAGAAAAGGCTGCCCAGCCCTCTGTGATCTTTAGATCAATCATGGTTGTGAAGTGAGTGAAAGTCTCAAGAACAGTAAAGGGGGTCACAACAGGAGGAGTCATTGTCACAGAGTTCGGGCAGGTGATGACAGTTGAAGTGGCCTCTGGATTAGATTATAATGAGAAAACCATAATGATTTCCCTGTTTGGGAGTTCTATGACAGAGCCTGGGGAAGGTGTCCTGTTTTGAGTAAAAAAAAAACAACAAATATGTCATAAGAAGTGGCAACTGTGTAAAATGACAGCTGGTGAAGCTGAGTGTAGCGATAAAGAGTATTTCTACCGCTACTGCAGACTTTCTATATGTTGGAAATTCATGGAAACTGCATTACTTCTCAAAACAACTATATTAGTAACATACAAGAAAAGCGTAGAACACATCAAACTTCGTGATGGAGGCCAAACCCTACTTGGACACAGCTCACAAGATGCAACATATTACTAAAGGACACTGTGGTAGAATTATATTAGTGGCCGCTATGCTGTAGATGTTGTGGATGACCTAGGATATGGTAGAAACATGCCATTTTGAGTTCCCATCTTCTACCACATCACTCCACCAAACAACAACAAAAAAAACAAAAGTTAAAACAAATAAACAAACTCAGTGAAATTGTAGGATACAAAATCAAGATACAAAAGTCATTACATTGGACAAACTCATAATGGACCATCAACAGAAGTTAAGAAAACAATTGGGAAAAAACTTTACCACAGACATGAAAAACCTATACCATGGAAATGATAAGACATTGATGAAGAAATGGAAAGATATTATGTGTTCCTGGATTATAAAGATGAATATTATAGAACTGTCCATTTTACCCAGAGTGATATACAGATGCAACGTAATCCCTCCTGATTAACATTCTAGTACCATTTTGCACTAGAACTAGAAAAATCCTAAAAGGTGTATGAAACCACAGAGGACTGTGAATAACCAAAGTATCTGTATAAAGAAGAACAAACCGGGAGGCATCACATTCCTGATCTGAAACTATATTACAAAGCTACAGTAACCAACAGTATGCTATGGGCTAAGAGACAGAAAGACCAATGGAGCAGAATGGAGAGCAGGAAGGGCATTGCAGGGGGCCCACTGACCCCAGGCCCACCACTGACCACAGAGCCCTGAGCATTGCCATGACCTCTGAACACTTCTACAGCCGGCCCATCCCCAGAGCCCCCAGGCCTGGAGTCTTAACCATGTGGCATCTTCCCTCAAAAACACAGGCTTAGAATGTCCGCACCACCCACTACAGCCCTCAAGTTTCCAGAAAGCCCACATATTCTGTTGGATATCTTCAGGCTGGAGGAGGATAAACCAAGAAAGTGACACCCCTTTGGAGTAAACGCTGAGAAGTCTGTCTCCCCCAACCCTATAAGTCCTTCCCTCTGGACCCCTGGACCCCTGGAGCTCAGGGCTGGTGAGCAGGGCTGGGCTGAGAGGCTGTCTTTGCATTGTTGTTGATCTTTCCTTCCTCAGATGTGTCTTGGAAGCTTGGAAATAAATGCTGAAATTGGCTTTTTCAAGCGTTTTCCTGAAACAGTAGTTGAGGCCAAAGATGTCTTGGCCCACAGTGGGGAGCAGTCAGAGATGGGGACAACTTGCTGCCCTCCGTGTCCCTGGGCTGATGCCCCTCACTCACCTGGTAATAGAATCTCTCAGTATCTCCTGGTGGCAGGAGGAGGTGGGATGAGGGCGCCTAGGGGTTGTTCCAAAACCATGGACATCTCTCTACACCAGCCCCGTGTACCTGGTGGCTCTGCTCTGCACACTGGATCCCCCTTAGAAATTACACCTGGGATCAGATGCTGTCAGTTCCCAGTTCCAGCCTCCATGCCAGCAGTCCATCTGCTTGTGCTGAGGCCAAGTACAATGTCATGGACAGAAGGCCAACCCTGGGGCTGATCCCCGCTTGGCAGCAGCAGGAGACCTGACACAAGCCATGGGAGGGGAGCTTACAGGAGGGTCTCAACTACAAGATGAATCTTTGAGTTGCTGCTCCATGAGTCAGGGCTCATTTTCTGGAAAACTCACTGGTGGGGGCAGCCTGCTCTGTCAACTCAAGATTTTCAGAAATATCTAATTGGATTTTATGTCAACTAATGTATTATGAAAGGACCTTATTTGATCTTATTATCTTTGATGCAGCTGAATTAACAAACATGGGCCCTATTTACAGAATTCACCAGGTTGCCAATGAATAAGCATCCTGAAATCAGAAAGTGCTGCATTGGGAATCCAGGTCCCCAGTGTAATCCCTTTGCAAACTGTGATGTTTGCAAACTTGTGAAGACATAGGATGTACTTCGCAAGGACCACCGATACCCTTGATCCTCAGAAGGTGAGAAGGACACAAGCTTGAGTTATGGCTGACGAGCACACGGTAGAGATGCCTGGGCGATCCCAGGTCCCACTGGGGCTTTGGCACACATGTCTGCAAGGCCAGGCCATGGCTCATTGAACAGTAAAGCAATGAGGTTCCCAAGGAAGCAGCCCTGACACCCCCTTACCCCATCTACTGGCTCTTTTATTTCTTGGATCTGCTGCTCACAGTTTCCCCATCTCTTGCTCATGTCACTGCGGCCAGCATGCCTCTCCTCAAGAGCAACCACCTCCTACCTTCCATGGTCTATGTTCCAGCCATCCTGCAGCTTCACTTTTTAGAGCACATCAGAGAAGAGAGCAAGCAGTCAGGAGGCGGTGCCTGAGGGCCGCCCCTGCATGCAAAGTCATGCCGTCACGGTGACTGTCTGGATGTCGTATGGCTACTTAGGGCCTCCTGGATGTCTGGGTTACCCATGCACATGTCACATGGTCACATGCACACATGTGAGCAACGGACTGTGCCTAACTCTTGTTTGAGTTACAACGTTTGATTTTACAGAGGCCACAGCTCTACACACCAGGTGACATTTAATCTCCTGAGGCTGGCGACCGTGAGGAACTGTTGTTTCTGGGCCAGCCTAGACCTCGTGTCCGACTCACGGAAGGAGAACACAGGGTTTGTTTGCTGGGGTCAGTTGTCTCCATAATCGGTCCCTTGAAGGCAGGCAGGAAGTCTCCTTCCACCTCTGGAGCACTGGGAGGAGCTGCAGCTGAAGGAGGTGGTGAAGACACGGCTTTATCTCCTCCAGGTGTATTGCCGGACGAGCTACCCCAGAGGTCGTGGACCACAAAGGCTCATCGACCAAACTAGTATGCTGGAATCACAAGGCTCTTTAAGTAAATTTGAATGGCATAGTGAGAAGCAGGGGGGGATGAGACAGAGGAGCACATTACCTGAATCCAGGGGTGCAAACATTAACATGCCCAGTCTCTGCCATATTAGCCTTTCCTGCTTGTGGGGACCAGGGCCCAAGTCTGACCAGAAATCCCACAACCGGAAGGGCCTGGGGCAAATGGCACACACTGGCTCCATCACACAGGCATGGAGACAAGGGTTCCTGGTCACAGCATACCGGCACAGCCCTGAGTGCTCAGATGAACGCCTGGCCCACATTGTACCCGAGATATATGCCAGTGCAGCAGCTTGACCCCCAACAGAGAGGCTACGAGGAAGGTTGTGGCTTTGAAGACATGACTGCAAGGAACAGAGGACAGGTTCCTCTGGGACTTCCGAAGGCAGTGTCTGTGGAAGGTGGAGACTCCTTCATGAGACAGCTGGGAGTGAGGCTGGAGATGCCATACCTCTATGGTCTGAATGGTTGTGTGCCCCCCAAGCTCGTGTTAGAATCCCAGCACCCAAGATGATGGTGTTAGGAGAGGGGCCTATGGGAGGTGCTTAGGTCAGGAGGATGGATCCTCCATGGATGGGAGTGGGGCCCTTACAAGAGACCCCACAAAGCTCGCTCACCCCTCCACCAAGAGAGGACATGGCAAAGAGGTGCTTTCTGGGAGCCAGGAAACATGCTCTCACAGACACCTGATCTGTGGGCATCTTGAACTTGGGCTCACTACTCACTGAGGGCAGAGGAGGTGCACAAATAAATGCCCCCTGTCCCCATGAGGAGAAGACTGAGGGGTTCATGCAGCCCCTTGGGCAAGGCTCTGCACTGCCTGGACTCGGGGTCAGGCCCCAGCCTAAGCCAGACCCTGCTCTCTACTGTCCTGGGGTGTGTCACCCAGAGCCAGGATGCCCCCTACACCAACATCCCACAGAACATGCAGATGGTGAGGCGGGGGTGTGGGGGGTGTCTCCAGGGCCCAGGCCAAATGGCATGGTTGTGCGGCTCCCCTCCCCAACCTGGCCTGGGCAAAATCCTCAAACTTCCTGGATGTGGGCAGCACGCAGGGCTCAAGCATCACAGGCAGCACGGCATGCGTGGAAGGGCAGGTGCCACTGCCTGAGGACTCTGAGCTTCGCAAGGTGCTCCCACAATGCAGTCCTGAGAGATTCTCCAGGAGCCCGGATGCCCTTGAGAAGCAGCAAAACAAGAGACAGTGTGTGCCCTGTGCAGAAGTGGAAGGGGGTCTACGTGGTGATGTTTCTTCCCAGTGGGCACAAGGCTGCGTGAATGTTCGGTCTCCCACTGTGAAGGCACAGGGAGGAGACTGAGGCTTTCAGAACCAGCTTCCTTCTCTCATGCTGCAAGCCCCCGTCCCATGCTCTGCAAGAGCACTTCCCAGCGAGCCTGTGAGCCCTGCCCCCTGCGCCACAGCAGAGGGGAGGGAGGCTTGGAGGCTTCTCTGGTCAGGGCCCCCCCCAGTCCCTTCTGGACACAGTGCCACACTGCCCCGCCTCTTCCTGTGCGTCCGCACGAGGCTCCTGGCGGTCTCCTCTGGGGGCCTCTAGCTTCACTGTGCACACGGCGTCCAGCACAGGCACACAGCGAGGCGGGGCTCCAGAGAAACAGCACTCTGCTTCACGGAGGACAGATAATCGTCTCATGTTGGCAGAACAGTCAATTTTCTGGGTCTGAAGTTTACAGACAAAATCCGTCTTTGAGAAGGCAGATTAGCAACGGAATACCTTCCACATGGCTATCTGTGTAAATGATTTGTCCTGAAATCAATCTCTCTGTGTGCCAAACAGCATTCTAGGTGCATCTGTGAGGTGCTTCTGGGTGAGGTTCACACCTGAATCTGCCCTCCGTAGTGAGGGTGGGCCTCGTCCAGTGCACTGAGGCCTGAATACAGCAGAAAGGGTAGTAAACCCCTCTCCGCCTGGCTGCTGAGCGGGACCCGGTGTTCTCTGCCCCCGGACCAGAACGTGCACCTGCTGTGCACGCGCTCTCTGGCCTCCCGGCTCGGGCTCTGACCCCCACCACCAGCCCCCGGGTCTGCAGCAGGCAGGCTGCACATCAGGGGACTCCCCAGCCTCCATAACTTTGTGAGCCAATTCCTTGTGATAAATATATGTTATGCTTCCCTGGAAAACCCACACTAAAACAACCGTGTTCATTACAAAAGACAGGAACCAAAATTACATTTGCTGTACTTTCCCTAATTCCACAATTTTATGTACCTACATACACGCACATGACACAGTTTGGGAAGAAACAAAGCAAAATAGCCTGGTGGTTACAACTGAGTAGTGGGGACTCTGAAGAAATATTGCTTCTTTATCTTTATTCTAATTTCTATGTGTGGTATGAGCATACTTTACTTTTTTCAGAAAATAATATGCATCCGTTTTTCTTCTAAACTCACACTATCCACTGTTAAAGGCATTGATTTACAATCATCACAAACATGGAAACCCCCCGATGTGTATCCACGAGTGAATGAAGGAACAAGAGGTAGGACCGTGCATATGAGAGGCCACACGGACATGAGCAAATCGCTGATGTGCGTCCCCCCGCATCACAGTGAAGTTCAGATGTCCTGCAGAGAGTGACTGTCCCATCCCACGACCCCGAAGTCAAGAACAGGGAAAGCTGGTGGCCAGGGAGGGAAAGCAGATGTGTACGTGTCTGGCATGGGGTGAGGGGGTTATGTTGAATGGACATGAGGAGACTCTGGGGGTGAAGGAAATGTCCTGGATCATGGAGGTGGTCTCACAGGTGTATACATCTGTCAAAACTTACACAAAAGACACAAGAACAGTAACCATCTGTCTCCCGTCAACATCTGGTGGGATCACGTGTCAGCTGTGCGTTTCATGCTAATGCCTATTCACTTGCTGGTTTGACGGGGTTTGGGGGCTTTTCTGCTAAACATTGTTTCTCCTTTAGTTTTATTCCTTCCAAAAATGATGATCTGTTACATGTACCAATGTTGATATGTTCTCAAACAATGTGAGGGTTAGGGCACTGACCCCCCACGCAGTCAAAAATCCGTGAATAACTTATGACTGGGTCCCCCAAACCTAACCGCTAATAGCTATTTTTTTTTATTTATTTTAATCTTTTTTTATTCTTGAGACAGAGAGAGACACAGCATGAACAGGGGAGGGGCAGAGAGAGAGGGAGACACAGAATCTGAAACAGACTCCAAGCTGTCAGCACAGAGCCCGACGCGGGGCTCGAACCCACGGACCGTGAGATCATGACCTGGGCCGAAGTCGGACGCTCAACCGACTGAGCCCCCCGGGCGCCCCTCTAATAGCTACTTTTGAGCAGAAGCCTTACTGGTCACATCAACAGTCGATTGGTATGTATTTTGCACATTGTATACATCATATGCTGAATTCTTACAATAAAGTAAGTCAGAGAAAGGAAAGTGTCGTTGAGGAAATCATAAGAGAAAGCATATTTACAGGACTGTATGGTATGGTTTTTTAAAAATCCATACAAAAAAAACTTTAAAAAAAAATCAACATCTAAGCAGACCTGCACAATTCAAAACCCCATCGATTCCATCTGGATAGAGCCTCCAAACTCTCTCCAGACTAAGAATTACTATTCTATGGGTGCCTGGGTGCTCAGTCGGTTAAGCATCTGACTCTGGATCTCTGCTCAGGTCACGGTCCCAGGGTCATGGGAATAAGCCCCAAATTGGGCTCTCCACTGAGCGTAGAGCCTGCTTGGGATTCTCTCCCTCCCTCTGCCCCTCTTCCCTACTTATGCTCTCTCTGAAAATAAATAATAAACATTAACAAAAATGAATTACCATTTTAAGGGGTATGTCCAGACTTTATATACACACTTAGTACGATGCTTATATAAAATCACTCCCGGGGCGCCTGGGTGGCGCAGTCGGTTAAGCGTCCGACTTCAGCCAGGTCACGATCTCGCGGTCCGTGAGTTCGAGCCCCGCGTCAGGCTCTGGGCTGATGGCTCGGAGCCTGGAGCCTGTTTCCGATTCTGTGTCTCCCTCTCTCTCTGCCCCTCCCCCATTCATGCTCTGTCTCTCTCTGTCCCAAAAATAAACTTTGAAAAAAAAATTTTTAAAAATAAAATCACTCCCAAACGTGTTTATCATTAGGGAAGGAGATGGGACTCTTGGTTGCGACAGAAGTTCAGCTCACAATCGTGGATCACTTACATCTAAAGGTGCTGCAGGTCTGGCTAGACCCAGGGGCTGAGACGCCATTGTTGGGCTTCCTCCTCCCCTCTCTCTGATTGCCTCTGTTTCTGCTTGGGGTTGGTTTCCCTCTCCCGCCACAATGCACAATAATGACAAAGACTCTCTCTCACCATACTGAGAGTCTAATGGGAGGACTACAGTTGGGTCTCATGCCCAACCCGTGAAATGACAACCCCGAACAGGATGGGGAACCACGACCAGTCAGACCTGGGCCACCTGCCTGCGCCCAGGCAGGGTGGGTCCATCACTTCACAGAACCTCAGGGCTGGGTGGGAGCAGCACCCTGGTGAAAGGATGGTGCCGAGCAGACAGAACAAACACAGGTGTCGCTGTGTCAGAGCCACAGGTGAATGTGCAACCACAGTGCATCCTTTGGGGGCACGGCTTGCTGCCGTAATAAAGAGACCTGAAATGCAGTGGCTTAACGAAGGTGGACGTCTCTTTACTTCTAACATAACACTGCCAGAGGTGGACAGGCAGACCGTGGGCAGCGTGGCATCTGCGGGGAGGAAGGACATGCTCACAGATTCAGTGGGACAGGAAGTGGCACGCATCAGCTCTGTCACATACCATTGACCGGAACTTAGTCACGGGGCCACTTGCAGCTACAAGGGAAGCTGGGACGTGCAGTCACCAGCTGAGTGACCGCGAGCCCAGCTACAAGGGTACTACACTAAGGAAAAAGAAATAGATAGGAGTGCCAAATTAAGAACTTCCCCCAACGCTCCAGGGTAATTAACACTGTAATAAACGTACTTTTAAACTACTCGCCCACTAGAATTCTGGAGTTGACAATACTCCGTGCTGGCCAGGATGTGAAGCAGCTGGTGGGGACCAGAAACGGTACAGCTGCTTTGGAAATCGGCTCAGCAGCACCATTCGAGGCAGACAGGCACATGCCCTCTAACCTGGCAGTCCCTCTTCTGAGTGTTTACCCAGCAAAACTGAGGGCAGATGTTCACCAAAAGGCGTGTGCAAGAACGCTCATAGCACGGAGAAACGGGAACCCTCTTGCACTGTTGGTGGGAACGCAAATTGGTGCAGCCACTCTGGAAAACAGTGTGGGGGTTCCTCAAAAAATTAAAAATATACCTACCCTATGACCCAGCAATAGCACTGCTAGGAATTTACCCAAGGGATACAGGAGTGCTGATGCATAGGGGCACTTGTACCCCAATGTTTATAGCAGCACTCTCAACAATAGCCAAATTATGGAAAGAGCCTAAATGTCCATCAACTGATGAATGGATAAAGAAATTGTGGTTTATATACACAATGGAGTACTACGTGGCAATGAGAAAGAATGAAATATGGCCCTTTGTAGCAACGTGGATGGAACTGGAGAGTGTTATGCTAAGTGAAATAAGCCATACAGAGAAAGACAGATACCATATTGTTTCACTCTTATGTGGATCCTGAGAAACTTAACGGAAACCCATGGGGGAGGGGAAGGAAAAAAAGAGGTTAGAGTGGAAGAGAGCCAAAGCATAAGAGACTCTTAAAAACAGAACAAACTGAGGGTTGATGGGGGGTGGGAGGGAGGGAAGGGTGGGCGATGGGTATTGAGGAGGGCACCTTTTGGGATGAGCGCTGGGTGTTGTATGGAAACCAATTTGACAATAAACTTCATATATTGAAAAAAAAAAAAAAGAAAGAATGTTCATAGCAGCTATATTGTAACCTCAAATTAAGAACCATCCAAGCGGACAAAGGAATCCCGGAGTGTTCACATGGTAGAACACCACTCAGCCACAGAAAATGAAGGGTCCACGCCAGGAAACAGATGAATCTCTGAGACATGGTTCTGAGTGTCAAGAGTCCACACAAAAGTGTGCTGTCTATATGTTCTATCAAGTCTGGTTAGAGGCCCCTCCCCGGAGCATTCCCAGTGGGCAGAGGCGGATGGCAGCCAGCGCTGTGCCCTTGACACCCCGGGGCTTGAGTCCCCCCCCCCCCCCACCAACATGCAGGATGTGCTGGCCTCCTTGTCCAGACAGGTGATTGTCCAAACAGGGGCAGGTGGCCTTGGTGGGGGTGGGGGGCATGTATTTTCATTTGTCCCGGTTAATAGGCCAGGTGAGTGCTTCCCTCCAGGGGAAGCTGCCAGATGCTTGCCAGGTGGCCCGACCACTTACACTCACATTGGCACTCAGCTTCCGCTGCTCGGTCCTGCCCAGTGCACATGCCCATCCGTTTTGGGGCTGAATCCTGAGGAGATGCTCCTGGCATTTCCCAAATGTATATGGTGACAGAAGATTTCACACTTCTCGTGGAGGAACCACACCAGCCTGGGAGGCCCTCCAGATAGGTGGAGATGAGTCCCCAGACACATGGGCACAGGGTTCTGATCCAGATTAGCTGGAAGTCCCATGTGCGGGCTGATCCCCACTTTGGGGAGCTCCTGGAGAAGCTGTCCTTGCAGCCGGCCCTGCCTGCATCCACCTGGCCTCATCTTACCTGCTGGAGAGGATCTGCAAGGCCATCGATGCCTCAGCAGGGTTCTGTTGGGTGGAGACTGGGCATGAATTCCTTGGATCACTTTTGTTTCCAAGACAAAGTGTGAGAAGCAGGATTTAAATGATGGGTTATTGTTGGCTTCATTGCTCACGTTTTCATGTTCTTCCTTCTCTAATCCAAACAGAATCGAGATTTGAACTTATTTAGGAGCCCTGAACATAGACTCTGCTTGAAATTAGAAGCCATATGTACACCCCCACCACCACCACCACCACACCTAACAGCATACTCATGGAAGACAAGGGACCTGGAGGGTGTCACATCCAGATGGAAGAGAGGTGGGAAGCTGCCTACCGACCCTGAGGATTGTGGAGGCCACCTGCAGGCAGGAGGGGATCTGGCCAGGCAGCTGTGTCCTGGGGTGGTCGGGGGTTGGGCTTTGGACAGTCGACCTCTTCCTGGGCTCCCACAGTTCCCCAGGTGGGCTCTGTGGCCCATGGGACTCCTGAGGCTCCGTGCAGCTGTACCTGCTTCTCTTGGGACACCTGCTCAAGTAGTGTCCATGTGACATGCTGGACTGTGAGGGCACCCAGCAGAGAGACCACGTGGGGGATAGACACAGAGACAGAGACTGAGAGAGAGAAACAGAGACAGGGCCTGACCTATCCACAGCAGGCTGTTCAGAGGCCACATTCCAGCCTCTGCAGCCCAAGTCTCGGCCACAGCGCTGATGGGCCCTGGGCTGGATCACTGAGGACTATAGTGGCTGCCCCTGCTGACCGGGGACGTTGTGTTGCATCTCAGGGGGCTGCTGGGGCCACTGCAAAGAGAATCATCTCGGGCTGTTGGGGGTCCAAGGCCCTGTTGGAGCAAAGGGAGCAGACCCATCGCCCGGCCCTCCACCCTCAGGACACCCTCCCAACATCCAGAAGCTTCTCTGGGGAGGGCAAGGCTGGCGAGAGAGCCACAGGGATGTATGCTGCCTAGGGCAGCTGAGGTTGAACCACGGAACTAGACTTTGCTGGGCTCACCCACCACTGCATCCAAACCACGGAGATGCCCAGATGGAGGCTACGGCATGTGTTGTTTTGCACGATTCTGTGCTTGGTAAGCAGGTCCCCGCTGATTTCCCTGGGCCCCGGCAGGCCTGAGTGGGGTGCCAGGGGCTCCACACACGTAAGACTCGACTTCTGCCTGTTCAGCAGACTCCACATGTAAGTGAGACCACGCAGCCTTTTCCTTGTGTGTCTGGCTTATTTCACTCAGCATAACGTCCTCCACATCTGCCTGTTCTTTTTTACAGCTGAGCAATATTCCTTCATAAAGGCATCACTCGTCGGATGGACACTTAACCTGTTTCCATGACGGGCCATTGTGAACAATGCTGCCATGAACGTGGGGGTGCGGAGATCTCTTCCAGACAGTGATTGCCTTCCCTTCGGGTAAATCCCCAGGAGTGGAATTATGAACCATTGGGTGGTTCTATTTTTAACTTTTTGAGGACCCTTCATACTGTTCTCCACAGTGACTACACCAGTTTGCATTCCCACCAGGAGGGTTCCTTCTTCTCCACATCCTCGTCAATACTTGTTATTTGAAAATAATGATGATTTCAACAGTGCCCTCATTGCCAGTAAAGAGCCAGGATGCTCCCAGGGAGCTGGGCAGTTTTTTGGCCTGGGAGGAAATAGCCAGAATGTCCTGAAATTCATTGAGTGTGGTGAGCCTCTCCTGGCCACCTACCTCCCCCTGCCCGAGCTGAACTGTTGGCTTGTAGGAATACGCGGCAGGAAGTTAGGGACAGGGGACGGAAAGGCAGACGGAAAGCGAGGAGAGACTCAGAAACAGGGAAGACGCTGGAGAGCAGGGGCTGTGTGGAGTAGGGAGGCCAAGCTGGAAACGGGTCCCTGCCACCTGGGCTGCTCTGAGCGGGTGGGTTCAAGAGGTGCTATCACCGTCCGTCGGGTGGAAGCGGTGACTTCCCAGCCACCGTGAACCTTTATGGGCAGAGGGGCCGTTAGACATGTTGGTGTGTCTCAGGAGGGCTAACCCTAACCTGATCCAGGCCCTGAAACTGCAGATTCTGTGACTGTTAGCAATGATTCGTGCCAACAGCCTTTTAGTGCCCGTGGGTGTTTCCTCTGCCCACACTCACAATAGCGATCCCGTGAGCGTCAGGTCTGACGGTCCCAAACACGTAAAGGGACACGGCTTCTTCCAAGTTTCACCGGCTCTTCCATTTCTCTGCTTGTTTCACAGACACCAGGAGAAGGGAGGACGGGCGCGGAGCAGGGGCACCACTGAGGGCAGAGCAGCACCTGCCCGGAGGCCCCACAGCTGCCCACAGCCGCGTGGAAGAACCATCTTGTCACTCATGCAGACCTTCCCTCCAGGGAGGACATTACAGGACAACAAGTCAGAAGTTCCATTCTTGGGCTTTCTTCTGAGGTAAACCTCCAGCAATGGAGGATCTGCATCCAGAAAGATCCCGAGGGGAACTCTCCTCTTCATATTCCAACTTGGATGAGAGCTTCCCTGGCACCAGTCTTGTGCAGCCTCTCAGGGCGTCAGGGGCTCAGCCGCACCTGCTGCAGGCGTGGGCTCCCCTTCTTCCTCCCTGGGAGGTGATGCCCAGGGTCCTTCCCTGCCGGTGCACCAGGTCTCCCCAGGAGGGCTCGGCCTCGTCTCTCCCCTGCAACTTTCAGTGTCCTGTGACAGGGCCAAGGGGGGCA
This sequence comes from Herpailurus yagouaroundi, assembly GCF_014898765.1. Taxonomy (NCBI): domain Eukaryota; kingdom Metazoa; phylum Chordata; class Mammalia; order Carnivora; family Felidae; genus Herpailurus; species Herpailurus yagouaroundi. The sequence continues at coordinate 12,678,964 of NW_024412439.1, read as the reverse complement.
AGATCCCCAATCCAGGGTCACCAAACAGCGCCCCGGGTGGGGGCACTCGATGCCGACAGAATCCAAAGGCAGAGATGTGAGTGGAAATGACACAAGAAAGTAATTCATTTCAGTAATGACAACACCATGAAGACAAGAGACCAACATCTCAGAGACTATATCCCAGGAGCCGAAAATACATCCTGGCTTATGTCAGGAAAATGTAAGAGAGAGGCCCCTGGCTGCGTGCAGGGGGGCAGGTGTGTGCGTGAGGGGGGGAAAGTGAGTACATGCAGGGGGCCAGTGGGTGTGTTCAGAGGGGCAGGGGGCAGGTGGGGGTGCATGCAGGGACATGTGGGTGCGGAGAGAGGGGCAGTGGGGTAGGGCAGTGCATGAGGGAGGTAGGTGGGTGTGGGGGGGGCCATGTGGGTGTGCGCAGGGAGGTGAAGGTGGTTGGGTGCATGTAAGTGGGCAGGTGGGTGCGTGCAGGGGGAGTGATGGTGGGCGGGTGGGTGCAGGGGGGAAGATGGGTACAGGAAGGGGGGCATTGGGGTGAGTGGATACATGTAGGGGGCACACGGGTGCGTGCAGAGGGGCTTGAAACAAGGCACATTTACTATCTCATGGTGTCCGTGGGCGGGAGTCCGGGAGCAACTCAGCTGGGTCCCCTGAGACGAAGGTGTGGGCTGGGGCTGGGGTCCCATCTGAGGCCTCCCCCAAGGCAGGACCTGCCTCCTCACTCAGGCCTTAGGCTGCTCAGTTTCCATGTGGGTCAGACCCTCTCTGCATGGCCACGGGTTTCCTCAGGCCACCTGGGGGATGTGTCTACTGGAGACACTGTGACACTCTTATGGGACATAATCACATATGTGTTATCACCTCTGCTGTGTTCCCATGGATATCAGGAGGCAGAGATCTGGGTGCACCTTGAAGTCTATCTGCCACAATGTCCACAACACAGCTTCTAATTTTCAGAAGCAAGAGAATAGGAACACAGCAGAGATGGGTAGCTAATGACACGGATTCTACGGAATGGTGCTATTGCCAGGCAGGGGCTCCCAGGCCGGAGCCCATCCTCAGCACTCACCCCTCTCTCACCAGTGGAACATGAGTGGGTCCAGCAAGTGCCACTTCCAGTCCAGAGGGTTTAGAAGTGCTGTGACCTTCCCGTGGTCTCTGTCCCCATCTTCGGACTGAATTGGAGAGCCAGCAGGGGAGAGAGGTCTTGGGTCCATAATTCCTGCTTGGAGGAGAACCACCAGACACATCGTGTCCTCCACAATGTCCTCCCTCTTGTGTTAGCTGTGCAGACTTTAGGATTTATTTAAGATAGCAGCTGGTGTTAGCTTAAATATGGTGATGTACAGTCCCATTTAAAAACTTCTGTGTGCATGTGTGGGGTGCATATAGGTGACAATATGATTGTCCTGTCTCATCATCAGGGGGCAGAACTGCTAGCTGCCTCCTCCTACCCAACCAGGTACTCCACGACTTACAGTCGTATAACGATCAACACATATGAGCTCTCCTGGTTTCTGGAGGTCAGCAATTTGGGAGCAGTTGGGTGGGTGTTTGGGGCTGTGGTCTCATCTGAAGGTGTGACTGAGGCCAGAAGACTCCCTTCCCTGGCAATCCCTCACACGGCTGGTTCCTCTCCATACATGGCTCTCCACAGGACTGCTTGGGCATCTGCAGGGCATGGTGGCTGGCTGCTCTCAGAGACAGCCTGGCAGGGTGATTGTCTTTTATGACCCAGGCTTGGAGGTCACAGTCATGTCTACAAGATCCTATTGTGACACAGGTCACTGGGGCTCTGTGGGGGAGGAACAGCAGAGAGAGTGAGGACCAGATGGAGGGAAGGCTGGTACCCCTGTGTCCATCACTACCAACTTGCCACTATAAATAGGAGAGCTCGAGAGAGGGAGCTCTTATACCCCACACCCCAAATCCAAAGTGCACCCCAGCTCTGGTTGGCAGGTCCTCCCCAGAGATGCCTGTTGGGGGGATTATTCTGTCTCCACATATTAGTTCAGACGACTGGCCAGATCACTGTCCAGTTTCTCCCCAGCCCCCGAGGCAACCACCTCTCCTGGCCTCCAGAAGTAGGTGGAGGGCTGGGCTCCCGGTGGGGGTGGGGAGACATTTGACCAATGATACTGTGCCCCTAGCACTGGGAGCTGAAAGCTGGCATGGCTCTTCTCTGTGCTCTGTGGGTCATCCCTGGAGAGTCTGAATTCTGTCTGCTGTCTCTAGTCATGGTCTTTGACGAAGGGGGTGACATGGTATCATTCCAGACTGTGTTTCCTGCCAACAAGGAGGATCTAATGCCCTGAGACTCAAATTTTCAGTCTGTAAAATGGACAGGACAACACCCACCTCTCTGAGCTGTCATGGTGATAACATGGGGGATGGTGAGGATGTCTCTGCTGAGCCTGGGCTCCTGGCAGGATCCTGCTGTCTGTGGGAGAGGAACGTGACCCTCCATCAGTAGGCTGGGAGAAGAACTGAGAAGGCACAGGATGGCTTGTCACAATGCTGATCACACAGGTGGCCACTTGTAATTCGAATTCTGACCTGGAATCTTTGAATGGCACAAAGCCCTCTGTGAGTGTGGGCATGTTCATGTCATCATCACGACCATCGGCTGTGGGTGTGAACATACCTGGAGGGCTGCTAGCAAAGCTGGTGTCCCAGAAGGGCCGTCACCCCCGAGGCTAACCACCCCCCACCCCCCGCCCAGCACAGTGTGTGAGGGTGGAGTGGGTCACCTTCATGTTGGTCACACGATGTTCCATGCCTAGCAGTCCAGGAGGGCAATGGTGAATCCTAAGACAGCCTGTCACAGCCAGGCCCTTTCCTTGCTCATGACGTAAGTGACCCTATCTGATCTTCATTATGGGGTGGCCTGGCTGGCCAGGGAACTCGCCCCTGGTGCCACAGCTGGCTGGAGGCATCCCTGAGCCCTGCAAGCCGTGGCCTGCGTAGTTGGGGTGAAGCACTTCTGCTATTTGGGAGACAGAACCTTTCTGTGGGGAGATACCACAAGGCTGGCTCTTCTAGAACTTTCCTGTTGCTAAGGTGACAAACTAGTGGTGATAACTCAGATGCCTGATAAGATGCTCAGGTTGGTTTCACTTCAGCAAAACCACTGGTATAAGATTAAAATTCTGATATACTCTCTGTTAAAAGACAAAGTTTTCTTGGATTGTTGGTCTGCTTTTGGAAAAAAAATAATAAAGTTTTTTTTTCTTCCTCTGTTGCCCAAAAAGATGGAAAAACTATGATTTTAACCAAAAGAGCAGGACAGCATGCCCTTTTGAGTTGATTTGCTCAAGCCTTGGTTGAAATTGCCCCTCCTTTGATCCAAAGGCTGGGAGATGATGATAATGTCCTTGCTGCCGGCCTCCAAACGTGCCACATTTGTGTTGTTTCTGCAAGGCAGAGGAATGGATGCCTGTGCCATATGAGGGTTGGGTAACTAAGATATGAGAAGGGTTTTACCGGGATACATGGGGCCATTTTGCTACACTGAGCCCAGTATATGCCAACTTGTACCAATCTAGTGACTGTGAAATGGACACCCACATGGCTGGAACATATTTACGTGGGCATTGCTGAAAAAAAGGCAGGGGAATAGATGTCGACTTTGGCCCTCTTAGCCCCCCTTCAATGGCCAATTTATCCTTGGGTGGGGGGCCAATGGTTTTCGCTAGCCTTTTAAAATAGATTTGTAAAGAGGAATGGTTTTATTATGATCGATACATAAATTACTATTGGGATAAGTTAAATTAATGCATCCCTCAACAACCATGGGAGTCTTTCATGGTCACAGTCCATACTCCCAAGGTCCCGTGGGCGGGAAACAGGTAGGAGAAATCAGGGAAGACCAGGTCAGCTCTCGGAAGTAGGATCAAGCCTGGGTAAGAGCAACTACTCCCAGCAGCTCAAGAGACTGACAGGGCTTCTGGCTGCCGATCCCGTAGCCAGCCAAAATGCGGGGTTAGAAGATGAGGTTTCTCCTGGCCAGCTATAAGGGATGCCTTTTTCTCTTTTTCCTATAGATGGGCAATTCCCTAACCGAGACCAATACCCCTTTGGGACGCGTTCTGAAAAACTGGGATGACTTTGATCCACAAACCCTGAAGAAGAAGCAACTCATTTTCTTTTTGCCCCGAGGCTTGGCCCCAAGGCCAATTGGAGGAGGAAACCTGGCCGCCAGAGGGAAATACCGATTATAATGCCATCCTACGATTGGACTTGATCTGCAAATGTGAGGGGAAGTGGGGAGAAGTCCCTATGTTCAGTGTTTTGGGGGCCTTAAGAGACAATCGAGGTAGATGTCAGGCCAACCCTTTCTGAAGTCCAGTCATCAGGAGGGTAAACAACTGAGGGCCCTTTGCCTGTACCCAAAGCAGACCTAGAGAGGGAGGAAGCGAAGGCTTTCACCTCAGCCTCCCTCTGCCTCGGGTCCTCCATCCATATACCCAGACCTCAAACGTGCACTTCTGCTCCCTGCTGCCCACCTTACCCAGGCCCTCCCCGTAGCGTGGCAGGCGTGTTTCCCCTACAAGAAGCTGGAGCGCCGGAAGGAGAAACCCAGGGAGGCACCACCATGACAAGACTACAAGTACCTCTTTCGCTCTAAGATTTAAGAGGGGCAAAAGGATATCTAGGTACATTTTCTGATGATCTGGATAAGTATATAAAGGCTTTCCAGAATCTTAGGTAGGTTTTTTAATTGACCTGGAAAGATATAATGCTTTTGTTGAATCAGACTCTTAATGAGACAGGGAAGCGTGGCGGTCTGGCAGCAGCTGAGAGATGTGGGGATGAGGAACTCATTAACTAATTACCAGGGGACTGGAGGTCCTTCAGGGAACTCCCAGTTCCCTACTGGATTTCAGGCAGTTCCACCCCAAGATCCAAACTGAGACTCTGTTAATCCCGCTGGGGGATTGGTATCGCTGCCACTTCCAAGCTTGTGTTTTGGAGAAATTAAAGTCTGAGGTTAAACCCTTAAATTATGTCAAGTTAGCCACTATTTTACAGACATAGGACAAGAGCCTGGTGGCCTTCCTGGAAAGGCCTCCCCGCTCTGAAGCTGCGAAGATTCTAAAGGACAAATCTGTCCGAAAGACAAAATTGGCCCCTGATATTCAAAGGAAGCTGCAAAAATTGGCTATTGGTCCGGAAGAGACCCTGGAGGAGCTTTTACAAGCTGCCAATTGGATATATGACTATCGAGATCAAGAGGAGAATCAGCAACAGGAAAGAAGGCTTAAAAAAAAAAAAAATCTGGGGCACCTGGGTGGCTCAGTTGGTTGAGTGTCTGACTTCAGCTCAGGTCATGATCTCGCGGTTCGTGGGTTCGGGCCCTGAGTTGGGCTCTGTGCTGACAGCTCAGAGCCTGGAGCCTGCTTCGGATTCTGTCCCCCCTCCCTCTCCCCTACTCACACTCTGCCTCTCTCTCTCTCTCTCTCTCAAATAAATAAATAAATAATAAAAATAATTTTTAAAAAATGTAAGGCCTTAGTCTCGGCCTTACATACTATGTCGAACCAGACTTCCCAAGGCCCTGGCACCAAGTGCCATATCCGAGGCCATTCAGGGCGCTGGAAACACAAGTGTTCTCAGAGGGGACAACCGAAGTCGAAACCCCATGAGCCAGGCCCCTTGTGTGGAGACGGTCACTGGAGATCCGGATGCCCTCGGGGACCTCAGTCTGCAAGGGCTCAGACACCCAGTGTCCCTGAAGGGAGCGGATCGGTCCTGGGGCTCATCACAGTGGCCCCCCTGAACCAACTGTCCACTGAAACCCAGAGCCTCGGGTAACTCTGGAAAACGGAAGGAAAACCGCTCGAGTTCCTTCTTGACACTCAACGGCCTTTTCCGTCCTTTCCCCGGCCAACCATCCAAATGCCGCGTAACTCTTAGAGGCGTCTCCAGAAAACTTATGGCTAAATTTTTCTCTCAGCCCCTGGGGTGCATATGGGGAGACTTTTTTTTTCCGCCCTCTTTTTTGATAAAGTCAGAGAGCCCCACTCCCTTGCTAGAAAGGGACATTATGACTGAATTAGGGACGACGGTGCTACTAGCTCCAGGACGGATAAATAATTGTCTGAACTTAGAGTAACCTGGATATTGGAGAGGTAAAGTTAAATAGTCCTCGTGGAGTTTGTTCCTGTGGAAACTGGATGGCCAAAGGAAGATTCGAGGATCGAGAACCAAAAACTAGTTAACTTGCTTAATTATTCTAACCAATAATATCACAAGATCCAAATAAATATGGAAGAGAGAGGAAAACTTGTGGTTACATTTTTTTAAAAATGACCAGACATGTCAGGGACTTTTGGGATGGCTACAATGCATCTTTCCTTTCCATGGTGTGGTCTCCTCCGTAGGAGGCATTGCGTTCGGAATATTAATGCTTGTTAGTCTAATACTCTATGTATGTCATTTGTAGAAGCCGATGATATGCCAGAAAAATAAGACCTCCAAGAAAATTCTGCTAGCCCAGATGTTCCAAACACCCTCCCGTTATCTCGGACCTCTGGATCGACCTCGGAACCTGCCCTGACTGCCATACCCCGGTCATTGCCCCCTTTCAGCAGGAGGGAGTTAAGATCGATCGTTGTCCCAATTCCTAACGGCAGTTAGGAGTCATGTATTCAAAGTGGGGAATATGATAAGAAAAGATGAGATTCAGTAGGCAGAGAAGGAACGGTTAGGACCTGGGGCCCCTGGGTGGAAAAACAAGAACAACAACACATATTTTGGAAAAATGCTGGGAGCATCTGACCACAGCAAACCCCCTTGGGCGTAAGGTTCTTCTTAAGAAACAAATGTCTGTGCCTTATGTCCAAAATAACCTATTATTATTGGAAGATAAACCTGACTGTGAGGAAAGCCCACACTTCCTGAGCATGTTTGAGCAAGACCTCAAAAATAAAGGAAATATAAATGAAAATGGAATCAACTTAGAAAAGGCGGGATTGTGAGAACTAAGGGAGATGATTCATTTCCAGAAGTACCAACTAAAAGCTGGGCTATCTGGTTAACAGGAGTTTCCGGCCTATTGGAAATCTGCACGGACCTCCCCACTCCCACAGTGGGGTCCCAAACCCTTAGACACCTCACTTCCTCATTCTCCCACCCTCCCGCCAGCCTCCATTTGGCGGGATTCTTTTTCAAAGGCTTTGCAATGAGCACGCGCCACCGAACTGACGTCTCTGCGTCGCCCCAGGGAACGTCCACTTGTTCTAATCAGACTACGTTGTGCCTCCCGTGGGCGGGCCCGGGCCACGTCGGCGTAAGGCTGTACCCTCTGTAGCACGCAGCCAATGAGGAAGCAGGGGAGGGACTTCAGCTAGGAGATAAATCGTCTGCTGTCACCGCTCGGAGTTCGCCTGTCCGTCAGACGCCCGCTCTTGTAAGAACGCTGATCAGAGCCTCGCTTCACTGCGCTCGGAGTCTCCGCGGCCCCGCTTAGATTGGGGCAGCGGGCTTGTGTCTCACACCTTTGGTTCCTGTCAACCACAAGTCCTTGAGATTCCAGCAATTCCATCCCTTTGGGCCGGGCAGAAGCTGCAAGTATGATCCTCACAAGAAAGACAGAAGGAAGAAAAACCCCACACACAGTTGCACTTTTTTATATAGAATTTGTACAATATATTTCTCTTCATTTGCATATTTTACCCACAACTCAACATCCTTTTTACAGGCTGAAATCACTCAGCTTGATATAATCAAAATTCTTTCTTTCAAACAAATAAGAAAAATTCAAAATCGTAAACCCGTAAGAAAACAAATTAAAAACAATGATGAAAATAAGTCACTCCTCCCCTTAGGAACAGTGTCTGTACAATATATAGGATTTGGGTCAGAATCTCTTTATAAATCAGGCACATGTTTCCACGACACCTTTATTCCTGCCAGTTTTATCTCCTGCCTGGAAGTTCTGCCTCCAAGAAGGATCAAGGCAGGCTGGTCTCAGTGGTGTCCGTTCTTCCAGACACTGCGGGCCGGTGGGGACCAGGGGCCCAGATGGGTGGGGCGGGCTGAGCGGGGGGAGAGCAGCGGCTGTGTGCGAAGCAGAACCCGGGTTCACTCCGTGCAAAGTCAGAGAGGCCAGAACGCAAGGGCGGCGTAAGGGCGGCGTGAGACCGGCGGCGCGGGGGCCGGCCTTTACTCACAGTTGGGCCTCCCAGCAGGATAGGGGAACGCGGTTGGCAGTGACCACACCAGGAGGTGTGAACCCGCCCCGCCGTCTGTCCTGCTTTGGTCAGTCGGTCTGGGGCACGAGGGCTGTGGGTGGCAGCGAGGCGAAGCGGCGAGCACACCGTCTCGTCCATCTTCCAGGCCCCCCTCTGCACTGAGACCGGCCTGGGCCTGGGTGGTAGCGAGCGTGGGGCCTTCTCTGAAAGCTGAGGACGGTTTCCTCCAAGCCGCAGTGCCCGGAGCTTGCATCCCGACACCATGGGGGACCAGACCGAGCCCGGGGCCCCAGGCCTGACGTCACCAAGTTTCAGGACGGGCCCCTCGGTTTGCATCTCCTTTGAACTGTCCCCCACACGCTGGCTCAACGTGTAGCTTGGGGCTTGAGTGAGAATCCAACTCTGAGGCTGCATGAGGTTGCTGCCCCTCGGCCTCCTGACCAAGAAGGCAAAAGTGCTTCTGCAGGAAGACACTCGTGGGACCTGCACTCTCGGGCCCCTCCACCCCAGACCCCGCAGACCCTGCGAAGGGGGCTTCAGAGGCCATGGGAGCACTGACCTGCTCCCCTCGGCCTTCCCCGGGCCCCGCGCAGCAGGCCGTGCCCAGGCCAGGACGCCCGCCCTGAAACGGTAACGGCCCCAAGCGCTCTTCACCGAGCCTTGCGCGCAGCCCAGGTACCCACCCCGCCCTCACGCTCCAAAGCATGGCTTTGCAAAGAGAATCGTCGGCACTTCAGGGCAAGACCGCAATCATAAAAAGAAAAATGGAAAACAGCATTCGCGAGACCTGGCGCACTCACAGCCAGACAAATGACAGCCGAAGAAGCAGGTGGGGCCCTGGGGCGGACACATTGGGCTGCCCATGACCATGGAGAAGAAATAAAATCATGTGTCTTTTGTTTATTTGGTTTTTGTCTTGTTTTGTTTTGTTTTGCTTTGACTTCTAAAATAAGATCTCATCTGATAACACTTCAAGTATTTAAGTACAGAAGCTAAAGAGAATTCCTCAACTTGTTGCTTCCACAAACAGTGTGTCCCCCTGCGTGACCATTCTGCCGGGCCTCCCGTGGGGCCTTTCAAGGGAGTCATGTTGTTCTGCTCTAAAAACGTGAGGTGGAAACTGGAATAAGTTGAAACAACTCAACGCAGATGTGCTGGAACCGGTGCATGAGGGATGCACGTGGGAGGCCCGCTGGCCGTTTCCAAGGGCACTTGTTGTCACCGATGACTTCTGCGGGGCAGCTGCGTGGGTGCTCGGGGGCCAGGTGGCAGCCAGGACGAGCTCTCATCAGCTTTGGTTTGGACCATCCAGTCTCAAGAAGCAAGAGCAAAGGGAGAGCTCCCAGGCCAGGCCACCGCTGCCGGAGGTCTTGCTGAGGGACGCAGCTCCGGGCAGACGCCGCGTTCAGCCACCGGCTCAGGCTCGACGGAGACAGAACCCTTTCCAGGCTGGTCTCTGAACAACCTTCTCAAGGGCCCCTGCCTGCCCTCCCAAATAATTCTGAGTTATTCATACTCATTCTCATATGCTATGGTGTGTGGAGGTGTCTAGCTTGTGACGTGGCAAGTTCTTGGAGGCGTGACTACTTGGCATTCTACTCGGAGCAAAGGGGGAGCTCAAGGGGGGCCGGACGCTACAGCATGGGCATTTCCCTGAATGAGTTTAGATGTCTGCTCTAAAACCCGTGTGGACACATCAGCTAGGTCCATGCACACCATACCAAGGGCTAACACTTGACATTCCAGAGGCGGGTTGCCTTGTTTGGGTAGTTGATGGCCAGGCTGATAGCAGCGATGTTCTGTAGAGCCTGTGGAGGGAGAAAGGGTCACTGCCAATGTTGAGAACCATTCAACTGCTCACTCGTTATGTGTGGACTGAACAAGAGCCTCAGCTGAGCACTGGGGGTGGGGCTGGGGCAAGGGAGACACAAGCAAATGTGGTTCCCCTCACCCGGAGCACCAGTCTAGAGGAGAGAGAGAAAAATTCTCTCAACCACACGGAAGCTCCAAACATAGGGTAGAAAGAGCATCACTGCCCTGTAAGAGGGGCGGGTGCAATGCTTGGTGGGCTCAGTCGACCCGGAGGATGCTGCCCACGGGGTGTCTGGGCAAGCTCTTTAGGGAAAGGGAGGAGCACAAAGGTGCGGAAGGGAAGAAACAGACAGCCAGCGCTGGGCCACAGGGTAGGAAGGGTCCTTGCTGGGAAGGAGGACGCCCTAGAGCCAGGCCGAGGCCGTGGTGCGGGTTCCGTGCAGCAGGAGCGGAAGGCGGCTGGGGGAGGACGAGGCAGAGCCCTGGTCCAGCACAGTGATGTGCTGTGGGGAGGGTCAGGACGAGGGTGACACTGGGCACAGGGGCAGGTGAGAGGGAAGAGCCCACAGGAATATATGGAGCGCTCGGTGCCATATGGTCAAATCTCAAATTTTCGCTGCGTGTCACAAAAGCAGGGGTACTGGGGGCGGTGGGGGCGGGCACCTGTTAGGAGGGGACGGAGGTTCTACTGTGCCTACGGGTCTCAGGAGAATTTGTACAGACGCCCCAAGTGGATGGGGGCTTCCTGCTTCTCCGCAGGCAAGACCCTTTCCTGTGAGAGGATCGTGTGCTCACCGAGCAGACTTGCAGGAACAGAGTGCAGGGCTCGGGCTGGACAACCACTCAAGCGTGACCCTGGGCAAACCTCCCCCTTCTCAGCCTTAGTGTCCCCCTGTGTCCACTGTAGGGCTGGACCACATGCTCTGTGATATTCAAGGGGTCTGCGGGTCTAAGGTTCTCAACATGCGGCCTGCGCCTGGGGGTTCCCGAGACCCTTTCCGGGCTCCGCGTGGTGATGCTAAGACATTATGTGCCTTGCCACCCTCATGCTCTGGAGCATGTGGGGAGTTTCCCAGAGGCCGGTGCAGGACAGCACAGCTGCAGCAGCAGGACGCAGGTCTGGCGGGCGTGGACGACAGCCGCCTCCTCAAGGATGGTTTTGTTTGGGAACATACAGCTGTTTTGCAGAGAATGTGTTACTCGTGTTAACACGGAGTAAGTTTACTATTTCTTAAAGTGATAATTACGTGCTTAAGTGTTTTAATTTCTAAGTTTAAAACCTAATCTCTAATGGTATCTATCGATATGTGCAACACACAAATGAAAGCTTTTTGGGACCCTCAATAACTGAAAAGTGGAAAGGCGTCCTGGGACCAAACTGTCAGGGGTTCTCCTACCAGGGAAAAAACTGAAATCTAACTCTATGGAAACTTCAGGCAAACTGTCAATTTAAGGCATTGGTTGTTTTGGTTTCAAAGACAAATTCTTGCTAGCGTGTTCCAAGCCCACGGTTGGATATGAATGACACGGAGTAAGGGGCTCAACTCCCTCCTCAGACACTGGAAGGATGCGATGGGGTTGGGACAGAGCCCCGGGTGAACCCCAGGGGGGTTCCGTCGATGGCAATGGGGCCATCTGGCCACGGGGAGGCAGCAGCGGCCAGCTTGGGGGGGGGGGGGGGGAGGCATACCTGTGCCGCGCAGCGGAGAAGGTGGTCGTCGGTGGTTAAGGCTAGCAGGTACTCCTGCAGCAACCCCAGCTCCTGCGGAGAGAGCATGGCTGTGGCTGGAGGGGACCGCCGCCCAGGGGACACCCTCCCACCACCACGGAGTCCCGCATGGGTGATCGCTCCTGGTTCCGCGGGCACCTCATGGCGCTACCTCACTCGAGAGCCATGGGAGGAGCTGGACCGGGAGCAGCCAGGTGCCCAGTTCTGGAGCGGGGAAGCGGGGGCGGGGAGCCCTCTGCCCCGACTCATCCACAGGGTGCTCCGGTCGGTTTCCTCATGTAGAAAATGAGGGGTAAGCTAAAGAACTGGGAAAGACCTTCTCATCTCAGATGTTCAATGAGCCTGCTACGCTCGTGGGAAGAAGGAGGAGGAAGAAGGAAGAGCCCGTCCATTTTATTTTCCAGAACTCACTACCGTCAAGCACTGACCCGGGGCAGTTTTTCCCCTGTGGCTTTAGGCCCCGACAAAACAGCATTCCCGGGGGGCCGGGCGGAGGTGAGGATGCTTTACTTCAGGCCACGCCTGCCCCCTGCGCAGGTCTGCCGCGACCCAGACGACACCCCAGGGCTCGGCCCTCAGCCCGGGCAGCGGGGGAGCTCCAGCAGGGCCCTCACCGCTCACCTGGGCGCGGTTCTCGGTGACGAGGAAGAGCTCCGTGAGGGCGCGGTGCAGGGGGAGGAGGATGCCAGGCTGTGTCACGTCCTCGAACAGGCTGTACTCCATGTGCGTGAAGAGCTGCCACAGGGGCTTTAGCAGCGTCAGGTCACAGAGGTCGCTGCGGGAGGGGGTGAGACGTGAGACAGAGGCCAGCTGACAGACTCCCCCCACACCCAGTAAAGTCATCACTGTCCCCCCAAATGGCCAAAAATATCCACCAGTGGCAACTAGGGAAAGGGGCAGAACCTAAACTTCAGAACGGGACTCCAAGGATGCAGAAGACCCCGAAGCCCAGGCCTGTAAGTCAGCGGCATGCCTCTAAACGGTTGTTAGGAAGAACCTCGTGGAAAAATCTCGAGATAAATGTTACGTGGAAAAAAGGAGGCATAAAACTGCAGATATGGTATCGTGTAATATTAAACACAACAGCGAGCAAATATATCAAAAATGTTATCAGTTGTTGTCTCTGTCCGTTTTCTAGATTTTCTGCGACACTTGTTGCTTTAACAATCAGAAAAAAAGAGGCAGTTAAAAGGCAATGAAAGCCACTATAATAATCTTAGGCTCACGAAACACAAGAAATATGGCTGTGAGGTCGCTCGGGCCAGAACCCTTTCCCAGTAGAGCAGAACCCTTTTCCACTGGATAGGCCTCCGTGGAGACTCACTGCGTGTTTCACTCTGAGGGAGGACGTGCTGTGTTTCCGGTTCAACGTCCTTACGAGAAGGAAAGTCAGGAAATGATATTCTGAGCCTTACGACATGACTTGATATATTTATAATCCTAAATTCTGCTTTTTCTTTTTCATGTAGGACTGTACAAAGTATCCTGCGCATTTACTCTTGGAGCCCATCATTTTCTCCCAGAAGAGCGAGTCTTCCTAGAGCACCAGGAAAACTTGGCTCGATCGAAAGAGACAGCTCTACAGCCGAGCTTTCAGGAAAGTGCTCCTACGTGGCTCATTCGTGGCTCACCCGGCCACTGGCAGCCACCCCTCCCCTGGGGTCGCCTCTCCCCTCTGCCCGGCCTGTCTGGACTGAGGCAGGTCGGCAAACCGCAGAGGTGCATCGTGTGCAGCAGGGAAGGACCCGCCCGTCTGAAGACTGTTTCATGCCCATCCCTCAACCACCACGTGGTTCTCACTGCAGGCTGCTCTCAACAGGACAGAACGGAGCCCCTGTGGGCTAAGGGGCCTTTGTCGCACACGAGGACACGGCACTAACGGCAACCACGGCTGGCTTTCTCTCTGCCTGCCCGCGCGCAGACGGACTCAACGCGCCATCCTTTGCTCTCCCCGACTCGGAGAGCTTTGTTTTTTAAATAACAGCTCCATATCCCACCAGAAGATGGCGCGCTAACTCGAATATCATCTCTCCACTCTGGCGGCATCCTGCGTCTGTGTGCCTGGAAACTGCTAGAGAGGCGCACGGACACCGTGCGCGTGAGGGACACATTGCTAACACCTGCCCTCTGAGGTGAGGAACAAGACAGCGGGTCTTTAACCTCCACTCCTACTTAGTACTCTGGGGAGGTCATGGCTAGTGCAAAAAGGAAAAAAAAAATTCTAAGGACCGAGAGGAGGAACGAAAACCGGTTCTTTGTAGATAACGTGACTGTGCTCTGAATAGCGACATGTGAGCTCTCCAAGTTAAGCAACAGAGCACTGTCACTGGATACAAGGAAAATAAACAAAAGTGAATTATATGTGAGCAGAAACAATTAAGAATAAGAATCCTACAACACCAATTACAGTAGCATCAAAAACATTAGATAAATCTAATTTAATGGAAATCCTCTACATAGAAACATCACTCAGACCTGAGCACTGGAGGATCGCAGAGAAGAGGAATCGACACAGAGGGTTCAGTGCTCTGAAGTCCACCCAAACCCCATCAGGTGAGAGGGGGGTATGTGTATATGTGTGTGAACAGAAAATACACAAGCGGATAAGGAACACGACAAGGTACTGGAATTTCTAGCCAGAGCAGTTAGGCAAGAAGACGAAATAAAAGGCAGCTACACTGGAAAAGAAGACAGAAATGTCTCTGTTTGCAGATGACATTCTCTAGAGAAAACACCAAAGACGCCACAGAAAAACCGTTAGAACTCATAAATCCAGTGAAGTCGTAGGGCACAAAATCAATATAGAAAAACCAGCTGCCTCTCCTCTTTTTTTAAAACTAGGTTTCACACCCGGCGTGGAGTCCAGCGTGGGGCTTGACCCTGAGATCATGACCAGGCTCAGATCAAGAGTCGGACACTCAACTGACTGAGCCACCCAGGAGCCCCCACCTGCATTTCTATATGCTTAATGACGAGCTATCAGAAAGAGAAACTAAACAAGTAATCCCATTTATAACAGGATAAAACAGAGTAAAATACTCAGACATACATTTTCACAAAGGAGATCAACAATCTGTACGCTGAAAACTATAAAACGCTGATGAAAAAAACTGAAGACGCAACCAAGTGGAAAGGCTGTTTCGCGTTCAAGGACCAGAAGGATACTGTTAAAATATGGCCGGAAGCAATCTACAGATTCCATGTAGTCCCTATCAAAATCCCAATGGCATTTTCACAGAAATAGGAAAAACAATCCTAAAATCCACAAGGAACTACAAAAGACCCCAAATAACCAAGTCAATCTTGAGAAAGAACAAAACTAGAAGCCTCGCACATCCCAATTCCAAACTGCAATACAGAGCTATGGCGATCAACACAGTATGGTATTGGAATAAAAGAAGACACAAAGATCGATGAACAGAACAGAGAGCCGAGAAATAAACCCACACGTAGACACCCAATTAATTGACAAAGACGCCAAGAATATGCAACGAGGAAAGGACAGTCAGTCACCTCAACAAATGTGTCGGGAAAACCTGACACAAGCCTCATGCAAAAGCATGAGACTGCATCCCTCTCTCCCACTATGCACAAAAATTAACTCAAAATAGATTAAAGACTTGAATGTAAGACCACCAACTATAAAACTCCTACAAGAACACATACAAGTAAACTCCTTGCCATTGGAGTGGACACCAAAAGCAAGAATAAACGAGTGGAAGGAACGACATCAAAACAAAAGGCTTCTGCACAGTAAAGAGGACCATCAACAAATGAAAAGGCATCCACGGAATGGGGGAAAACAGTGGTAAATCACATATCCGGTAAGGACTTAATACCCAAAATACACAATGAACTCATGCAGCTCCATTTCAGAAAACCCCACATAACCCAACTAAAAATGGTCAAAGGACCTGAACAGATATTTTCCCAAAGAAGACATCCATATGGCTAACATGAAAAGATGCTCAAATCACTCAGCGTCAGGGAATTCAAGTCAAAACCACACTGTCACCTCACATGCGTTAGGGTGGCTAGTATCCAAAAGACGGAAGGTAACCGGTGCCAGCGAGGATGTGGAGAAAGGGGAGCCCTCGCGCACTGCTGGTGGGAACGCAAACTGGTGCAGCCACTGTGGACAGAGTATGGAGCTTTCTCGAGTAATTCAAAACAGAACCACAGTATGATCCAGTAATCCTACTACTGGGTTTATATCCAAAGGAAATGCAATTGTTATCTCAAAACAATACCTGCACTCGAAAGTTCATTGCACCGTTATTCACAATGGTCAAGGCATGGAAACAAGCTAAGTGTCCTATCGATGGAGGAGTGGAGAAAGCAAACGTGGTGCATATATACACAGCGGAGTATGTGCGAGAAGGAAAGTCATGAGAAAGAAGGGAGACCTGGAGGGCATTGTGCCGAGTGAAATAAGCCAGAGAAAGACAAACCCTGGATGACCTCACTCGCATGTGGAAACCAAAACCACACAAAGAAACAGTCAAACTCATAGACACAGAGGGTAGAATGGTACTTGCTGGAGGCCGTGGGTGTGGGAAACAGAGAGGCTGGTCAAAGGGACAAGCTTTCAGCTGTAAGACAAGTAAGGTCTGAGGATCTAATGAATGACACGGTGACTACAAGAGATGACGGCGTACCATACTGGATCATAGAGAGGCGCATGTAACTGCTGTCACACACAACAAAGGTAACACGAGGTGCTGGGTGTGTTAAGGAACTTGGTGGGGGCCCTTGTACAACGCGGACACACAAGAAATCCCCTCTAGCCTGTAAATATGTTACAACTTTGTCAATTACACCTCACCGAAGCTGGGAAAAAAAGAGAAACAAACCAATTCTAAGATGTGTATGGATATGCAGAGTCAAAGATAGACAAGACGGCCTGGAAGCTGAAGAGCAAAGGATTTATACGACTAGATATGCGAATTCATTAGAAAGCAACGATGGTTAAGACAGCGTGGTACTGGCACCAGAACCATAAAGAGCGTTGGAGCAGCAGAGACCAGTCACAGACGCATCTGTACAGACACCTCCTTTGTGACCAACAGGGTGCTGGAGTGAGGTGAGGGACAAGGTGGTCTTTGGGGTCAGGTGGAGACTCACATCCGAATAATTAACCCTGACCCCCTGCACTTCACGTCCTGCGCAGAAGTCATTCCGTGTGGAGCGTACGGCTAGGAGTGAAAGAAAAAATAACAAAAGCTTCTAGAACACAGGAAGCACCTTCACCACCCCAAGGTGGAGCGAGGCGGAAACCGCCTTAACAGGACAACAAAAGCACCACCATAAAACACGATTGATGAACGGCAAGATGTCAAAATTAGAAACTTCTTTTCATCAGATTCCAGTACAGAGAAACGGCAAGCCAGAGTGGGAGGAGATATTCACAGTTGTTCACAAACTCCCTGCGAAGGACTCACATACGGAGAGCGGCTCACCTGTGGGTGCAGCAGCGGACGATCCTCAGAAGCAGGTGAATGGCTTTCAATCGCTGATGGCCAGTCTGGCGACAAGCCACACCCACCAGCCATTCCCAAATCTGGGCCAGTGGGAGGTGTGGCACAACTCTTTCTTCTGACAACATCTGCTTCAAAATCTCGAACCCTGGCCCACAACCACAAAACACCAATATTTTAATTAACTCTTGTATTTACTCTTGTATTATTAGCTCTTATGTTTAACAAATATGAGAAGGTAACTACAGTTATTTAAATTTTGCCTTTTATAAAAGCAACACAGGACCAACATTTTCAGCTCCTCCCTTTTGCAAACCGCCCTGCAAATTCCAAGAGAAGACGTGTCTTTTGTAGGTGCCACAGGTGCCTCTTCTACCCGTCCATGCAAGAGTACAGCCAACCACCACAGCACATCACGGCGACCGTGTGCTAGTATTAAAGTACCTGCTTTGACTTTAACAAAGATCCGTGACATAATGGCACCTACCCCTCCCCCGAGCGTCCCTGGTAGGGACATCCTACACACAGAAAGACCAGGGCACACACCTGTCTGGAATCGCCCGAGGTGTCCAGCTGTCACAGTGAATTTGTAGCCCCACTCTGTGTTGCTCATGTCAGAGGTGAAGCGGTAATACAGAGTATCTCCTGGGTCACACAAGAACCAGAAACAGGTCAGGACACCACAGCAACAGAGAATGGCAACAGACTAAGCCCCACGTGACATCCCTCCACGTCCCTTCTCTCGCTATTGAGTTTGTTTGCTTGTTTGTTTGTTTGTCTTTGAGAGACAGAGTATGAGCAGGAGAGGGGCACAGAGAGAGGGAGACACAGAATCCGAAGCAGGCTCCAGGCTCCGAGCTGTCAGCACAGAGCCCGACGCGGGGCTTGAGTCCATGAACTGTGAGATCATGACCCGAACTGAAGTCGGACATCTAACCGACCGAGCCACCCGGGCGCTCCTCATTATTGAGTTTAAATACTTCATGGTAAGAGTCCGTATGACCAAGTATTTATTACCTGGAAGCTCAAAATCCTTCCATTTCTGCTGAGACCCACTGAAAGTGTGTCGATCCTGCTGGAAGTCACTGCTGCTGGACATGGCCAGCTCGTCACAGCCCTCCTCTGTGCTGCACTGCGCGTCAAATTTGATGGAGAGGTAGATTGCACCAGGGATGTGGACCTTATCCTGGGGAGGGGACAGAAAGACACCTCTGTCACTCCTGAGGGCTTGCCTCATGCCACATCCTGCAAATGTGAGACGGTTAAATGTCAGCCCTGCCCTCCCCGGCCCTCGGTCTGGCGGGACAGGAACACGCACACGTGAATTAAACCGAAGGACAGGGGTCTCCGAGGTGTGGCCACGTCATCGAGATGGTGCGAGGGCTG
Source organism: Herpailurus yagouaroundi (assembly GCF_014898765.1). NCBI lineage: Eukaryota > Metazoa > Chordata > Mammalia > Carnivora > Felidae > Herpailurus > Herpailurus yagouaroundi. The sequence continues at coordinate 12,660,368 of NW_024412439.1, read as the reverse complement.
AACCCAGGCCCACACTCAGATGCACTTCCGAAAGATGCCAAGGATTCCCTGCAAGGAGCTAGCTGCAGGGAAACTGAACCCCCACCCCCCACCCCAGGCCTGGGCGCCCACTTTTTCCATTAAAACCAGGTCACCAGGAAAAAAGACTGGGTGGTAAAGACTCCCTGGCTTTGGGACCAAGGAGGCCCTTTCTTGGCTGGGACTTGGCAGGGGTGGGGGGCGAGGAGCCGCTCTGGGCACTGGTGAGCTTCTCCGCACCCCTCGTGGGTCCTGCCAGCCACACGTCTTGGAGCGTACCTCAAAGTTGGTGTTATTGTTATACGGGTGTTTGGACTCCCTCACTTGCACTTCCATCCCAGGCTCCTCCATGAACTGGCAGGCAGCCAGGGCCATGGTCCCCAGCATGCTCCCTCGGCAGCCCTGGAGTACCTTCCGCAGGATCTGGCGGGACACGAAGCAGCGAGCGTCAGGGCCTGCCGGTGGCAGGAAGGAGGAGGAGCCCAGTTCAACCCAAGGCCTGTCCAGAGGGGCTGGCGTCACCGCAGAGGCTGACCTCACCAGCCGCCTGTCACGGCAGGGGGGCGGGGAGGGGGGGACTTCCTGTCCACTGGGATGCTGGTTTTCCTTCTGGAAAACACCACTTCTGGGAGCTCTGAGAGAGCCAGCAGAACCTATCAGGGGTGGTCCCGGGCCCTGAAGAGTCCTGAGACCAGCAGGGGAGGGATGCGGACAGACAATTACAGCACAACAGGCCACGTGCCGAGGGGGTGAGGGACTGGGGGCTCCTCGGGGCGAGGGTGGGGAAGGCCGCGTTCCCCTCTGCCACTCGCAGATGAGAGGTGCAGCTACAGCAGAGCCGCCCGCACCTCCAAGGCCGTGTGGCTGGGGCCAGATCCAGGACTTACAGACTGGTGGTGTCTTTGACAGGCAAATTAAGGAGAAGAGGATGAACTCACGTCCTGAGGAGTCCTCGCGTAGGGCGTGCATGCGTGTGGGTGAGGGTACATGATGTATGTGGGCGCCAAGGGGACAGGGATGAAGAAGGCGGCAGTAAATGTGACTCAGGAGTTGTGCACTTGGAATCTGGTAAGGTGGTGACAAAACCATCCCGCTCGGCCGGAGGTGGTGCCCACAGCTCCCGCCACCCAGGCCAGGCCAGCTCTGCGACGAGGCTCCTCACGTATGTGCACCCTGGGAAGCCTTGCTACCCCAACACTACTCTCGAGACAAAGCTGAAGCTTTGACTTCAGAATAAACACAGAACCAGGGGTGCTGGGGGGGGCTCCAGTGGTTAAGTGCCTGACTTCGTTCAGCTCGGGTCACGATCTCACGGTTCGTGGGTTCGAGCCCCACGTCGGGCTCTGTGCCGACAGCTCGGAGCCTGGAGCCTGTTTCGGAGTCTGTGTCTCCCTCTCTCTCTGCCCCTCCCCTGCTCATGCTTTGTCTCTCTCTCTCTCTCTCTCTGTCTCTCTAAGTCAATGAACATTAAAAAGAAAAAAAAAAAAAGAAAGAAAGAAAAGAATGGGGTGCCGGGGTGGCTCAGTCGGTTAAGCATCTGGCTCTTGGTTTTGGTCCAGATCATGATCTCACAGTTCGTGAGTTCCAGCCCCACGTCAGGCTCTTCGCCGACAGCTCCAAGCCTGGAGCCTGCTTCGGATTGTGTCTCCCTCTCTCTCTGCCCCTCCCCTGCTCATGCTCTCTTTCTCAAAAATTGATAAACATAAAAAAAAAAATGAAATCAATTCAAATCAAAGAATAAGAACAGAACCAGAGGCCTGGAAGCTGAGAACCAGAGTGTGGGGTGAGGATGCAGACCCCACACCTGCCCCCCAGAGGCCGGGGGCCTCGGACAGGCCCCTGGCTGCACTTCCTCACGACAGAACTCTTGCGGGTTACACTGCAGCAGGTGCGAGTGTCCCGGGGCCAACGTTCCAGGAGCAAGACGCAAACCACCCCGGAGGCGTCCTGTACCACGGAACACACCGGGGGCCGTAATTCACCCTGTCCTCTGGACCTGGCGCCACGAGAAGAGATGGGCCGGGGAGTGTGCAGAGTCAGGCTCCAAGGGATCGGCGGGCCGACGCTCTCTGCACACCAAGTCTGCCAAGGCTGTGACCTCCGCTCTGGGCCGGGACTTGCGAGAGCCCAGCCGTGCCCACGGCCAGCCTCCGCTGCATCCGGAGGAAGCGTGTTCAAACGTGCGGGCGCAGAGGAGGCGCAACGAGTGCGAGGACCCAGCCTGACCCAGTGAACAATCACCTTCTCCCACTGATGCTTTTCTTCCAGCTGCATGAACATATCCAAAATGTAGGTCATGTGGGCCGGGCCGCTCAGCTCCAGGGTCTCCTCGCTCACGGGCACGTGCCCAGGCCACTCAGCGAGCAAGGACGCCAGCACGTGGCGGGCATACAGGACAGCCGTGGCCTCATTCACGCGGAAGAGGTACTCGCGGACGGCCCTCCTGCTCTTGCAGCCCAACTCCTTGTGCAGGAGGGCAGCACTCTTGCTCCGGCGCTGCTGGGCATAGCTCTGCTGCAGTTCGCCCTCCGTGCTGGAGATCAGCTTCTGGGTCACGGGGTTGGACTCGGCAGTGGCCTGGTCACAGCGTGCGGGCCGCGACTGCAAACCCAAGGACCACTGTTACGGCAGCCGCCCCCTCCCAACTGGCTGGGGTGCGGGGCCAGGGGCCGACCTTTCGTCTCCAAGGTGGAGGCAACGTACCAGACACGGTAAGATAATCATGTCTGTGTCCACGGCCTTGGCGCTCTGCTCGTCTAGTCTCAAACTCCTACTGGGCTGCCACCTCTGAGCCAGGGTCCGGATCCTTTCGTCCGTGGTGAGCTCATCCCCATCAAACCTGCGGAGAAGGGGCACGAGGATGGGCACAAAGGTACCGAAAGGGAAGAGTTCAGCCTGCAGTGGAACTTGTCGGGGACACTGACGGGAGGTGTCTTCCTGGGACTCTGCAATTACATCACCACACCCCCGAGTCTGCGACACCAGTTCACCGCGCTCATTCACTCATGCACGCAGACGTGCACGTACACGCTTGCGGCAGAGAATGCAAGGCGTCCCTCAGGATCCACGCTCCCTGGAGCCTAGGAACAAAGTTCCCCAACACTGTAGCAAGATACACAGCCCCCCAGCCGGCGATGTGGTGCCCAGCCCCTCCCGCAGCTAGATGCGGCGGTGCAGCCTGGCTCGCGCCCACGGGAGGCCAGCGAGGTAACGCGGGCCGCTTCCAGAGCCCACCCTCCAGCGGCCGGGGTGAGGACGCGCTCCTCTCTCTATGATTCCCCCTCCCCCCGGGCCGGAACAGAGGTGGCACGCACGGGTGAGCCATCTGGTGGCACAGGGCCACTCCAAGGAGCAGAGCTGCCCACCCACCCTGGACAGTCCACGAGAGGAAAAACAAACTCTATCTTCCTTGACCCGGTATTTCTGGGTCTCTTAGTTCCAGCAGTGCCCTGCTTCGTTTCACAAAGGACTCGAGGCGATACGTAAGAAATACGTATGGGAAAATAGAAATACGGGATGAAAACGCAGAAGAAAGTTAGAACAGGAAGTCGAAACCAGGATATGAGGGACAGAGGGGGAGATTAGCTGCACACACATGTGGGAGTTGGGCCCAAGAACCGGCCCTGAACTTCCCGGCGAGAGAAAGGGAGCGTTATAAATTCTATGAGAATCCTTGGGGGAACGCCATGGAAATAATGTGCCGCGGTGAACAAGCAAACGACACTCTGGCTAGAAGGCCCTGCTTTGCGCTGTTGGCCCCAGGACGACGTAGGAAAGGAACCTTGGCGTCGGCGTCAACTGGCACCCCCGCGAGGGACACGACCGCCACTCAGATGACGCGGGCGTGCGGCAGTCAGCTCTCACATCGCTCACGAAGAACCACGGGCCAGCTCCACGTCGTGGCCTCCCGGGAGTCTTTACCCACGTGTTGCTGGCAGGGTCCTCACCTCTTCTGAACCTCCAGGAAGAAAGAATCGGTCCTCTTCATCTGCAGCTCGTATATGGCCCGGAGAACGTGCAGAGGGGCATTGAGGGCGTCGTGCGCCATCTGCAGAGGAAGAGAGACCATTTAAAAGTGCTTCCGCACATCGCAGATCACCTGAACGCAAAAGGGAGAAAATAACTCTTTCTAGAGTTACCACAGGTTATAATTTCAGAATACTGTGTGGTCACTTAAAGCAAACAAAATTATAAACTCTAAACCATGGACCGTGGAACCTGCTATTATAAATTCAAAGGAAAACATAAAGCGTGGAAACGCCAAAAGAAATACCAGGCCCCCAAAGGCAGTGCTAACGGTTGAGAGCTGCCATCGCCACCGCATCACTGCCGGCTTCTCTCCAGCTGCCTCGTACCCCCGTCTGACCGCTGGCACCGGAAGTCCAAGGCTATACTTCCTTTTGGTTTCCGAGAAAACTAAACTTGCTTTCCTGACCTCCAGCCCATACCCGTGTGCTCTTCCTGCGGCCACTGATCCGAGGAAGAGCGCCTCCCCAGGGACTGTGAGAGCGCGCGTCTCAGAAGCCACGGGGAGACACAATGGACGGGCCGCAGACCATGAGCACGACTGCACGTGTGTATTTCACGGGAAAGAAGATCTAAAGCTTTTAGACTCAAAAGGCTTGAGAACTACTGTGCTAAGGGCTTCTCCATCCTTCCGGACCGATTCTACACAATTCCCACCGAGTCTTCAGGAAGTGATCTCCCGGCACGTCAGACAGAGGCATTTTCACACAGAGGCAAAAGCCAGGTACAAGCCAAAAGGAATCCATCCTGTGGAGCCCCTCCACCGTCCACACCACGGCCCCAGAACTCACCAAGAAACATATTCTGGTGGGCTCATCCAGGCTTTCCAGAGGATCTAGCTTCCTCTGCTCCTGCTCTCCAGGGCTGCTGACCACGCCTTCTGCGTCCTCCCCTTGATCCCCTCGCTCATCCGGTTCCAGGCCCGTGTGCTCGACCGAGGTGTGGATCTCCTTCTTGGAGGAGTACAGCATGATGGACAAAACCTGCGGGCAGAAAACCAGGCAGGGCGGTGGTGTGGGGGTTCGGTGGGTGGGAATGTCACACAGATCTTTAACCCTCAGAGGGTGGGAAACATCTGACCTCCTTAAAAGATGTATGGATTCACAAAAAGAATGTGAAACGAGTAAAAAAAGAAAAACATGAAAACGTGTTCAGTTGTACCTGTAATCAAAGAAACGCTAGTAACTAAAACTACGAGGGACGGACCTTTGTGTCTATTAACTGTGCTGCTAACGATGCAGATTGGGATTTGGAACTCATTTTGCTGAATGGTAAAGAGCTATAAAAACGTCTACCGCCTTTAACCCAGCCAATAAGTCGCCTTAGGAATAACATAAAATGTGCAAGAAGTTACACTTACGTTATGGTCAATGAGGCTGGAACCTGCCTTCGTGTTTCACTTACAGCCATTAAACATGGAAAACTGTCTAGTGACCGAGGGAGTGGCCACTGCACGCACACCCTGCATTTGAGGCTGTACATGTAACATGGATGGATGCAGAAGAAAACAACTAGGGAAACCAATCTGACAATAAATTTCATGTTAAAAAAATATATTAAAAAAAGAATTAAAAAAAAAGAAAACCACTAGAATAAGGACATACATAAAATATTAACAGGAGCTGTGTGTGAAGTGAAATTTGAAAGTTTTTCTTCCTTTCCTATAGTTCGAATTTTCTGCAATGTGGTTCTATTATTTGAAGAATAAGAAAATTTTAGGGGCGCCTGGGTGGCTCAGTTGGTTAAGCCTCCGACTGCAGCTCAGGTCATGATCTCACAGTTCATAAGTCCGAGCCCCGCGTCGGGCTCTGTGCTGACGGCTCAGAGCCTGGAGCCTGCTTCCGATTGTGCGTCTCCCCCACTCTCTCTCCCTCAAAAATAAATAAACATTAAAAAAATTTTTTTTAATTTAAAATGTTTCCTCAGATTGAGAGCCCAGATGCTCTCCAGATTATCCCCATTACTATGCTTTGGCACATTTTCCTGCAACCGAAGCAAACCCTCTCGTGGGACCTGAGAGCTGTGTCCTCATGCTCAGGCCTATGTGATGGAGACAGGTGGCTGACCAGCTCCCACACAGCAGCAGCTCGTCTTGGACCTGAAGCAGTTGGTCCAGAAACTCCACAGAGAACCACAGTAATTCCACTAAGAAAAACCTAAGGCCTACAAGGAATAGTAATCAGATGAAAATCATTGACTAAATCCTACATAAAATAAACATAACCAAGGACAAACTCAGAAACTGATTTTAGCTCAAAGGGGCTTTAAAGGGAAATAATGATCCAAGGAAACACTTTATCGCCATGATAAAGGGCCAACCGCATGTTTCCATAGAATACTTCTCCAGTGTTCTCTGAACAGACATCAAACTCGTCCTCCCTGACACGGAGGGCAGGTGTCACAGTCCCTGTTTCCAACAGGGAGGGACACAAACGGAAGATGTGGTCCAACCACAGTACAGAATGAGCACGCGCTGGGCTATCCCCGTCTTCACTCGCAGGTGGGCAGCCCGCACCTACACCAGGTGGCGGTGGTGGCGGGAGGCACGCCCACCCCTTACCTCTAGATCCCGGAGGAGCCACGTTTTACTGAAACCAGTTCCTTTGCTGCACTTTTTCACCAGCAGCTTCAGCAAATCCGTCTGAAGGAAGGTCGCATGGGTCTCTTCGAAACCGTGAGCCTGCCACACAGAAGGGGTGACCTGCAGCTGGTGTGGAGAGGGGACCGCCTATCTCAGAGCCCACCGTGTCAGGAAGATTCCAGAATCGGCAGGAAGGATGAGACTCTGAACCTCAGCCCTAACCAGAGTCTGTCCGCTCTGTCCCCAGTGCGCCCTCCACAAGCACTTCTGAAGCCTAGGACACGCCGTGTGCCACGTCCCATGCTAAGGGCAGGGGCTTCACGGCCCTCTCCTGCGCTCTGCCTTCCCAAAGCTTCCCAGTGTCTTCAGACGAAAATCGAAGTCCCTACCCGTGGCAGTCAGGGCAGACGGGGCACTGTGGACTCTCTGCCTGTTTCTCTGGTCTCGCTTCCCTCTTGGGCACGACCCTGAAGGCCTGGAGGCACTGCTTCTGTTACGACCACACCTGTTCCTGGGACTGGCGTCTGCAGCTCCCCCTGCACACATCGCTCTGCCCAGACTCCCTCCCTACCACCTCGAATTTCGCCTCCGCAGAAAGGCTTGCTCTGACTCGTGGTACTTTTCCTTGCAGGCTCCGTGTTGTCTGTCTCGCAGGCTGGGCTGTAAGCTCCACCTTTTCTCAAGTTCAGTGCTACATGGCTCTCAGTGCTCAACAATACTTGTGAAAACTGGGAATCAGAGACAGAAATGGTCTATGCCTTGGAGCACCTGGATGGCACAGTCGGTTAAGCGTCCAACTTCGGCTCAGGTCATGATCTCACAGTCTGTGAGTTTGAGCCCTGTGTCGGGCGGGCTCTGTGCTGACAGCTCTGATTCTGTGCTCGGATTCTGTGCAGCTCTGATTCTGTGCTGACAGCTCGGATTCTGTGTCTCCCACTCTCTGCCCCTCCCCAACTCACAATGTCTCTCTCTCTCTCTCAAAACTAAATAAACATTAAAAAAAAAAAAAAAAAAAGAAATGGTCTTTGCCTTCAGGAAGTTTCTTCTTTCTTTCAGACCGTGACAAATGCCGTGGAGTCAACAAACATCATGCATGGCCTCCATCCCTCCCTACAAGCACTCAGGGCGGGGTTGGAGCTGGAAGCCCCTCAGTGCTGGCTCCCTGGGCTGCTGGGTCCTTCTGTGGTCCCCTGGGCAATTCTGCCAAAGTCCAGGCACTCACAAACTTTTAAAATGAAACCCTTCTTGGGGCGCCTGGGTGGCGCAGTCGGTTAAGCGTCCGACTTCAGCCAGGTCACGATCTCGCGGTCTGTGAGTTCGAGCCCCACGTCAGGCTCTGGGCTGATGGCTCAGAGCCTGGAGCCTGTTTCCAATTCTGTGTCTCCCTCTCTCTCTCTGCCCCTCCCCCGTTCATGCTCTGTCTCTCTCTGTCCCAAAAATAAATAAACGCTGAAAAAAAAAAATAATAAAATAAAAATAATAATAAAATAAAATAAAATGAAACCCTTCTTTCACAGCTATTTCTGTGGGGAGGTAGGGTCCTAAAAACGCTCCTTCCCCCTGTCAGGCCCCTCAGGTGGCAGAACAGAAGAACCATGTTCCCTACAAGTCAAGGCTTCTCATCTGTACCCCTGTTACCACCCAGGGGTAATATCCTCACATGTCTCCCTCCTTCCACCCCAATCACCAAGCCTATCACTCAAAGTCCCATAGGATGCTGGTCCTCTCCCCTTCCTCTTGTCCTTTGATGGGCCGGAGGAGCTGTGGTTCAGAGGGAAGAGAGAAACGGTTTGGTCTAGTTTCTTCCCATCTTCAAAGGTTATGTGCTCATTAGGCAAATACCTGGTTCTGGGAAACAGTACTGAAAAAATACAAAGAACCAACTACTGGGAAAAACCTGTTTTTCCCTTTGAGTTATCCTTTTGCAAGACCCCATACATTCCTAAAAATAATCAAGATCCTAGGTTAACCATCTATCGAAATCAGATGGCATTTCCTTGATGTAGATGCCCCGCAGATGTTAAATCACAGCCAGACTCATTAGCAAATGGGAGACGCTCACCATTACCTTCAGTGTCTTATACAGTCCTTTGAGGGCGAGGGACAGGACCCAAGTTGCCTCCACTGCCTCAGGACAATGGCTCTCCATGCTGGTTTGCAGGAGGTGACTGGCGATAAAGGCAAAGTGCTGGGAGTACTGGCTCAGCTGGGCCTGACAGTCGTTGCATTCCTGTCCTTTCTGGACCAGCTGGTAGTCCTTCACTGGAGGGTGATGTCAGACAGGAAGAGAAAAGGCACAAAAGTCTGGTCAGTGCTTCCTGCAGTGAGGTCTCCTCCCTAGGAACACACCTTTACTGAAGTAAGAGCAGCAGGCCCCAGAACATAATCTCCCTGGCTTCAATTTAGCCGTCATAATTAAGGCTGGCTTGCAGGTGAGCACAAAAATGGCACTGGGCCACCTATCCATCGAGCAACTGGGAGAGACAATTTACGTTCCTACTACTGTGCACACACAGGCTGTCTCCAAAAGTGTTACACGAACTTAATATAGTACACAGAAGGGACTTCCACTCCCAGACAAACTAAGACAGGCTGAATTTACTCTCCTATCTTAAACAACCAAAATGTAAAAAAAAAAAAAAAAAAAAAAAAAAATCACAGACAATGGTTTGCAGACACGAGGCAACAAGCAGTAAAGGACTATGATCCCTGATAGAAGAGACAAAAACCAGGGGAGTCTTCCAACAGCCTGGCTTTCTGGAGACAATTTACAGGCTGCAGAACAGACGCTGGAAATCCAAGCAGAGTCCCGCAGTCTCAATGAACTGATGAGAAAGAGGTCAGAGTTCAGGAAAGTCAAGGTAGCCAGAATTTGGGGGGCAGAATATCATGAAGAAGAGAGAGGCACAGAGACAGAGAGGGTATGGGAGACCTGTCTAGAAAAGCCACAGAAGCTTCCTCGTGAGTCTCTGGAAGTATGATCTGCGTGAAGTCGAGAGCAAACTTCCTAGATAGGAAACCACCCAGTTCTATGAAAGAACTACCAAAAAGCTGTAGGATGAGCAATTCTTGGAGCCCACACAGACTTGGGAATATTGTGTCTTCCCACCAGTGAGAGTGGAAGTATCCTAGCTGGGGGTGTGGGGGTGGGGTGGGAACAATTATTTCAAGACATAATGATTAAAATTTTTCTGAATTTGATGGAAACTGTAAATCCACAGATCAAGGAGCTCATTAAATCCCCAGGCAGAAGAAACAAAAAAATCATGTCAAGGCACATTATAATCAAAATGCTAAAAACCAGTGATTAAGAGAAAAATCTTAAAAGCAGCCCTAGAGAAAAGATATTTGAAGAGTAACAAAGTATACCATAGATTTTGTGGCAAAAACTATGCAAGACAGAAGACGATGGATCAATAACTACAAAGTATTAAAAAAAAATTCTCAGCCTAGAAATTTTCATGCAGCAAAATTATCTCTCAGGGATAAAGTCAAAATAAATATTTCTTTGGCTTCGTAGGACAAACCAAAACAAAAATTCTGTAGCAGCAGACCTGACGTTCAAGAAATTTTGTTTTCAGGCCAAAGAAAAATGATACCAGATAGATACCCAAACCTACACAAAGGAATGAACAGCACCGGAGATGGTAAATGCGTATGTAAATAAATATAAAAGATATATATTATTTTCTCATTTTATTAACAACTTTTTTTAATGTTTATTTTTGAGAGAGAGAGAAAAAGAGAGAGCGAGAGACAGGGCACGAGTGAGGGAGGAGCAGAGAGAGGGGGGGACAGAGATCCAAAGCAGGCTCAGTGCTGACAGCAGGGAGCTCAATGGGGGGCTCGAACTCATGAACCGATCTCATGAGATCATGACCTGAGCTCAAGTCAGATGCTTAACTGACTGAGCCACCCAGGTGCTGCAAGTAACCTACAGCAAACTCTGGAATAACCAGTAAAAAAATTAAGAGATAGTTAAAAGCCAATTCTGAAAAGAAGATGGAGTCATTAAGAAACAAAAACAAAAACCCTCAATCCAAAATAAGGCAGAGAAGTGGGGGAAAAAAAAAGGAACAACAAATGAGACAAATATAAAACAATCAAGAAAATAGTAGATTTAAACTCAATCATCTTGATAACTACATTAAATGTAAATCATCTAAACATCCCAATTAAAAATCAGAGATTGTCAGAGTGTATTAAAAAGAAAATTCTACTACATGCTATCTACAAGAAACCCACTAAATGTAAAGACACAGGCAGGTTAAGTGTGAGAATGGGACATATACACCATGCAAATGTTTTGAATAAAACAAAAGCTAGAGAGGCTACATCAACATTAAAGTCAATTTCTGAACAAGGAATATTAGAGATGAAAAGGGGACATTTCATGGGGCACCTGGGTGGCTTAGCCAGTTAAGTTCTAACTTTGGCTCCATGGCTCGTGGGTTCGAGCCCCACATCGGGCTCTATGCTGACAGCTCAGAGCCTGAAGCCTGCTTCAGATTCTGTGTCTCCCTCTCTCTCTGCCCCTCTCCTGCTCACGCTCTGTCTCTCTCCCCTTCAAAAATAAGATAAACATTAAAAAATTTTTCAAAAAAAGGGACATTTCGTACTGAATTGAGAAACAGACATATACACAATTACAGTTGGAGACCTTAACATTCCTCTCAGTAATCATTAGAACAGACAGAAATTCATTAAGAGCATGGAAAGCTTGAACAACACTATCAACTAACTTCACTTAAAAAAGACGTCTACAGGGGCGCCTGGGTGGCGCAGTCAGTTAAGCGTCCGACTTCAGCCAGGTCACGATCTCGCGGTCCGTGAGTTCGAGCCCCGCGTCAGGCTCTGGGCTGATGGCTCAGAGCCTGGAGCCTGTTTCCGATTCTGTGTCTCCCTCTCTCTCTGCCCCTCCCCCGTTCATGCTCTGTCTCTCTCTGTCCCAAAAATAAATAAACGTTGGAAAAAAAAAATTAAAAAAAAAAAAAAAAAGATGTCTACAGAACAGCATAGGTTTCTCTTCAAGTGCACATGGAACCTGATTCAAAACAGATCAAATTCAGGACCGTAAAACAAGTTTCAATAATCTTAACAGGACTGAAATAATTCAAAGTATGTTCGCTGATGCCAGGAGAATTAAACTTGAAATCAGTACCAAAGATTTCTGGAATATCCCCCAAATATTTGTAAATTCAACAATAAGTTCCTAAACAATCCATAAATAAACACTCATAAGATAAATAGAAAATACTCTATTGTAATGGCCTGAATGAAAATAATATAAATTATATAAAAAATTTATGGATGCAGCTAACGCTATACCTAGAGGAAAATTCATAGCATTTACAATGCTGCTACCAAAAAATAACAAAAATTTCTAATCAGTGATTTAGGCTTCCACCCTAAGAAATTAAAGAATGAAAAAAAAAAATTTGAGCAAGAAAAAAAAGTAGCAATTTAAACCCGAAGCAAGAAGTAGGAAATTAATGACAAAGACAAATCAATGAAGCAGAAAACAGAAAAATAACAACAAAAAAATCAACGAAACCAAAAGTTAGTCCTTTGCAAACATCAAATTAACATCGATCAAGCTCTGACGAGACACTGTAGGAAACAAACAAGAGAAGACACAAGTTATCAAAATCAGGAGTGAGAGAAGTCAGCTGTGCCAGATGAAGGGCAATTAGAGACCTCAATTTATTCCCTAGATAAATGGAGAGGTATACAGTACTCACGGGTCATGTTAAGATGTCAGTTCTCCCTAAACGGATATGCAGATTCAGCGGTTATTTAAGAGAAACTAACAAGTTGAATCTAAAATTTATACAGAAAGGCAAAGGAACTACACTACCCGGAGCAATGCTGACAAAAGAATAACAAAGCCGGAGGACCTGATTTCGAGGCTTAGCATAAATCTACAATAGTCATGAGAATGCGGTATTCGAGTAAGGCCGGATACATAGATTAATGGAATAAGACAGAACCGATAAATGGACACACACACACACACACACACACACACACAAGGGTGTCAACTAATCTCCAACAAAGGTGTCAGAATAATTCAATGGAAAGAAGTCTGTTAAACAAATGGTCCTAAAACAACTGGATGTTGATATGCAAAAAAGAAAAACAAAGGAGAAAGAACGAGATCCTTGACCTTTACCTCACACCACACACAAAAGCACAGCCAGGGCCTGATGCTGAAGCTGAATGAGAAAGCTTATTACTTCAGAAGCAGAACTGGGCACACAGTGGTTACAATACTCCAGAGTTCACAGGCTGTTTAGGGTTCGGCAAACTAAGTCAAAGGTGATTCGTGATATACTTCCACTCTTCTACTGATGGAGCAAAATGGAAAGCGACCTGAATGTCAACATACTTATTCAAAGTTATTTCACACTCATTTAGACATCTGACTCCACAATGTATTTAAATTACCCACTAGAAAAGCAAGAACACTGGCAAATGGAAAAATTATATGCTCAGAACCTAAATGTGTCCCACCGAAAGCACAGAGCCATATCTACAAAATAACAGCATGGCAAGGGCCTTCAAATTTACCCTAATTTGGGGCGCCTGGGTGGTTCAGTCAGTTAAGTGCCTGACTCGATTCTGGCTCAGGTCATGATCTCACAGTGTCGTGAGTTCGAGCCCCGTGTCAGCTCTGCACTCCAGTCATGCAGAGCCTGCTTAGGATTCTCTCTCTCTGCTTCTCTCCTACTTGCATTCTCTCTGTCTCTCTCAAATAAAATAAACAGACTTAAAAATTTTTTTACCCTAACTCAACCACATCTCTTCAGAGATGAAGAAAAAGAAGCTCAGAGACTCACAACTTGTTTTTTAAAAAAACCATAGGCAAGGGTAAGAACCAAGGTATCTCTACGCATTTCAGAGTACACAGAGGTTGGACAACTTCCTTTCATTCTTAGAAAAAGCAATTACGCTTGGCACCTGTTTTCCTTTTCCGGGTTTTGACATCGACGACGACAGCCCTGTTCTTCTCAGTGAAGTGCTTCAGGATGATCACATCATGGGGCTCATTGGCATTATCCACATACACACAGCGAGTTCCCACACAGAGGACCTAGAGCAGGACAGAGACCAAGAGGCAACTCAGAAGGACACGGAGACAGGAACAGGCCCACAGCCCAACACCAGCCCCGCCCCCGCCTCCCTGCTGGTGCCCCGGACGCCAGCAAGTCCTCAAGGATGGGCTCTCCTACACCAGCAAGTGCTCAAGGACGGGCTTCCTACGTCCAGGGCCCGGCACAGAAGTGGTTTACATGCTTGCTGGAGGAAGTCACGTTTCACAGTCCCCTTTCTCCCAACCAACTGCAAGCCGTGAGGATCAGAAAGATCAAGGTCAGTGCCCACCCGAGAGACAGCTACCCTGAGGTTCTGTGTAACTTCACCCATGAGTTACCTGCTAGTCAAAGCCAGCTACTGGCTAACAAATGAGTCAAATGCCTAACCTGTTAAAAATGCAGTAGAACAGACCATCCCATAATCTTGAAAACCCAGCAATCCTGTACATGCAAATCATACACCTGAAGGGAGGAAACTCCCCAAGACACATGCTGCAGAGACCCTGCCGTGCGGGCGGAGGGTGGGAAGACGTGGCCCAGCCTCCAAAGAGGCGTACCTGGGGGATGCCAACCAGCACAAGCAGGGTGAAGACGTTGGTGTGCTTCAGCTGGAACGGCAGCTGCTTGATGCAGTGGTCCGTGAAGGTGGCGATGACGTCACGCCACAGGGGGGCACCGCTGAGGGACCGCAGGATCTCCGCCATGGAGCAGGCCCAGTCCAAGCCCACCCGGCTGGAAGGCGAGAGCTCCGTTAGGTGGTGCAGGCTCTAAAGTCAACTCAGCAGAGCTCACGACACTCTGCGGCAGGTGCAGCCGCCTGCCCAAGAGCCACTCGCCCGTTAGTTTAAGCGACCCGAACGACCCCTCTGTTACCTACACGCTCAGCCTACGGCTACGTTTAAAAAAAACTCTGTAAAAACAGTCACACGTCCAAGTGCACTTGTGCACTCACATTCACACACAGGAAAAAAAGAGCTCAGAAGGAAATATATTGAAACAGTACCAGGTGCATTAAGACGGTGCGGCTGGGGTGATTTTTTCTCCTTTTCTGTTTTCCAAATTTGGAATTGTGACTGTTACTTTTACAGTAAAAACTGACCTATTTGCTTCAACCTCCAAGCCCACACTTACTGCTGCCAGGGAAAAACCACCAGAATGTATACATCATCAGAAAGTTGAATCAGCAGACAGCGCCCCGACCACACAGCTGTTTTAATGTGGGTTTTAAGGACAATTTGAATGTCAGGTGACACTACTTCTAATCAAACTCATTTTATTCTCACAAGAGATGCCTGGACAACAGCCCACGGGAGTGAATCGAGGGCCGGACCACGGACTTAAGGAAATGGACAGCAAGGTGGGACAGGGTGCGGGGGGCTACCTGTCCAGACACACGGCTCCCAGGCTGAAGAGCAGGTGGGTGGTCTTCCAGCCATCTGGCACGACAGAACCGTCCCCCACTGCAAACAAGGTGTGCTTGGCGGAGAGGACCTTCACCACGGCAGCATCCACCTCTGCTGGTAAAAGGCGGGTGATTAACTGGCCGAGAAGACCCAGCGTGAGGTGGTAGGTTTCGTTCAGGTGGCCTGCGTTCGAGATGACAACCTGAAACATGAGTGGGAGGGCACGCTCCAGGTCTATCACGGGGACCGCGGGGTCCTGCCAAGAGAAGGAGAAACGCCTACTCAACACGGAGCCCGTGTAACCTCATCAACTGCACACTGTACCCCTCACGTCCTAGGTACACCTGGCTAGCACACAGGGGCCGTGCGGTATCTTCCCTCAACAGCCACGCACAATCAGGCGAGAAAAGACATTCTCAGGTATCATCTTTTTTCTTTTTTTTTTTTAAGTTTATTTATTTATTTTGAGAGAGAGAGAGCACGAGAGCACCAGTGGGGGAAGGGCAGAGAGAGAAGGGGACAGAAGATCCAAAGAGGGCTCTGTGCTGATAGCAGTTAACCCGACGCGTGGGGCTGCAACTCATGAACTGTGCGATCACGAGCCCAGCCAAAGTTGGACGCTTAACTGACTGAGCCACCAAATACCCCTTCAGGTATCCTCTTACAATCCCACTTCGAACTTATTATGCTACTCTCAGGGACACACAGATGACTGCTAGTAACAGGTGGTCTCTCCCACAAAACTACCACCCCTCTTCCAGAAAAGAAAGTACCACTGTCTCTTACCAACTTTAAGGGAGGTAACATGGCTGCTAGTAATCCCAAAATCCTCTTCTGGGAACACTCAGCAAACACCTGCTCCGGGCTGGGAGTAACTGCCTTTTCCTCGATGGGCTTCTGAGAGGACACGACTGAAGTGTCAGCATCTGAGTTGTAAAACATCAAACTTTCAGGTCTTGCCAGGTTCTGTGCACGTACAAGCAGCAAGTAAGCTGCGGCACCGTCCCTGAGCCGAAAGAGAACGAAACTTGGACTTTGCTGAACACTCAAGGGGGCCCCCCCCGACTGCCCTCCTAAAACACAGGGCACCCAGCCTCTGCAGTCGCCGTTCCCCTGACCCTGCTAGTCTGTGCTCATGCTAACTGGTTACCTTTCAACACACCCAATCGCTGGTATTTATTATGTCTTCCCTTCTAGATTTTTACTGTCCTTCAGTGATGTGTCACAAGTACCTAGAAATGTTTCTCGAGCACAGCAGGTGCCCAGAGGACGCTTGATGGATGAATACTCTGTACGTGGACCGGGACGCTGGCACTTGTGCAGACCAAAGAGGGCCTGGGCCAATGAGGAGTGTCAGCCGGCTGCACCGTGAAGACGCCCATCAGCCCCTGCTGAGGGCTGGCCCCGTGGACGGGGCAGGATGCCCGGTGCCCACTCCTGCCTCCATCACGGAGCAGGCCAGGGAGACACTCGCTGCCCACACCACCCCCCCACCCCCCCCGCCCCCGGGCCGCCCCGACAAGGAGGCTCTGCAGCCCAGAGCACGCACCTCCATCTCTGGGCTCATCAATCTTCTGGGAACGCAGCTCCGACCCTGTTGCTGCCAGCCCCGGGCAGTCAGCCGAGGCCCTCCTCAGTAGAGGACACAGCAACCCCTAGGGCTCTCCTCCACCCACGCCCGTCTGCCGGCGGGACGCTCCCCTCCAGTCGCCTGGCGGCTCCCACTCCGGGGCCTGATCTGCTACTGTCCCGCCTGCCCTCCAAGTCTCTCCCCACAGCAGGTCCTAGCACGGCTGACGTCCCTCGCAGCCTGACCTTTACAAGGCTACCTGTGGATACGGTTGTTCCGGTTAGGCACCGGTCGCCACCGCTCACACCTCTCTTCTGGACAGAGCCACGTCTCACTTCCAATTACAGTCACCGCACCGTGCTCGACACCCTCCCAGACTGCAAGCACCGTGGCAGGGACCCGCGTGTCTGTCTGACTTGGTCCCTGTCGCATCCCCACAGTCTAGCACAGGGCTTGGCACACGGAAGGCCCTCCGTAATTAGGGAACAACAAAGGAGGAAAGCAGGCAAAGTGTTAGCAGTACCATCCAATACAAAATGAGAAACCGTGCGCCCTTGGTTGCTAGCCAGTTTGAAACCATGTGCAACAAACAGCCGAGGGGTGGGTCTGTGTGCATTTCAGATAAAAGATATCAAGGTCATGATCGAAGAATCTTCACCTGGAAGCCCTGCAGGTGAGTCTGAAACTTGAGTCTGGCGTGCGGGATCCTTCACTAAAGATGCACCTTCGTCCTCCTGACTCCTCTGCTTGCCGTCGAAAGGTCTGACCTTGTGACCATCCCTCTTTCCCTGAAAACAAAACGCAAAAGAATGAAGGTTTCTTATAACAGAAGTTTACTCATTTGGGGTGCCTGGGCGGCTCAGATGGTTGAGTGTCCGTCCGACTCTTGATTTCAGCTCAGGTCATGATCTCACAGTTGTGGTACTGATCCCCGTGTTGGGCTCTGTGCTGTGTGTGCAGCCTGCTTGGGATCCTCTCTCTCTGTGTCTCCCTCTGCCCCTCCCCTGCTTCAAAAAAATTTTTTTAAGTTTGCTCATTAATGTTGTAATACGATTCAATTTTTAAAATCACTAGCCAGTCTTTATGGACTGAAATACTTTTGAATTCCTTAATAAAATGTGCCTCATTTCTGACGATAAATCTGTGCTCTAATTAAGACAGCCATCACTGCAACCCATCCCCCAAAGTCTCCCAAATGCCCTTGCATCAGAGCCCACAGTTCCATTAGCAATGGCCATAGTACAAACCTCGAGTACATTCTACTTAGCTTTTTTTGTAAGTTTATTTTTCTGTATTTTGAGAGAGAGAGAGAGCAAGTGTGTGTGTGGGGGGGTGGTGGTCAGAGAGGGAAGAAGGCAGAATCCCAGACTCCACGCCATCAGCAGAGTCTGACTCAGGCCTCAATCTCACGAACCGTGAGATCATGACCTGAGCTGAAGTCAAGAGTCGGATGCTTAACCATCCGAGCCACTCAGGTGCCCCCATCCTACTTAGCTTTTAGAAGCCACTTACAGAAAGTCCTTCTCTTGGGAAAAAGAAAAAAAGAAAGTGTCCTTCTAGAACACTGAGCTTACATTTCTGAGATTTTTATTTTGGCAAGGAGCCTTGTTAAGGGGGCTCTTGCTGGAGCTGCGAGGCTTTCCTGGGCTCAAGAGTCAGGCAGTGAGCTGCCTAGATCGGTAGGATGACAGCCCTCGACCGGTGTTTCCTTAGGCCTTTTCCCCTGGGCCAGGGAAAGCCTCTAAGAAGAGCCTGAAACACCTTTCTGCAACAAAAATTAAGGAAGTGCTCAAAGAAAAAGACACATCAGAAGGATAGAGAGGCCAGCAGGAAGGCGCTTCCACGGGCCAAACATGGGACAATCTGAGCATCAAGACGTGTAATGAAAAGTAATATATTTCATACATTTTATTTTATTTAAAATTTTTTTAATGTTTATTATTTTAGAGAGAGATAAAGAAAGAGAGAGAGAGAGAGAGAGAGAGAGAGAGAGACAGAGACAGAGAGCAAGCAGGGAAGGGGTAGAGAGAGACAGAGGGAGACACAGACTCCGAAGCAGGCTCCAGGCTCCGAGCTGTCAGCCCAGAGCCCGACGCGGGGCTCGAGCCCACAGACTGTGGGATCATGACGTGAGCCGAAGTCGGACGCCCAACCGACGGAGCCACCCAGGCGCCCCTGCTTTGAACTTTTTGAGGAGCCTCTGTATTGCGCTCCAGAGCGGCTCCACCAGCTTGCACTCCCAACAAATAGTCTCCGTGTCACCACAGCAGCACTGAGGTGTAGTGACTACTGTGTGGGAGTAGAGCCCCTCGCGCCCGGCCCGTATTCGCGCCCTTACCTGCAGGGTGGCATTGTGGGTGAGCACCGTTGTGTGCCTGCGTCTCACAGACAGAAACCGAAGCACGGCGATGCTGAATAATGCACACCAGCCGCACAGTAGTAAGTGTGCAGGCTGCGGCTGGAAACCCATTCGGCTTGGGTCGGCTGCCCAACCGACTGAGCCACCCAGGCGCCCCTAGATTTTATTTTTAAGTAAGCTCTACACCCAACGTGGGGCTTGAATATACAACCCTGAGATCAATGATCACACGCTCTACGGACTGAGCTGGCTAGGTTCCCCCAAAATAACAGCGTTTAATCCACTGAGTAAAAAAAATTCATCTAGGCCATTCTGATGCAAATAAAGGAACAGGAGGATACACAGGGAGCAGAGAGCTCAAGGCAGCCTGTCCTGAGATGCCAGGAGCTCACAGGAAGACATAACTGCCCCAGGCTCAGGGTGGAGGCTATCCCTGCTGACAACGTCCTCTCTGCCCCACCACCATCTGTGGGTGGTTGACATGCTGCCCAGAGTTTTGTGGTTCTCTGTGCCCAGAGAACGTCAGCACGTCAGAGACTGGTCGGAAGCTTGTGTCGCCTGTCTTGTGCTGGCTCCCTGGCTGAGTGAAGCTGACAAAACTCTCAAGTCTTCACCAGCCATCTTTACTTTCGTCTTCCTCTAAAGGACAATGGGATCACGGTGAGCCACAACCATCAAACGGGGGATCCCTGAACTGGTGAGCATGACAGAGAGGACAGAGACATGAGCAGCTCCCGAGGCAGAGTCAAGGGCACTCCCGGCACCAACTCAAGCTTTGGAGGCAGCGTCACAGAAGGTATGCGGTGCTTTTCCACAAAACCATCCTTCAGATCGCAATCACTGGCTCCAAGTGAGTCCAGAAAGCCTTCCCCTCTACTTAGACAGACGTTCGCGAACCACTGTGTCTACCTGGCACACAGAGAGCACATCATGTTCCCTGCCTGCGGGCCGACTGTGAACACCGCTTTCTATGCACAGGGCTCGCCACGGGCAGGAACAAGTCCCTTTCGGTGCATAACCTTCCGGCCTCGGGACCCCGCCAGAGCAGGCGACAGGAGCCGTTAACACTGACACAGAATGTACTGTGAACACAGTTTCCAGCACTTTACGCACATCAGCTCACCGTGTCATGTGTGCAAATGCTCAGAACAACCCTAGGAAGCAGGTATTACTATTCTCACCCCGCTTCACAGACGAGAAAGTGGAGGACACGTGGTGGTAACATGCCCAGGATCGGACAGGGCGGGGGCCGGAACCCGGGACACCCGGGTCAAGAGCGTCTGCGGCCTTAACCTCTCTGTTCTGCTCCCCACTCAGAATGGCTCCCCCTCTCGACCCGACATGGTGCACAGTAACGAACTGTGACGTACAGTGTCGTGCGGAGAAGGGCCAGTGTGTGACGGGCCCTCAGCGACCCGGACCGCGCTCTCCTCCTCCGGTGTGTGGGCGGGCACAGCGACGGGCGGGGCCTGACTTTGAGGACTAGCGTCACCATCTGGCAGTACCCCGAGAAGAGCCAGGGCTTTCAGACCTACGAGGGGAACAAATAAGGGAATGGTTACACATTTTACAACAAGGGTTAATTCCCGCAGGCGCCAACAGTCACTGCTCCTCTACGGAAGTAGACGGCCGGGCTCTCCACAGAGCAAACCAGAGCACGAAGCTCTCCGGCACCCACACCTGACCTCAGGCACCAAAAGCCTAAACAGTGACGAAGGCCTGTGCTTCACTAACAGCAGAAGACTGGAGACACAACAGGACTGTCTACCCAGGAAACCACTGCCCCACACAATTAGATTTCTAAACTCCCACCGGCAAACAGGTAACAAGACGGCTCCAAAGCACTGGTGTTGCCCCCCTGCCACCCAACACAGGTCAGATGTCCTCAGCGTTTTCTAGAAGAGGGAGTCCCTTACTGTGAAAGGACCAGAACATGTCAGAAGTAACATTCACGCTATGTTCTCCTTAGCCCTCCGCAGTCAAGTCAGAATCGTCTGGAGGTTTTATGAGGCGAACGACTTTAATTACAAAGTGCTCTCATCCAGAACGCAGTCGCGTGAAGCGGATGTGTGCTCCGGGCTAAAAACTATTCCTTTGGCAAAGTTAAGTCTGACAGATCCAAACACTAGATACTTCATCCACAGACAGTACGAGCTTCAACTGGTAGCTTTTGTGTCTTTTTTTTT
Organism: Herpailurus yagouaroundi; assembly: GCF_014898765.1. Lineage (NCBI taxonomy): Eukaryota > Metazoa > Chordata > Mammalia > Carnivora > Felidae > Herpailurus > Herpailurus yagouaroundi. The sequence continues at coordinate 12,639,131 of NW_024412439.1, read as the reverse complement.
TTTCAACTTCGTGTAAATATTTTAGAGGCACTAAGTGCGTTTTAATGTGACAATCTTCCTCAAACGCATGTGAGAGTCTGGAATGAGCTCCACACCAGGGGTGAGCGTCTCCCGTGCAAAAGTGGATTGGGTTGCCTCTAACCGAGCACGGCATTTCACTGCTAGTGAGGCTTTTCCTGCACAAGCGGTTGGGAGCTGGTCTGGTTTCGGTGCACGAGCGACAATCACCTTTTCCCTGGTGAGCCTTCATCAGACAGTCCCCCACAAGCTGCATGCACTGGCTGTGCAGGGCCGCGGCGCTGCTGCGGGCCCGGGAATCCAGCCTCTCACCGCCCGCGTCCTCTGCGCTGGCCAGGTGGGTGCTATAGAGAGCCAGCGCGGCGAAGAGCAGCCAGGCGTAGTTGTGGATGTAAGGCTGGATGAGCCTCTGCCGGTCGCTGATCCGGATGGTCACCATCGGATGAGCCGTGACACTGTGGGTGGGCAGATGGCTGCAAAGAAGACACAATTACGGCCTACGGGCCTCTGTGAGGCTCGAATCGAGAAACAGGGCCTCAGCGGGGGTGCGTGCACCCCCCTCAGGGGGGGGTCACTGCTGGGCGTTGTGACCTCTAAGGCCGTGCTAACTGAAAGTATAAAGACAGGTACGAGCCCTCTCCCCAGGAAAATGAACCAACACAAACACTGTGATACCCTTTCAGGATTTCACACCCCCTCACCCCCTCCCTGGCAAAAGACTCTCCAGGCAAACTAGCTGATGTAGAATTCCTTTTGTGACATTTGCAAAGTGTGATATCATTTTGGTAACGTGAAAAAATGTTTATAATTTTTAGAATGGACGTGGAGTATGAATGAAGGAAATAATTTAAGATCAGTGATTTGTTTTAAAATACTTTAACAAAGAACAAAAAGGAATAAGCTAAGCACACATAGCAAAATCTCCCTAACTGTTAAATCTGGGTAATGGGCATGTGGGGGATTCAGCGTACTGGTCTCTTTACTCGTAGGCACGTTTGAAATCTGTTAAAGAAAAAAAGGAGGCATACCCATAGGAGTATTTCTTCGCCGCATAGCACCCGTAGCAAAGATCGAAGTCATCACACACATTGCAATTCATCCTCCGGCCGATGATCAAACCCTGGCACTGGTCACAGGTAAACTCCATGCTGACCATCTCGTGGTCATCTCCGTGGCCCTCGGGCTTCACCCCACCTGGGGAAACAGCCGCGGGAGGCGGATCAGGCAAAGGGCTCCTCCAAGGGCTAGTTTCCAAACACAAACCGATCTAGAAGCAGGGCTCTGCCGAGTTACCGCTCAGGATGTCAGGAGTCACCAGGCTGTTCCGCCCAGTGGCTCCGAGCACATCAACAGTACGCTCAGCACAGAACTTCTTAGCCATGGTACCACGGATCAATCCCCCCTTTCCCGGTGCCACACAGAGCCTGATCGAGTGTATTACAAATTCCCATTGTGACCACCACCTGGCAGAAACGAGACCACGTACCCATCTGCGAGCTGTCTCCCGTGTGACCCCCTCCTCTGACAAACATGAAGCATCTACTGTGTATTCCCCTTAACAAGCACTGAGAAGTGTTCGGGTCTGTGCTCTCACTTTTTCGTTCCAGAATCACACAGGGAAAAAGACCCCACAATCTCAAACCCTGTGAGTGAGAAACAGCGTTCGCATTCCGTGGGTCTCCGTGCCCCATCGCACACCCTGTTCACCGCTCCTCACATCTGACCCCTTACTGCTCCCGCCACCACGAAGCTGGTCCAGGCAACAACCCTTGGTCATTGCTGAGACCGAGTCCCCAAGGGAAACTCCTATAAGGCCGGAGCCACCTCCCTCCAGGAGAGATCTGATTGTGTCAACACCCCACTGTCTGTACGTTTGCTCCAACACGCCAGCCAATGACCCCAGGGCCCCAGCCTGGGCCTCTCCTGCCTCGGTCCGTCACTCAGCTGGAAAGACTCTAGACACACTACAGGTGCTCACTCCTCTGTCTCCAGACTTGCTCTGCTTTGGGCAGTGATGCACCACCTTCACATCGCCCAGCTCTGACTTTCTTCAGAGACGAAGTCACAACCCACAATTCACACTTCCTCACGAGCCTCCCCTGCAACACCGATTACTATGACCTCTGAACTTTTCCAGAACACTCGGTCACTCATCAGGAACTCAGCATTCGTGTCCTGGGATATGTATTCTGTAGGCATGTCCCGTTTAGCTCCTGCTAAAACTGTAGCCGCTTCCCAGGACGGGGCTATACCTTCTGGGACCGGGCCATGTGTACAGAGCACTCAGATGCCCACGAATGTCAATGTGCTTTCCCTCAGCACCTGCACATCAGGCATATTCAAGGATTTCTGAGGTCTGATTCTGTGTACTCGACCACTTGGACACGCTGCATGATTCGGAGAGAAAAGTAATATTCTGCAGACTCAGCTGACTGTGCATTCGTGGGTCCTGCGTGCTTACTGAGCGACTACACCCAGCTTGACAGAAGCCGGAAGCCCGTCAGGCCACAGCTCTGGAGCTTCTCATTCACCCAGGAGATGAGACTCCTACCTGCCAACCAGTCAGAGCACACCCCGGGCAGTCTTTCTATTCAGCACAAGGGGAGTGAGAAAAACCGACCCGGTCACGGAAAACAGCACGACTACCACTTCTGGGCACGGCCCGCTCGGACCGCGGCGCGTACCTAGGAAGCAGGTCGTGCAGAGATCCATGTCGCTGCACTGCAGACACCGGTAGCGGTGCCAGGGCGCGATCTCATCACACCCGTCGCAGGAGATGTCCACGTGCAGCAGCTCGGAGTAGCGGGCAATGAACATGTGCATCTGTAAGGTGAAGGCAACGCAGTTAGCCGATGGACTTCCCAACGTGGCCGCTGCCCATTAACCCAGTCGTCCCGGGAGAGGTTCGCGAGCGCTCCGCCCTGCAGCAGGTGCCAGGGAGAGAAGAGGGAGGGACCGCCGTCTACTCAGGAACCCCCTCTGGTGACGATACAGACTGACGATAGCCCCGACGGGCAAAGTCAGGGGCCGAGAGAACCCTGCAGGGGGTATCAGCGGCCGTTGGGAAGGGCGTGAAGGGTTTTCAAAGGAGGTGAGTCCTCGGCTGAGACCTGAGGGACAAACGGGTGTCAGCTGGGTGGGGGTGAGCGTGGCAGGCATGACAAACACCATCAGTAGCAAGTTCTACAGGAGGGAATGAGACAGCGGGACGGTGGTTCATAAGACTGTCAGTAATCCAGTACCTGAGTGTAAAAGGCGGTAAAACGCGGGGGGAAGCAGGTGGAGGAACGATCTCTGAGCTTTCTGAAAGTTCCTCTGGCTACCGAGTTGGGGATGGACTGCAAGAGGCAAGACCACAGTCCGGCAGACTGGCCACGGGAGTGGCTGTCAAAGCAGCTCCGTGACACAAGGGCGGTGAAAGGCGGGCAGGCCTGACAGACGCTAGGGAGGCCGAGGTGCGGCACCTTGGGGACAGACTGGACGTGGGGCTGCGGAAGGGAGAGGTCAAGGACAGCATCCAGATTTCTAGCTTGGGTACTTGGTTGGACGGAGCAGCGTCAGAGAAACAGGAAACACTGCCGAGGACGCGCTGTTTGCAGGCGCGTGAAAGGGAAACCTTCCACGGGGGGCGGGGAGGCAGGGGCACCGCGGCATGAGCAAAAGCACCGGTTTTACTGGAAAGGAGCGGCAGGCCTCAGGACCGCCTGAGGAGCAGAAAGTAAATCACTAAGAAAATCAGAGCACACAAGCCACACCACCTTAGAGCTACTGATGGCTCTCGGTAAGACACTACCACAGGAGAGAGAAAACTCGCCGAGGCCACGTGGGCGTGCCCCACCTGAGCACCGCAAAGGTGCTACGTGACCACCGTTAACTGGCACACAGTAGGCACGCGATCCTGAGAAAATGATCGAATCTGAGGCAGGAGATGCCTGGCACGGTGTGGCAGTGAACGCGGAGACAGACACGGCAGGCTGTCGGAGCCCGGTGCCTCCGCGCGTCTGGACCACGGAACTCTGACTGGGCGCTCGGCTGCTCCCAAGCTTGCCGGGCGGCCCACGACTGCGACGTGGCTCCCTACGTCCCTTCCTGCCTACAGGAAGAGGGTGTGCTGCCCGAGGACACCGGGGCCCAGGGCTTTCATTCAGCACTTCTCTCGGTGGAGGGAGGAAGACGTGGGCCCCTCGCGAGCCCACACTCTGGGAGTCCGGTTCTCCAGGAGGGAGCTGCACTCGGAGGGAGGTCAATCCGGGCTTCGGGGCCCCTCAGGCTGTACCACCGGAACCCTCGGGAGCCGGCCGGCGGGCACCCCCCGGGCAGACTCTCCTCTCCAAACTCCCAGCAAATCACTTCAGATTACTCCAGTTGAGAGGTCTTACTTTCCTCTGCTTCTCTGGGTCTTCCTGGGCTATTTTTTCATACCAGGCCTCAAACATGCCATCCTGACACTCGTCCATCCATTCTGAGTTCTGCTTGGCATCAGCAAGCTCATCGTCTTCACTCCACTGGCTGCAAGAAGGACACAGAGAGAAAAGCACGCTGGGGAGCAGACTGGCCCCTTCACGCTGCCGAGCGAAGACGTCCCAGGACCGCCAGATTGCCGAGAGGTACACAGCAGTGAGAAGGAACGGACGACAGTGGGTGAGGAGCCGGGGCCTGAAAGGTGTGCCCCCAGGGCACAAGTGCACCTGCGAGCCGTTCGTGGTGACCCTATTCTGTGCCAGGCACTGGAGCCATAGCGAACTTTTTCAGCTCCAGCAAGAGAGGCAGGCGGGAGACCCGGGCTCTGGCTCTCCCGTCAGCTGCTCTGAGGCCCTGGCACCACACTCCGCTCTGCTCAGTGTCCTCGTTTCGTGACATTTTTTTCTTAACGTTTACTTATTTTTGACAGAGACAGACAGAGCGTGAGCGGGGTCGGGGCAGAGAGAGAGGGAGACACAGAATCCGAAGCAGCTCCAGGCTCCCGGCTGTCGGCACAGAGCCCGACGCGGGGCTCGAACTCAGGGGCTGTGAGATTATGACCTGAGCCGAAATCGAAATCGGAGGCTTAACCAGCTGAGCCACCCAGGCGCCCCTCAGTTTCCTCCTTTCAAAGAAGAATTTCATACAGATACTCCCATGGGCTCCTTTTAGATAAAAAAAAATTATAGATTTCCATAACTTCGGTTCGTAGTTTGTTTTAGCACCAGAATTTTACATACAAGGGGATTTGCTCGCCACTAAATGCGAACACAACAGACTCCACTCTGGGCGGGGCACGGAGGGAAGTGGCGGGGTGGGGGGGTGGGACTACTTGGCTGACCCCCTCACCCCCACCCCGGCTGCGTCCCCTCACAGAGGGCGACGCCAGGCTCTGGGGAACGAGGAGATGGCTGTTGCGCCACCTCCTTCCCCAGAATGTCTGACAAAGCGAAGCCTCTCCCCTTGCCTTCCTTCTCTCGTTTTGTTCTGTCTTTTCTACAGACACGACTGGCTCCTGGGTAAGTGGACTTGAGCAGGGAGGAGACATTAAAAGTGGAAAGGAAAGAAAATCCGCATACTATTTTTTTTCTCATAAACTAAGTCTTTACAATACGCAAGAGGGTAGAGTGGCTAAAACCCTATATGCACATAACCAAAGAATAGAGAAAAGGGTTCTCTGATTCCACAAGCGGTACCAGGGTGTCCAAAAATGCGGAGGGTCCTTGTCCTCCAAGCTCCCAATCCCCCACCACCAACTCACATACGCTTCCTCGCACCAGACCCTGTTCTCACCCCTGAGAAACAGAACTCACCTGCCCTTCACAACAATCCTGGGAGGTAGGTACCATTATTATCTCCAGGCGGGAGGAGGAGGGAACTGAGGCAGAGCGGGCTCCGAGTACCTGCTCAAAGTCACCCGGCTGGTCTGTGCCCGAGCCAGGACACTACACAGGGAGGAGCCTAACTAGAGGAACCCAGCTGCGACCCCAGTACTCACGATCCGCTCGAGGAGCCGCAGACGCAGGACCGGGTTCGTACCTGATCACACTGTCGTGGACACTTATGTTCTCTTGTGTCATTTTCATGAGGAGATCTGGTAGCTGAATGTCCACAAAGAAAGCGAGGTCGCCAGGTTCCCAGCCCATGTCCAGAAGATGAAGCAGGGCTGTCTGCACACAGGACAAGGCAGGCAGCAGGGACCTAGAGAGCCCATGACGGTGCAATTTGTGGACGCTGTCCATCGCCAGGGGGACAAGACAATGCAAGTCACGACCCGCTGTGTCTGCAGGTGGAGAGCAGACGGGACGGCTGGTCCTTCCAAACTGCACACACCCCACACAAGCCCTCGTCAAAGCACAGCTCAGCAAGGGCTCCAGAAGCACGAAGTGAGGCGTCTGCCCTGCCAGGCCTACCTCAGGGGGCGTTTTACGGCCAAGGACGGAGCCGTAAAGATCACCTCCCGATAAACAGCAAGATGGGGGCCAGTCCCGAATTAGCCCAGGTCGGTCAGCGTAGGAGGAGGGGGAGACCGTTTGATTCGAGGTTTCTGTCTGAAGCACCTACTGTGGAGGCGCCTGGGGAAGGGCTCTCTACTCAAATTCTAAGACTGCACCTAATACATCTGAAACTCAAATGACAGGTTGGAAATCCCTACATGGACCGAGAACCATCCCCTTGAAAACGCTCACACCACACAGAAAAGAAGCTGGGACAGAGCATACAGTAGGTTGGCAATGAGCTCAATGGTTCCATATTTTCAACACCGAACACGTATTTCTTCTAAAATCAGAAAAAGTAGGAAGAACGCTTTCTCTGGAAATGGCGCAGTTATACAGTACCTGTCGTTTATGCTGCTGAATCCTTTAACCGCTTTGACCAAAAATAGAACAAACTGGTAGTAAGTGTCTCGAATCTCTTTGTGCAGGTCTGCGCCACAGCCCTCCAAGTGTCCAAAATAACTAGAAACAGAGGAAAACACTGATCACCTGATTGCCAAGCCATCGCTTACTTAGTAATTGTGATTCCTTACAGGAAAAAGAGCCAAGACGCGGCGCCCGCACAAACTGGCCGGGGACCTGAGCACAAGTGCAGTCGCTGGGAGCAACGGCAAAGCAGGGTCACGGGTGGGGGATGGGGGGGCCGGGGGGCTGGCGCCAGGAGTGAGGGGCGGCAATCGTTTCTCTCTCTCTCTTAATATAAACCTGCCCCCAACTGATGGCTGGCCACCACCACTGAGGATCTTGGGTTCTGGGTTAAGTACTCCGCCCTCATCAGCCACACCCACCCTCGCCTCCCCTCACAGATTCCACCTTGACCCTTGTCACCACGGTGATGGCATCACCTCTGAGACCCTCACCTGAGAGCAGCCTGCCCACCCTCTCTGCGACCCGACCCCCACAGCAGCGACTTCAGCCCCACGGAGCCCTACACACCACAGGACCTACTCCTCCCTGATGACCCAGGACGTCACTTCGTGCCCACTGCCACCCATGCCTCCCTTCTCTGGGCCGCAGACCCAGCTGAGACCCCACGCCCCTCACCATACACTCGCCTGGGAACCCTACACAGGCGCCAGCACCGCACAGCACAGTGTCGCTGGAAGAGGCACCTCTCAAACAAGCGCTCAAAGCTCTCAGGCAGTCAGCCTGCCTTTCTCACTTGGTGTTACCTTCAACCCCTCCTGCCTCTCCTTAAATGGCCGCCACTCCTCCCAACCCTTCATGTTTAGCTGATGACTCTGCCGTTTTGTTTAAAAACGGAAAGGTCACACGGGCGTCCCCCGTCTCTGTGCCTCCATCCATGCTGTGACTCCCGCTGCAGCCACAGACGGCCTCCTGGGCTCTGTGCAAGCCGACCCCTTGGAGTCACGCGGTACCTGCCGTGCATCAAGTGCGCCTCAAACTGATGCTCTCCCGCCAGCATACGAAACGCTCTGACACCTCTTAAAAACCCTCCGTTGATCCCATTTCCCCTGCGTTTCTGCCCCGGTCCTCTGCTCCTCTTTGAGGCCAAAGTTCTCGAAATGATTGTCTGTGGTCTCTCCCTCCATTTTACACGCCCCATTTTCCTCTCGACCCGGTGCGCCTGTGCTTTCGGCCCCACGGCCCCGATGAGACTGCAGCAGACCCAGTGTGTTTTCACGTGGTGCAACCTCCCACATCAGCGTACGACACATTCTTCTCTCAGCTTCCATGACCCACCACCCCCAGTGTTCGCTCCTGATGGCCACTCCTTCCTGATCTGCTCAGCTGACCCCTCTTCCTCGGCTCTGAATAAAGAGATGACCTGCGTGCTCAGTCCTGAGCCCGCTCTTGTCCACCTCTGCCCTCTTTCTTGGCCATCCGGTCTCACAGCTTTAAAGACCACCTATATGCTGAGACTCTGTCCCTAACCCTGGCTTCTTTGCAGAACGTCAGACCCTTACCCTTACTGCCTGGATATCTGTATTTGGATGTGAAAGAGGCAGCTCAAACCACACACACCAAACAACTTTGGTCTTCTCCCCGATCTGGTTTTTCCATTCTCTTCCCCTCAGGAAAGCGCATCACCACCCACCAACTACTTCGCTTCTGCCCACGCTTTCCCAGAGAGCAGCCAGAAGGGTCTTTCATAAACGCAAACGCCAGTGCGCTCCTCCCGGGCTTGGGGTCCCCCGTCTACGACTCAGTATGAAACCCAAACACCTTAAATCATGTCCGACAAAGATGTACATCACCTGAGCCCTGCCTCATTTCCTGAGCGGGTCTCCTCCCATCCTCCCTCACTCAGGCACGCTGGCTTTCGTTCTGTTCCTCGGGCTAAGCCCCTGCCCTAAGGCCTCTGCCCTGTTCCTTCGGCCTTTAGTGCTTTTCCCTGAGTTCAACCTGAGCTCTCGGTTCACAGGCCGTCTTCTCAGCCTGCTCCCTGACCACCCCACCTACACGACAGCAGCTTCACCAGATTACTGTGTATCACTGTCCAGGACGGGCAGATTACATAGACGAATGGATGGATGGATGAACTTCTGTTCTTGTCTGTCTCTCCTCCATAGAATACAAGCTCCATCAGAACAAGAATCCTGCCTGCCTGCACATACATCACCTAGAACAGCGCCCGGCATAGTGCTCAGGAAATACTGACTGAGCTATGAGAACAACCTTGTGAAACACTTCGTGTCCTTACTGTAGAAGGAAACTAAAGTCAGCTCACAGCTTCCAGGAGCTGACTGATGAGCACGGGTACGAGGGAATACAATCCTCACTGTCTGGTCAAATACAGCTGATAAACTCATCAGGAGGAGCGAACTCGTATCTGGTATTTACTCGCTAAAAGGATAGAACCCCTTTCTCCACAGGATGAGAGAACTGACCAAAAACATACATTTGCATCCTCCACGGAAATACGAGTTACTGATTAAAGAAGACAATCAGGGTTTCTTTAAAACTACCCCTGCCTGTGTTCCTTGCAGGTATGGACTTTGGACTTACTTGGTAAACTCTTTCTGGCAGGTCAGAAGTTCCAGCAGGAAGAGAATGCACGGCGGCTGGAAGCAGTGCGGCTGCCCGAGGGACTCTGTGCAGTACTGAACTATCCTGAGGACTTCGAGGACGCTCTGCGCTTGGGCTTTCCTCCAGGAGAGAACCTTCACAACACTGAACACAGAACCCAAGTCAGGGGCACCGAGAGAGCTCAAGCGGGGGCATGTTAACAACACGGACGGACTGCTGTGAGGGCGTCAGAAAGGTCACTCAGGAGGGGGACCAGCACCTCTTGGCTACTTTTAGTCACTGCCCAGCAGCAACACGAAGCGGCTCCCGCCAACTGTCCAGAAGCCCCACAGCCCAGACTGACAAATTCAGTCATCAAAAAGGAACGTTGGGTTCTTTACTGCCCCACAGAGACAAAGTTTTAACTCTCAGGACGGGGAAATTAAAACATGCAAATGCAATACTTCCAGAGATGTAGGTCCACAGGTATATAATTCTGTCAGAAAGTATCAAATCCTAAGTTTCTCCCAGAATTAAAAAAGCCACATCTATAAATGACAGCCACCATAACAAATGTTTCTTTTCACCCTAGCAGGACATTACTGAGGTGCAATTTTCATACAGTGTAACGTGCAAATCTGAAATGACAAAATACACCTCTAAAAGAAAAAAAATAATCACCCGAGTTTTCATTGAACATTCTAGAACAAATCTCAATCTCTCTTTCAAGTATTAACTTGCCTGCCTTCACATGAACCTCAAGCCTCTGACCAGCCCGGGTGCCTACAGCTCGAAAAGAGAAGGTGCTGGGAAGGCGCTGCCCGGCTCACCTCTCGTGGGAGAGGGACTGGTCCTTGATGAAGTCCAGGACATCCCTCAGCAGGGGGTATTTCTCTTTCACTGTGGGCGCCGGTCTGGCCTCCTCCACTGACCGGAAGGAGAGCAGCCGGAGTCGCCCTCGGGTGAAGGGGGGCCGCCGGGTGGGAGCGGAAGGTGACGAGGGCTCCTCAGGGGCGGCAGGGGGCACCTCTGAGGCAGGGGGGCCGCTGCCGGGGGGCAGGTGTGGCTGCGCTTCCGAGCCGGGACCCCCGTCCCTCACGGCAGGTGTGGCCGCTTCCACGGGAGACAGCGAGGCCTGGAAATGCTCCTCCACCACAGAGCTCGTCCTCGGGCGCCTGTCGCGTGACTGCAGGTGATCCACGTCATCTGTGGCCGCCAACTTGTCACGGCTTTCTTCTGAACTCACTCCCATGGGCAAAAATCTTAGCAACAGGAGACTCTTCTGAATACACTCTTTCGCTAAATGCAAACAGCAAAGAAGGTAGTGAAAAAAGTCAAAACTAAACTTACTGCTTACTTCTGGAGAGAAAATAATCTATATAAACTCTGTAATTTAAGACGAGAAATACCTCGGTTACCACAGTGATATACACATCTACTGAAGAAAACAAACCTTTGTCTCACTGTACAAGTCACAATCTCCCCAGCACTGTCATCACACTTAAAAAGAAGTTTTATTGGGGCGCCTGGGTGGCTCAGTCAGTTGAGCGTCCGACTTCATATCAGGTCTCAATCTCACAGCTCGTGGGTTCGAGCCCCGCGTCAGGCTCTGCGCTAACAGCTCGGAGCCTGGAGCCTGCTTCGGATTCTCTCTCTCTGCCCCTCCCCTGCTCACACTGTCTCTCTCCCTCTCTCTCTCTCTCTCTCTCTCAAAAGTAAATAAACATTAAAAAATTTTTTTAAAAAAGTTTTATCGTGGATGTTTTCTAACATGCAGAGAGAAGAGTATAAGGACCCCACTGTACACCCCTAACGCCAGCCCAAGGCCAGTCTCATCTCGCTAGCCGCTGCCTCCCTGGATTATTTCCATGCAGACCACAATATCACACTATTTCATCTAAATGCTTCAACACATTTCTCTAAAATAAAAGAGATTTTATTTAAAAAAAATTTTTTTTAAACATTTATTTATTTTTGAGAGTCAGAGAGCAGGGGAGGGACAGAGAGAGGAGGAGACAGAATCCGAAGCAGGCTCCAAGGCTCTGAGCAAGCTGTTGGCACAGGGCTGGATGCGAGGTTTGAACCCACGAACCAGGGATCATGATCTGTGCCGAAGTCGGATACTTAACCGACTAAGCCACCCAGGTGCCTAAAGTAGTAAGGGTTTTTAAACTGACCATGATATCACTAAGAAATTAGGTAATTCCTTAATCTACTGAACACTCAGTGAGGGCACACTTTGAACGCATTAACAAGATGTAGCTCAGAAACACCTGACGTCTCTCTCCTAAGAGAAGTGATCAGAAAGATTCAGCATTTGGGTCATATTAATAAACAATTGCTCCTGGGGCACCTGGGTGGTTCAGTCGGTTAAGCGTCCGACTTCAGCTCAGGCGATGATCTCGCGGTTCGTGGGTTCGGGCCCCCCCGCGCCGGGCTCCGTGCTGACAGCTCGGAGCCCGGAGCCTGCCTCGGATTCTGTGTGTGTCTCTCTCTCTGCCCCTCCCCTGCTCATGCTCTGTCTCTCTCAAATAAATGAATGTTGAAAAACAAAATTAAAAAAATGGACAATGGCTCCTCTGGCATTTTTCTCTTTGTGACCATCCCTGGAAACTACATGTAGCTCCTGTCCTCCTACTTTCCTCAGGTCAACACACCTTCAACTGAAACAATCCGGAAGACGGGCCACCGGTTCCCTGGGCCACGCAGACAGAAGGCTGAGGGGCGCACTCACCCAGGCTCTCGGGGTTCAGCTCGGCAGCCTCGGACGCGTGCCTTCCTTCCGCCTCGCTCCCCAGGCTCATCAGGGACTTCTGCTTCATCTCTAGCTGGGGGGAGAGGTGGGGCCGCATGACCACACTGTGCGGGCCAGGCTGCCAGAAGAGCCACAGCACGCCGCGTCAAACACACCCAGCGCACTGGCGCCACGGAGACCCGCGCCAGCACCGTGCAGCCACCGAGGACACGGGACTGAGCTGCTTTCGTCTGCCCTGGGAGGAAGCCAGACTTTGAAAGATGGATGTGTCTGCAGCTGTATGTGCAGCACTGCTTTCTTTTCAACTATGCGCTGTCTGGAGGGGGTTTTACCCCAACCCTATTGCTCGAAAACCGTGAACGCTGGAGCTGGGGGGGCCGTTACCCACAGCTGACCAAGCGCCGCTGAGGCAGCAGAGGTCTAGAGAAGCGAAGGGTCTTGCTAGGGTTACACCTCCAGCCGGCTGAAGTTGGACCAAAAGTTCGCCTCCCCTCTGTCTGCGTGAAGGGACGCTCGTAAGCGATACCGAGCCTGCCGGGCAGGGGGCGGCGGTCACACAGCGGGAGCCACGGTGCGCACAGCCCAGGCGGCAGGCCGTCCGTGCCGCCCGAGAGGCCAAGGTCTGGGGAAGGAGGCCGGCGTCTTGTCCAGCTATCGGCAGTCTGTGCCGCGCTAGACCAGAAGCGTGGCCTACCTGGTGCCTCGTCCACTGCCAAACCCTTTCACCCGAGCCGCCTGTGGAACGAGCCTGTGTCGGACACGCTGTCCTCAACGACCGCCACTGCCTGCCCCGTCTCCTCTGCCAGCGCTGCTCTGGCCCTCCTCTCACCGTTCTGAGGGCAGGACCTCTCAGTCTCTTCTGAGAATCTGTCCGTTTGGTCCCCATCTATCTATCCATCTGGTGTGTATGCTCCGATCGCTATGGATCCTGGTCAGGCCTCTCTGTTCCCGGGTAAACTCACACCTTAAAAAAACATCCCCGATGGCGGGAAGCTATCGTCATCCCTCTTCTGACGTTTCCGTGAAGCACCAGTGAGGTTCTTAAACGTTTGCTGAACCCTACCGCCAGGCGTCTCTGATAACCCGTATGTTCTCATCCTCAGCACGTCCCAGTCTGAACTCACCCCCTACTCCCAAAGACCCAAGGCCACTTTCCCCCGTCCGGTCAACGCTTCCAGCGCTTTCCCCCGTCCGGTCAACGCTTCCAGCGCTTTCCCCCGTCCGGTCAATGCTTCCAGCGCCCAGCAAGTCACCAAGGCAGGAGCGCGGAATGGTCCTGGACGCCACACCACTGTGCACCCCTCAACAGCGGCCACGGAGCCTGACCATCCTACCCCTGGAGCAGCTGTCACGTTTACCTAGGGACCACGGTCGGTCTCCTGCACTCCGTCTCCTTGTCCATCCCCTCCTCCACGATTTCAGGATTCCTCCCAATCACTACACAGCGTTTAAGACGACTGTGAACACATAAACAATGATAACATGTAGGGTCCCTCTCCACGCCTGAGAAAAATGATCTCCCGCGCACGGCGTTCGCCATTCCTGTGCATCTGCACTACGCGCCACAGACCCGGGCTGCGTGTCAACTTAACGTGAGGTGGAGCGCACTCAGACCTCCCTCCCGGACTGGTTTCTGCTCGTCACCCGTGTGTGAGCTGACACATGTGGCTCGCCTCATTCACTCTCACCGCGGCACAGCCGTACGTGACCGTCTCACGCTGCAGCGTGGCTGAGGCAGCCAGGTAACACACGGTCTCGCTGTCCGTCCTCCTACCGGTGCACATTTTGTTCCTCCAGTTCATGGCTGTCACCAACGAACGGTTACTACGGAACCACTTTTCTACCATGCAGAAAGGGCCCCCCTTTGACAGTGGCCTTTCCCCCACTGAAAGCCCTGCGTGGTTGTCCCGTATCTACCACAGTGCTTTTCCACCTGGTCCACGAGGTCCCGCAGAGTGGCCTTTGGGGTGACAGCCTGTTTCCTCTGAACATCCTTCGCACTCACCACACTACGATCTCAAGGGTTCTAAATTATTTTACAGCATTTCGTGTTGTCACTGAACTTAAGTTTTTAAAAAATTCCTAAGGTTATGCTCTTGAGAAGAGGGCTGTTACACCTTAATGACAACGAAACCATGGTGGGAAAAACTCAAAATACATAAAGATCCCATGCAAGGAAAATCTTACCATCCATATCCGAATCCCATCTGCCAAATAGTACACCTGTGCAAACTCCTCGCTCAGGGCTGTGTGGCCCCCACTTTTTACTGGGGAGAGGAGATAAGGAGAGGGCGCTCAGTTAGCTCAATTCACTACTGCGACCAAATCAGTTTATGATGCGACCAAATCAAATTTATGCACAAATCAGTTTCTAAACTTCCTAACACTACTAACACAGAGTCTTTTCCCTGAGGCACACACGTTGCGGGCAGGAAGACACTTGGGCGTAATAAAGATCAGTTAAGCCACAAATACCTGGAATGGGTTCTCTGTGTTACTTCAAACTAACCCTTTTCAAGTGAACAACATCTGAAACGGACACACTATTAAACGGGGTAAAATATTTAAAGTAAAAATATGAGAGTAAATTATCAAAAATATTAAAAGTAAAATAAAGTATTAAAAGTGGATAAAAATAGTTATTAAAAAATAATAATTATTATTATTGACATGAAAAAGGTTCACGGTATAAATTAAGTAAAAAAGGTCAGCTTTGGGGGCGCCTGGGTGGCGCAGTCGGTTAAGCATCCGACTTCAGCCAGGTCACGATCTCGCGGTCCGGGAGTTCGAGCCCCGCATCAGGCTCTGGGCTGATGGCTCGGAGCCTGGAGACTGTTTCCGATTCTGTGTCTCCCTCTCTCTCTGCCCCTCCCCCATTCATGCTCTGTCTCGCTCTGTCCCATAAAAAAAAAAAAAAAAAAAAAGTTGAAAAAAAAATTAAAAAAAAAAAGGTCAGCTTTGAAACAGTGTAAACAAAATTATTTATAAAGAACATACGTATTTAAAACACAGTGTGCACGTAGGTACATATACACCGTAAGGTCAGGTAGATATGCAGAAATATGTTAATAGACTTGTTCTTGAACTGATGAGATTATAATTGATCGTTATTTTAAGCTTTTCTGTACTTTTTAAGTCCCTACATGGATATTATTCTTATAATCAGAAACATAACAAAAAAGTTGTTTGTTTAAAAGAAAGACCTATGAGCCCTGCTTCTTTCTTGTCTTGTAAAAACCCAAGGAGAATGTGTCAGAACAGCATGATGCTTTCTGGCAAGCGGACATATGATGTGAGGACAACTTTCTGAACATGCAGGATGTGCCGGGCTCTATACCAGGCCCTGGGGACACAATGCTGACGAACGCAGACCTGGACCCTGCCCTCACGTAGTTTACCGTCTAGGTGAAAGACTCCTGCCATATATTTCTAGTGCGAAAGATTGACCAACTTTTGCACAAAGGTGACCAAGTGATCTAGACAAGGGCCACCCTTAAAGTAGCCCATCCCATAGGACCTGTGAACAGCCCTGAGGAACTGAGGGCCTCCAACGGTGCCTCCAAAGCCCGAGTGGCAGGTATCCTGGGAACAGCCTATATTCGGCAAAGTGTTTCAAGTTCCCACATCAGACTGTGTTTCTCTCCTGAAATAAGATATGTGATATCTGAACACAATCTGAAAAAGAGCTAGGGAACTGGCAACCAGCCAAAAATTTTGTTTCTCAGGGTTTGTTGGTTTTTTTTTTTAATTGTTACTTTAAGTAGACCCCACTCCCAACGTGGGGCTTGAACTCACGACCTCGATGTCAAGAGTCGCAGGCTCTACCGACAAAACCAGCCAGGTGTTCCTGCTTCCTAGCTGTTAACTCACAAGGCTTTTGTCCATCTACTGAGACGGTCCAGCTCTCTTACTATAATTTGATTGTGAAAACATACACTGGATTTTTGCCTCAAGACCTGACAGGACACATCGCCACCCCCTAGCAGAGATACACTCTTCCATGGGATGGCTGTTTTCATAAATCACTCGTGCCTCCATGTAGATTTTGTTTACTTGAGCAGCTTCTTAAAGGAAATAGTTAAGAATTGAAGGAGGAGGGATTAATGGAGATGTTTTAGAAATCAGGAAATAAACTCTGCAAAGTGAGCTCCAAAGAACCGGGCCAAAAGGGCAGCAGTGACCCTCGCGGTGATCGTGGTAACAGCAGCCGTCAATGACCTGCTCAGATGGGAGAAACCACCCACCCCCGCTCGTTTCATCTGTGCCACAGAAGTGCTCGGGGACACCCCATGTCGTCTTTAGGGAGAGTGTGAGATGTTCTTCCCTTGAAAGACGATGAGGAGAGAGATTATTATGAGGCCGCAGGCTGCACGCACAGTGGACACAGGTGCACACGACGGCAAGGAGCATGCTGCCCACAGAGGAGGCTGAGCAGGGCCAACGCTACAGGAGCTCTGTGTGCAGGTGCGAGCGGACACCTCCGCTCCCGTCCCTGATTATCAGCTCACTGAATGACCTCAACAGGTCCGGGCGTAACCGGCATCTCTCGGAAGGTCAGAGCCACCGGCCCCCAGTTTACAGTTTTGCCTGAGACTAAACCCAAGTCAGGGTTTCCTCCCATTAAACTTGCTGGCAGTTTTCCATGAGATTTGTGGAGAAAGAAGTGACCTGTCGATTAGGAAACTCAAGGCCACTTGCCACGCACGACAATCCACTGACTATAAACTGGTCACGAATCTCTTGACCGGCAGAGTAGGACTTAATGAGATGAAGTCTACGGTGGTAGAAACACGTTCATATTTGAAAATATTTTAAAATTTTCACTTAAGATAGGCTTTCTTAAAACTTAGCAACTGGCCTTCGGATGAGAAATATTCCCTGTAGTATAAGTTACCATATTTCTGCAGCTTCTCATATAAGTCTGGAGTACGACACACCAGAGCAGCAAAGGTGGCGTTCACAGCTTGATCAATAGTGGAACCAGCAACTCTATCTGTCTTTGGGGCCTGTTTTCTACATGCCTGTATGAGTCCCTTGCACAGTTCTGACAGTGGCCCACAGCAGCTCTGGGCAGGGTCTGCCTGTACAAACTCAAGAAGGAGACGGCAGCAGGGATCCTCGGGGATGCACGTGACCTGGAACAACAACAACAACGGGTCCCGGTGAGCGCAGCCGTTCGAGGGGTACGGTTCGGCGAGCACCTGCCGGGCCAGAGGAGAAGGACAAAACACGGGGTGCTCTGGGGAAACCACACAGGTACACGGGTTGAAAACCAGGGTAAACGTAGGGAGACGGTGAGGGCGTGAACCCCAGCGCCACCACAGAGCAAAAGGTTATCGAGCACCAAATGCCAGGGAGGGATGCCCAGTGCTGAGAGCCCACTGGACAGAGCCCCCGGGGCGGCTGATGTCACGAAGAAGAGCCTCTGGGAGGGAGTGAGCTTTGGGCCAGACTCTGAAGACTGAGCCGGAGTTAAGAGTCAGCGGCGAGACTGACCTGGCCTTAAGTCTCACCCGGGGCTGGGCGGTGGGTGGGGGGTGAAAAGGGCAGAGTGGCGAGGTGAAAGGAGATGGGATAGAGCCTCGACCGTCATACCGAGGAGCTCGGACTTCACCCTGTGGGCACTGGGAGCCATTACTGGTGCTTGGCAGTGGGATGACAAGGGACGATAAGATGATGCCGCAGCTAAAAAGCCACATCTACAGAGAGAGGATGGCGGGGGAGAGGCCCTGGACCCTCCGCTAACCTCCGAGTGACTTGGGGGAGGGAGGGACAAGAGGTAGTGCAGGGACAGAGGGCAGGGCGACGGAAGGGGGACGAGAGGCAAACTTGTTTAGTTGACGAAATACCACGAGCGCCGCTGTTCACGGACAAGAGTGCAACACGAATCGTTCACTCCGTCTGACTCAGTGGGCACCAGCGGCGGACTCAACGGGCCGGTTCAGCAGCTCCTCGAAGAGAGCCTTCCTGAGCACCTACGCCACTCGGCTGGGGTCACTCCCTCGCCGTGTCAGAACACCCACCACCCACCGCGCGTGCAGTGTGGACACCAGGTGAACCAGGGGTGGACCCTGCCTTCCAGGGGCTAACAGCTGGCGGGGGGTGGGGGAGTGGGGGGGACGCAAACACAGGCGTTCGTGATTCAAAGCGGCGACGGTGAGCGAGCGGACTCCACTGCAGGTAGAAAGACGCCAGGACAGTAAATACCTCCTTACTATCCTGGCGCGGGCTAGTGGGCCAGCTGGCTGCTAATCCCAGCTCCAGACACAGCTGATGCCGGAAGACCGGTTTCCACAGCGGGGAGTTCAGGACCGCCGCCATTTTTGCCGGGGGCACGGCCACGTCGCCCCCTAACTCTGGAAAGAGAAGAAGGCTAGTGAGAGCTCTGTTCTCCCGGCGACACGGAGAGTCTGTCAACTGCCCAAAAGGAGGTTTTAACCACTGGGTGCTCGAAGATGAGCAAGGGATCCACGCAGTTACCACGACATGACTGCGGCACTTGATAAACACCCCTCCCCGCCGCGAACCCATCCTGTGCCACAGCCTCAGCTCCAGGGCACTGCTGGAGACCGGGCACAGGTGTTTAGTGACAAGGGAAATGCTCACAAGGTGTAAGCTTTGGTTTGCAAAACAAATGAGAATTAAATACGCACCCTTGTGTGCTTATGAGCAGATGTAAAAAAAGACTGGGTGGAGATATATTAAAATGTTAATACTTTTCCCCACTAGGAATGGCTTTTCTCCTTGACTTTCCCATTATGCAATTTCTATGACATTCTACTTTTACAATCGGGAAGCCTCAAAAAGTGAAATAGAAATGAAATACGTGAGGAAGTTTTATTCTACAATTATTGTTTCTTAGATGCATTTAATAACTAAGCTGAAAAATCACCTTACAGCAAAATCCACATTCCCATATTTAACAAAAACACTCATGTGGTTAAAGGATATAGAGCTTATTCTATTTCTGGCTTCCAGATTTCACTAACAAGAACGAAAAAAACAACAGCGATGCTGCTGAACACCTGCCCCGTGCCCCATGTGCCCTCTGTGACAGGCTCCAAAGTCCACGTCAAGAAACTACGGAAATAACACCCAGTGGACACTGGGTTTACTCCAGTTTGGTCTAGAGGGCCCTGTGACAGGGCACCACCTGGCCCTCCCCCACGGACTCACTGTGTGTAGACTTGAGCGCCATGCACTGGGCAGCGAGGCGTCCCAGCAGCCGGGAAACAAGCAGTTGTAAATCCGACGCCCACGACACGGCCACGTCGGGCAGACCGTAGGCCGTGACTGTGAACTTGTAGCCCCACTCATTGTTACTGCTGTCAGAGTGAAAGAGGAACTGGAGCCGCGGGCCGGCCTTAAAGGTCACTTTCTAGAGAGAAACACAGAAGCCACGAGAAAGCGCCACTTCAGCACCAAGCACGTTCTCCAAGACTCAAAAATCTAAATCCAAAGCCAGTCTGTATTCTCGCCATTCTATCTTGCCACGCCCACCGAGGTGATGAAGGAGAAGCGAACAACGCAACGACTGGAACGGAAAATTCACCCCTGCACCTAGTGAGGCTCTCTAAACCCCGGACGCCCATCTCGGCCAGAAACGGTGCTTGTGCGTCCCTCCGCTCCCTGCCAAGACCACCGACAGCGGAGAGGAAACCCCGCGCCAGAGGTCGTGCGGGCCCCACCGCGGTGGGGCCCTCCTGGCTCTCCCCACATGCTCTGGGCCTTCCGGGACCCACTGGCCCTTGCACGCTGAGGATCCCAACTCCCCGTTCACACCGGACAATGTGACACACACCAGGGATTGGCAAGTTTCCTGTGAAGAGCCAGACAGTAAATTATTAGACCTCTGGGGCCGTGTGGTCTCTGCCGCGACCACTCAAATCTACACTGCAGCACCAAAGCAGCTAGAAACGACACGTGAACCAACGGGGGCGAGGCCACGTTCCGAGATACCTTTATCTACAAAACAGACGACCGGCTGTCATTTGTGAACTCTGACACCAGCCCTCCCTTTTACGAGAGCGTGACCAACACTTCCCTTCAACACCCAGCCGCCCTTCCCCCCACGGGCTGCCAACGGCAGAGGCTCGGTGCAGAAGTGCACATGCCACCTCCTCCTGGGAGCACCACTCACCTTGGGCCACTTGTCAGTGCCGACTTTGGTGTCATAGCGTGTCTTTCCACCTCTAGCGTCGGTAAATTCCAGATAATCGTACCTGTGAAGGCAGAATCACTGTTACCTGCCCTCGCTCACGTTAAGCGTTTCCGCTAGGGGGAAGCATGAGCATCTTACCGCTTCTCAGTCTCACACCGCTCATCAAATTCCACCTCAAAACAGGTTGCGCCCGGGCTAACAAAGACGGACACCTCGTGGCAGTTGTTCTCATAGTTGTGTGCAGACTCCTTCGTCCACGTGTGTAACACCACCGGACGCTCCTGTGGCCAAGGCTCCACATCGAGCTGCACAAACGAACAAGCAAGCAAGAGAGGGTCCATCACTTCGTGTCCAGACACGCAGGCAACGGGGCTTCCGCGTTAGCACCCGGGCAGACGGCCTGGACAGCCGACACAAACTGCCGCACGGACTCAAAGTATCCCGATGTTCCATCTGCGCACCCCGGTCACCACGCGTCTCCCCCTGAGCAGTGGTTTTTAGGGCACTACGGTGCTTCCGTGATTAGCTTCTGTTTTCTGGCTGGGGCAGAGCTGTTTCCTGGAGACCACTCACTACCCACTTGAATTTCCAGTGGGAAAAAAACACCGAATTTGGGACCTTGGCAAACCCGAGCTCATCTCCTCTTCTCCCTCCCTGTGTTTTCGTCTTTGCCTTTTCACCTTGAAAGTAGGCTTTATGATACATGCCCTTTCTATTTCCACAGAGTTCTTTTGAGACTCAAAGAAGATAGTGAAAAACCTTTGTGTCCTGTAAGGTTAAGGAGGGAGAAAATTCTTTTAAATACCCAACCTTCGAATTTGCCTTTCGACATACGTTCTCTCTTCTAGACTTCAATCTGTTTTTTACTTACACGGCTTTTGTGTAAGTTCATGTGCTAGGAAAGGAAATTGACCTACGTATAGCTTCCTTTCGGACGCTGATCAGGCCAGACCAACTGGGGCCACCCTTTATCCTTGTTAGCAAACCAGCGAGAGAACTCGGGACGGGGTCCTCCCAGAGGCAGTCTGTTCATGTAGATGTGCATGATGTAGGTTTCGTTCAGCAGCATCATATCACTCTCAAGAGGGGACGCAGAGGGGCTCAAATGCCCACTCGAATTACCGTATTTGGCCCTCCTTCAGGGTCACCGCACAGCTGCTTCAACAGTTCCGGGAGCGTGCTGAACTCTCTCAGGAGCACACAGTGCGAAATGTCCAGAGTGCAGAAGTCCAGGAGAAAGATGACCTAAAAGGAAGATTAACAAAGCACTGGGCGCCTGCCTCAGACTCTGCCCAGGGCTGCGGGCCACCGACCCCTCCTGCTTCACAAAGGCTGTCACCGTTCTTACCAGTTGACGAGCTGCCATCGAAAACACCGAATTACACAATTTCTCTACAAGGGTCTTTCCACTATACTGTGACAAAAGGGATTCCAAAATCACTCTCAAGCTCGCCAGAAACTGTGCCACATCTACCAAAACATAAAGACAGTAATTAATACTATACACGGTAGAAACGTCACTTGCTTGGTCGTCTTCAAGGACAGAGCTGGAGAGGGTCACAGACGCTGTAGGGGGATTCCACGTCAGAAAGACCACGAGACCACTATGTTTCCCTCTGGGAAGGAAAAGCAGTGCCAATCTCAAGAAAGATCACTTTTAAAGTGAGTTAACTTTTTTTTTTTTTGTCTTTACTACTTTTTTTTTTTAATTTTTTTTTTTCAACATTTATTTATTTTTGGGACAGAGAGAGACAGAGCATGAACGGGGGAGGGGCAGAGAGAGAGGGAGACACAGAATCGGAAACAGGCTCCAGGCTCCGAGCCATCAGCCCAGAGCCTGACGTGGGGCTCGAACTCCCGGACCGCGAGATCGTGACCTGGCTGAAGTTGGACGCTTAACCGACTGCGCCACCCAGGCGCCCCTGTCTTTACTACTTTTTGACAAGGTGGAGACAGCACCTGTGTGAGTGAAGGGTTACTGGCTGACCGACCCGGCCGCCAGGCTGCCTCTCCCTTTGCTCGGTGGCCCCAGGACTCTACTCCATCAGCAGTTTTGTCACAATGCTGAGACCAAATGTAAGAGAGCCGTATTTTCCACACCCGCAGTTCTCAGAACCTGTTGGCTGTCATGTAATTAATTCTCTGTGAGTTTACAGGACATGAGTTTGAGGATTTTTGGTATCTGCAAAGACCACAGCAGGGCTCACATATACCTTAGATTCTAAAAATTCAGGATTTTCTTTTTTGGATAACTTGATTAAAATGGACACGACAGACTCTATTGAAGAGTGCTGCACATCCAGGAGCAATGTTTAGGCTGTGAAATGATCTGATCCCGCAACAAAAAACACGTAGGTAGGGCGCCTGGGTGGCTCACTCGGTTGAGCATCTGAATTTAGCTCGGGTCATGATCTCGCAGTTCATGGGTTTGAGTCCCGCACCCGGCTCTGTGCTGACATCTTGGAGCTGGAGCCTGCTTCAGATTCTGTGTCTCCCTCTCTCTCTGCCCTCCACACCCCCCTCCCCCCACCATTCATGCTCTGTCTCTGTTTCTCTCAAAAATGAATAAACATTAAAAAAAAAAATTTTTTTTAACCCACTTAGGCATACTATCACATTCAGCAGAAAATTCTGGGCCAAAAGACATGCCACAGAGTTCTATTTTAAGAAGAAAAAAACAACCCAGAGACAGATATAACCTGTAACAAAGAAGAGAAAACCATACGCGTACTCCGTGCGTGAGGCACTAAAGAGGACAGTCAAAACCCAGACACCTCTCTCTTCCCGTGGCTTCGTGTGTCCAGCACCGACACTCACACTGGTCGAGGAGGTCCGCGGCGAGCTCTCGGGCTCCGGAGTGCGTGCTCTTCAGCTGCAGGTAGCACCAGGACAGCAGGCTGCCTTGGACCGCCCAGAACAGGGAGAAGAGCACGGAGCCGGCCTCCCCTTGGGCCCCACTGAGCACCAACAGCTCACACTAGGAGGGAGGAAACAGATACAACGTTTACAGCCAAGTCTTCACAGAACACAGGCATGGGCGCTCTCGGAGAACAGGCATCACTGGCAAAAAATTCTAGGGAAATGGGGAATGGCTAAGAAAGAGCTTTCAGCGTTTCGAAACCGAGCACGACAAACGGCATTATGAAAGGTCCTCTCTCGCCCTCCGGCTTTCCAGGTGGTTTTCCCTGCATGTGCCCTCCCCTCAGCCCCTTACAAGACTCATTCCACCAGTCACCTCTTCTCTCTGACATCTGCAAACCCCCTCTCCCTCTGGCTCCTTCCCTGACCCTTCACCCACACCTCTCCCACCTTAAAAATAATTCCTCACCCTCCACTGCCCTCTAACCAGCAACTTTATTCTCCAGAGGCTCTCTGAAGAGAGAGCCTCTAGGGATTTATCACCTCTAGGGATAAATTCATGTGCAAAAGAACTCCCAGATGTGTTCCTTTCACAATTTCCGTGTTATTGCCCCAATCTGGAAACAACCCGATTACCCCTGCAAAGTAAAATGGATAAATAAATCACAGCCGAGTCTCAAAAATGCCGTTGAGGGAAAACAGCATGTCCCAGAAGACTGTGCGTACGCCATGTGACTCCGTTAATGGCTGACGCCAGGTAAAACAAAGCTGCTGTGTTTGAAAAGCTAGAAAGAAAACCCAGGAAATGATCAATATAAACTTCAGAAGGGTGGTTGCCTGGCAAGGAAGGATGGTGAGCCATGGACAGGCATGTGGGTGGGCAGGGAGATTTCAAAACTACCCAGACTGTTTAGTTCTTAAAATGGACAGGTGGTCTTTAAACTGCCTGTCGGTAGGTCCTCTTTTATAGGTGAGCTCCGTTTTCCAAAGTTGCCTTTCCCCAGGAGGCATCAGCCACCACCTAGGGAACAAAACCTTATCACTCAACCTTAACATCAGTGGCTCTCCTGAACACTGTCCTTGAAACTCCCTCTTCCCTGGGCTTCTGTCTCCCAGGATCTCTTCCTGACACTCCTTCCTCCTCTCCTGGCTGCCTTTCTAGTGAGACGCTCCTCAAGACGCCCACAGGTGGGCAGGGTGAGGGTGGGGGGCAGGCGGGCACCGCAGTCACGGCTTCGACTCTCAGCTCTTGGTCAACGGCTACGGAATTTTCAGCACTGACTCAGCTCCTGAGTGTCCAGGAGCTCTTGCCACCTCAAGTCCTGCCAGAGCCACAAAGTCAGCACGTTCTAAGTCTATCCATGATCATTCTCTTCTTCAAATACTGGCCTCTGCCCATCTCGTCAGTGGCCTTTAGCACACGCACGAACGTGGATGTGGTGGAAAGAAAGACAGATGAGCACGAGGGAGGCTAACAGACACAGCAAACACGGACGAGCAGCAGGTGGAGGCTGCAGGAGGACCTTTAAGGGAGACTCAAGAGAGGGGCCGAAGAGTCTGGAAATGAGATAGAAGGCAGAAAGCAGCCAAACGTAACATTCACGTGACAGCATGGGCAGAGTGCTGACCGAGAACAGGTAAGGCTTGGGTGGTCAGCACGTTGCCGTAAAGAACATGGGCATCGCTGCGGGAGACCAACATCCCTGGACTCCAAGTAATCCTAGGTCAGCACCGTGGCCTGCCGCAGGGCGACCCTGGCAAGTGACAACCCAGCACAGCCCAAGCTCTCTCCCTAAGAGCAAAGCAGCCGGGAATGAATGAAAGTGTGGCTCAGGCAGCAACACGGAAACAGGAAAGCACCAATAAAAAAACACGTAGGAGACTCAAAGACACTAAAGTTCAGCCACAAAAAACAAGTTATCGTGAGGTCGCCGTCATTAAATGTCCCAAGGATGCGGTCTGGCCTGTCCCATGGTCACAGCTGCCCTGGTCCATGTTTAGTCCAGAGAGCAATTCTTGGTCCCCCAGTCACAGGGGTCGGTCCCGTCAGAGTCCCAGCGGTGCCTCGTCTAATGCGGATCCTGAATCCTGTCCCGAGAGGCTCTAAACCAGGAGCCTGCAGTGGGGCCTAGAAACCCAAATTTCTGGGGCGCCTGGGTGGCGCAGTCGGTTAAGCGTCCGAATTCAGCCAGGTCACGATCTCGCGGTCCGGGAGTTCGAGCCCCGCGTCAGGCTCTGGGCTGATGGCTCGGAGCCTGGAGCCTGTTTCCGATTCTGTGTCTCCCTCTCTCTCTGCCCCTCCCCCGTTCATGCTCTGTCTCTCTCTGTCCCAAAAATAAATAAACGTTGAAAAAAAAAAAAATAAAAAAAAAAAAAAAAAAAAAAAAGAAACCCAAATTTCTGATCAAATTCACCAGGTGAAGCTGACCAAGTGGACACACAGACTACATCTTGAAAAACAGAATCCTCTGTGTTCAAAAAAATAAAGTAAAAATTTAAAAATATCATTAGCAGAGGAAAAGAGTCTACTTTTTCAGACTTAATTAGCCTATGAGTTGGCTAAGTAATCTTAAATTAAAGGGGAAAAAAAAAAAAAAAAAGCTAAAGTTCCACAGAACCCACACCACAGGTACACACTAAGCGCTGGGCTCTCGGAAGTGCACCAGAGGGGACACCGCCAAACCCCTTCCTCTTCCTCAGAGAAAGTCTTAACGACTTTTCCCCACATGTACTGCTTGCTGACGACCAGGGGACAGGCAAGGGTCCCTCCCTGGCAGGTGATCAGGAGCCAAGGCAGGCTGGCCAACGTTTGTGCGCGTCTATAACGGCCGCAGGGACAGGCCACGTGCACACTGTGACTGAAGCTGATGGAGGCGGCGCCACCATCACTGGACCATGGGCACCTCCTGGCACGGGGGAAGGAAGCACAGCGGCCACTAGTTACCTCTCGAGCAGCGACGGACAGGAGGACGCTCATGACCGCCAGCACGTCACTGCTGTTCATGCTGGCCACGTCACCCTTCTCGGGCAAGAGCAGAAGGCCACCTGGATCCTTATCACTGAAAGGACACAAATCGGTCACGGCACCTTGTTTCAGAAAGGGCGTTTTCAGGCATTAGTCTTACAAGTTTCTAAAAAGAAACCTAGCAAGATTTCAGTGTCAGTTCTATGGGACGTGAGCAGTCTGGGTCAGAAAAAGGGCCCCGTCCCAGCTGGGCCTGTGGCACGGTCTATCCCCACGTCCTCAAGAAGCACAGGCCCGAAAATCCTCACGTCCTTAGAAGAGATTCTGAGAAGTACATCTGATGCGTAAATCACCTTGATGACCAGCAGGAAATACAGCTAATGTCACGACGGCCAACCGGACAACCACAGCCGAACATCCGTGTCTTCAAATGTCCCCACATGGCCTCCCAGATTCTTCCACCACCTGATACTCGAATCTGAGCACACGTTTGCCGTCCACAGCAGACGTGACTTGACTTGCAGGCGGGAGCTGTGGCCATTAGCTCCCTCCCACCTTCGAGAGCCCACGCCTCCGGGAGCGCAGCCCAGGCCCAGGTCCTGCCCTCCCCACACTTCCTTTGCTCAACCACCATTCTGTGCTGCTGGCTTCTCAGACTTGACCACAGGACCCCAAACTCCTTTGGCTTGTTTCCGTCTTCAAAAATCACTTAGAAACTGAAGTGCTTACAGAGAGCCTCAGTGGGTTCTGTTCTAAACAGTCTCACAAGGACGGAGACGTGGAGTAAGCTGTTCACAAGATTATCATCCCACCACTGTTTTTGTCCCTCCCATGACCTGTGGTGTCTCACTCTAGAAACCCAGCTTAGCAGAGTAAGGGGACGGCTAAAGAAAATGGCAAACGTTTGGAACATCGGACAACTGAAAGGAATTGCAAACATACCTAAAATACGTGCACAGTGACCGGAAGGTGAGCTGCAGAGACTGCTTGTGCTCTTGCTCGGTGACATTCTTCTAGAAAAAAAAAGAGAGCACACAGTCAGACAACCTGCCCGGTGACCCTCATCTGGAAGACCAGAGAGCGGACAGTCAGGGAACCTGTTCCACAACATTCCAGAGACTGGAGCACCAGGAAGTGCCACTGCCCACGGTTTGCAGGTGTGGGGCATACACTTCACGGCACCCAACTGAGAGTGGCCTGGTGCTCGGCGGGAGCAAGACCACCTGCGTAAACGAAAGATGGCAGGTTGGCTTTTGTCCACCGCTAAAATTAACATTTTCAAGCTCTCCTGCAGGACATCTTGATACAAATGTTTAGGAAGATACATTTTCCATCCCTGGGCACAACACTGTGAGAGGAAAGGCAGGGGCACAGGGCATCTCTTGTGAATTTTCTGTTTGTTTTTACCAGGATCTAAGCTTTCTCTATACAAGCCAGACCGGCTACAGTGACAGTTCCAGGAATCACATCTGCTGATGGGGCTGCTGGGCTACTTTAGGGGCACTTTCTTCATTCCGTGAACGTACTCAACGTCTACCATTATGTGAGGCACTGAAGGGGATATGCAGAGGATTTAAGACGGAGGGTGCAGCCGGGCAAAGGAGGGTGGGAGAGACAAGAGACGCTGTTCAAGCCATGAGCATGAGGAGGGAACAGAGAGCCCTCAGCCAGTGCTGTCAGAAGGGGCGGGCAGAGGGAAAGTGACAGAGCTCCTCTGCTAACGGACAGCAATGTCATTCAAGAGGTCATATGTCCTCTATTTTGACGTGTGGGACACAAGCTAGCAAAAACCATCACTGCACAGCTGCCTGGCAAATGCTTCTAGGAATCAAGCAGGACACAGTCCCGCCACAGTCCAGCAGGTCAGGCCGGCGGATGCTGTCAGAGGCTACGACTCGGCGTGAACACGGATCCTCCAGGTGATGTGCGAATTCCGCAGAGAGCTGCAAACAACCAAAGACCCTTCCTCCTCTCTGAAACCATCCACAACCACCTGGCCCCAACACGATTTTCCTCGAAACACGTGACGCACGTGCGGCCACTTTTTCCTCGTGGCAGGGCGGGCCTCTGGTGTCGGGGACCACGCGCGATGCTTCTGCTGTTCCTCCTGTCTTTACCTGCATCCCACAGAGCACCTCACTACACCTGCTAATTCACTGCTGCGTTGAGAAATGCTTTCTGAAATTCTGTATCTGGTTTTCCCCATTAAATTCCTACCAGTAACTTTACCAGCAGGTGCTTGTCCTCACAGACAGTAAAAAATAACCTATAACCATATCACCTGTAAGTAATTATTTATTTTTCCAATTACTATGGTAGTTTAAAATTTCTTTCCCTTGTCCTGCCACACTGGCCAGGCCCTCTAATGCGACATCACAGAGGAGCAGTGACCAGTAAGCATCCTTGGCCTGCTCCTCATTCTGAAAGGGATGCCTCCAGTGACCCACCATTCAGCCTACTATGTATGAAAGCTTTGGGATATACACCCTCCCCCAGACTGAGGGAGCTCCTTTCTGTTTTGAGTTTGCTAACGCTTTTGTGGTGTTCATCATCATCAGAATTTAATCTTTTTTAAAGCTATTTTCTGTACTTGCTGATATAACTTTTTCCTCTGATTTCATTTATTAATTTTGTAACGTTAAACCACCCTTCCATTCCTAGGGTAAATCCAACTCAGTCAGGGTTTTGTTGATATTTTATTGGACTGATTCACTAACACTTTGCCAGGATTTTTCTAACTTTGTTTACAAGTAAGATTGGCCTATAATTCTGCTTTCTTACATAGTCTTTATTCATGTCTCCCTGTATTTTGCCATCTCTGGAATACTGGAAACCCTGGAGTTTCCTGACCTAGAGGTCTTGGGTGTGGCTTAGAGAAATTTCTGTTCTGTCTCACATCATCATTCACATCTTTTTTTCATGACTCATACTCATTTTCACACAGAAATACTGCCTTCAGAATTAAAAATCTGGATCTTTGTACAGGATATTCCACTTGGTAACATAACTTTTATCAACATGAAAAGCACTTTTCACTCCCCACTACTAATGCGTGAGTGACAAGGAGAAGGGGTCTGGGAAGATTCTATTTCATTACAGATATAAGCTGAAGTATTGACGAATGGGTCAGGGATTTCCTTTGAAATAATACTGGAGGAAGGGCAGGGAGAGCAGATAAGGCGGATCACAAAGCAAACAAGATTAGACCGAGTTTACAACTGTTGAATCGAGGTGATGGGTACATACAGGGTAGGAGGTATTATATTTAGTCTAGCTCTGTATTTGTTTCAGATTTTCCCATCATAAAAAGTTAGACTGTTGAAAAGAATGCTTGGCTGTAAGCAAATCAGGAAGATGAAGGAACAAGGCTCCTTCCTCTTTGTAACACAACAGGCCAGGCACTAGAGCTGGAATTATCCGCCGTCCCCACCTTGAGGATGGAGCTCTGTCCTTAGACGTTCATGTCCCACACACAACGCTGCAGACAGTGAGTGTTAAACACACACCTGGAAGACTGAAACTGGGGAGGTATTCAGAGGAAACAAAGACTAGTCAATTTCACCCGAACGTTTGCGTGAATGCTCACCATCATGGCAAAGAGGTGGTCCCGTCGGGTCTGTCGATCGGGAAAGAAGATGGCAGCCCCATTAAGAAGGGTGTTCTTGACTTCTTGTTTTAATGTTTCCATGGGCACAGAGTCTCCATCCAGCCTATCCACCACTGATGAAAATGAACAAGGAATCAGCTCTAACACGTCCTCTCTGTTCACTCACAACACGTACGTCTGCTTTAACCAGCCTGTAAACTCCCTGCTCCCCACTGTGTGCTCAGCACCTCTGCCCAGACGAGGCAGTGTGAGGACGTTACATGAACTCAAATAAAGACTACATGCACCAGTTTCTATTTCGTTATCTCCGGGTCCTTTTGAGACACAACTCGGCAAAGCCTTAAAAGTAATTTCTCATGGCCACCTGGGTTTTAGCCTCAGTTTGTCACCGCTCTCCCTCAGGCCAGTGTCTTCACTAAAGACTGAATAGTATGATAGTGATCACTCTCAGTGTCACACCCCTATATGTCAGAAACCAGGAGGAAACCACCGACCAGAGAATAAATCCTGAGCTCAACATAGGACCCGAGGAAACTGTCCTTCTCTAAAGCAGTGATCCCTCTCCTGAGCCTGCATGACCACAGGACCCTGTTCCTATAGTGGGAGGCTGTGCCAGCACAGGGTCCCGTTAAAGACGAGCACACTCCCTACCGTCACACAAGTGCGTGTGGAGCTCCTTGGCAGCCCCCGCCCCTTCAGGGCTCTGCCGGGGAGCCTTTGCGTCCTGAGAGGCGGCCGGCCCGTCGCTCCGCAGCACGGAGAAACAGCTCTGCAGGAGGCGCAGAAGCAGGGTTTGGGCACAGATGCATTCTTCCCTCGGACTACAGAGAGACAGAGTATCAGAGAGCAAAACGGGAGGTTGTTTTTACCCTCCAAAGCCAACAGCTGTCTCCAAAGGCCTCCCCAGACCCATGGGGCACAGTAAAAACAGCGCCGGCGGGAGAAAGAGAGGCAGAACAGAATCAATGCTGTACCAAGTAGCAGCTGAAAACACAGCCCCTGTGGGGCAAGTGGGCACTTGGGAGCCCACGTCTTCCCCTGCACAGTGACGGTTCTCCCACAATACTCTAGCTGCTCACCCCGCCAGGCCGGAATAAGGGTCTGATGTCAAAATGTGTGCAGAAACACTGCCCAAAGTATGGTATAGAAACAGGAGGTGTTATCTTTAACAATAACCAATATTTCAAGTGAGAATATAAACTAGTGAGCAGTCGGGCACCTGGGTGGCTCAGCTGGTTAAGCGTCCGACTTTGGCTCAGGTTATGATCTCACGGTTCATGAGTTCAAGCCCCACATCGGGCTCTGCGCAGACAGTCCAGAGCCTGCTTCGAATCCTGTGTCCCCCCCGCCGCTCCCCCGCTTGTGTTCTCCCAAAAATAAACAAATGTTCAAAAAATAAATAAATAAACTTGTGAGAAGTCAAAAAATCTTGGAAGAAAAACTGGTCTATTTAGAATGCAAAACTCAGTGTTTTCAGTTTTGTTTATATGATTATCACCTTATAACAAATTCTGACTTACTTTTGCTTTAATTTACTGTAAAAATTCCAGAAGATCTGCAAATCAAGACCCGTGAAGTCCAGAAAAGATTTGTATTTTAAGCCACTTTCCTTCTGCTGCACCTAAAAAATTATAAAAAATAAGTTACAAATAAAATGGAGAAATGCATTTAGAGAAATACCGTAATGGCTCATTTCCTCCTTGATCTGAAAGAAGGAGGTGGCTCACATGTGTAAAACTCCCATGTAACTGATGCTCACTCTTAACAACTAAAAAGTGTGTGAACAACGACTTTTGGTGTGAAACTTTCTACGATACATATGTGCGTGTGTGTCTGCGGATGAAAGTACACGTCTGCGTAATGTATGCGCACACGCCCCACCCCCACCGGCCCCCAACCAGAGTCCAGGTCCACAAACACCAGATACGAACATAAGTGAGTCTCCACATGGTAAAGAGCCCTCCCCAGGAGCACCCTTTCAGACCCGCGCCTGCCTGCATGTAGGCCCGAAGGGGAGCTGTGCGCTAACACTCCCGCTGCTCCAAAGCAGCCCCTCTCCTTTGCTATTTCCTGCTGTGACAGGACAGCTTGAGTAACAAAGACCAAACAAACACAGATCAACTGAGGTACAGCCTCCAAACGTGCTGAGGCAGAACGGAGGCCAACAGTGGACGCGGCTGCTCCCGCCGATCCCTGAGCTGAGTCACCACCTCTATGGGGGTGGCGGCTAGAATCTTCCCTGGAGTGAGCAGTCTCTGTGTTTTTATTAGTGAGTGTACAAGTCAGTATCGAAAACACAAATGATTTCACATCTGGACGTTTTGGTACTTTTAGGGAATAAACAGAATTCACCTCTACTTCAGATACAATTCTCCCAGGACTTAAGGAAGACGTAAACCCCATAAACCTGCCGTGTCTCCCTAGTCTACCACCACCAACGCCCAGCACCTCACTCCCCAGCTCTTCCGGGGTCATCCAGGCAGCACAATGCCGGCCGCACACGCTCACTCTGCACGCTTCAGCAGGGTCAGGTTTCACCGGTTGTTCATTTCCCTCAATGTCACCACTGATTTTCCCAAAGGAATGAGATCTAACAACTGAGAAAACTCTACCAGGTCATGGGCGAGCTGCTGTATGAACTGAAGGGTCCTGAGCAGCAGGGTGGCCCCGCAGACGCTGTCCTCCGTGTCCTTTACGCAGCGGGTGCAGACGACGTGCTGCTCTGCCCCGGTTCTCGCCGGCCGGAGATGCCCACTGATGCTGAGGCCTTGCACTCCCAAGCGCTCTGCCGACTCCTGGCGGGTGCAGAGGAACTTCACCATCAAATACTAGAAAGGAAAGACAGATTGAAGGGGGAGGACTCAGCAGCTGGAACACAAATGGAAGGGGTGACGTTGACAACCTACTAGGTCCCACTCTGCCTAGCACAAGGCACAAAACAGAAGTCCAACATCCACAGAAACAGAAGAAAGACAATACGAGTGCCGAACCAAGTCAGGTTTGGGGAAGGATCACAGTAAGGGAAATGGCATGACCCCCTCTCATCAGGGCAAACACAGGGTAAGACGGGATGAATCCGGGAAGTACGTGTGCTCTGTGGCCCAGTTATTTTGAAAGAGAGATCGGGTATGTGGTGACAAGAGTCAACAACAAATGCCCTAAGGAATCCTCTCAAAGCCCCCAACTAACACAGACAACCCACAGCCCGGGATGCAGCCTTGTCCGCGCAAAGCCAAAGCCGCCCGCAAGCTCACCTCCTATGCAACATCGGCCTCTTACCGTGGAAGCTCTTCTGCCAAGAGCCATCCAGACTCCACGGCTCAAATGCATAAATGTCTACCCAGCGCGTACAGGCCCTACGGACAGTTCTCATTCCTCTCACTGAAGCTTCTCACTAAGACTTACACGAAGCTTTAGTTAAGAAAACGAAGCGGACAGTCGTCGTGTCTCCCGCACCGCGGGCACAGCACACCTTCCGCTCGCCCAGCTGCGCGCCCCTTCCCCACACGTGCCAGCCTGGCCCCAGGCGATGACGTGATCGGCTCTCCACACCTGGAGGCACACCGCCTCTCCTGGGAAGCCTTCCCTGGTGACCTCCAGGCGGGGCGGGGCGGGACGCTGTTCCTCTGGGCACAGCCCCCGAACGTCCCACCATCGTAGTGTCGCCCATCCGTCCCAGGCACAGCTGGCTCAGGGGCGGGCACGCGCCAACCCCTCCGTCAACACGGACGCGGTGAAAGGAGGGGGCGGGCACGCGTGCGAAGGCCACGACTCGCGACTGCTTACTTGGGCGACTCTGCACTGTTGCAGCTTCACGTCTGCTTCGTCCCATTCCTCTTCGAGCTCAAACCAGCCAACAGGGTCTTCCTCTCCAAGGTCACCAGGTGAGCAACCAGCCCTGTAAGCACAAGGGTGATCACAAAACACCGTCCTACTTCTAAGCTCCTCAAGGGTCTGAGTGGCATTAATTTGCATGTGCGACCTGTCAAGTGACAACCAGGGAGCGGGTGTAGCACCTGCGTCTCTAAGCACGTGAAGCAGCTGGTGGTGATTTCCTCCCCACTCCTCAGCCTCCAAACGTAATCTGGGCACTGAAGAGAAAGTTTCCTTCTCTAGATAGCCGGCACATGTGAAGAATGAGACACAAACCCAAGGTGTCTTAGATGAGCAGGTCAGGAATAAGGAAAGATACAACAGCCACTGTTTGCTTCTAGAAAGATCCAAAGGAGAGGGAGGTTCGGTTTTCTCTCCCAAGGTCTGGCTAATATACATACGACCAGCCTGCGGTTTAGTTCCCTTTCAACAACCGAAGGGTAAGAGGCAGGGAGCTTTCAGACCCTGGAGCTCCGAAAAAGGAAAACTTCAGCCTCTGTCATTTCTTCCCGTTCCTTAAAAGTTCCTTCCAGGAAAGCATTTCAGGCTAAAGACGCACAACTCTGTGCCACCTCTTTTTAAAAACTAGACATTTGAATCGTACTCCCTTTTCAGGAATTAAATAACCAAAGGAGAAAAAGGCAGTCTTTTTCAGGTAACACTCCTAAAACTTTCCACTAGTTAATCTGTAATACAGCCGGCAAGCTGGCAACACGGGAGTACTCTGTGTGACAAGCAAACATGGGCATTCATGGCAAGAAGGGGGAAAAGATTAAGGACTCGGGGTAGGTTCTGTAACAGGCACAAAAAATGTTCTCTTCTTAACATAAGTCAAAAAGATACTTTCTTTTTTAAAAAAAAATTGTTTTTAATGTTTATTTATTTTTGACACAGAGAGACACAGACCGTGAGTGGGGGAGGGGCAGAGAGAGAGGGAGACACAGAATCTGAAGCAGGCCCCAGGCTCCAAGCTGGACAGAGCCCAACCCGGGGCTCGAACCCACGAACCGTGAGATCATGACCTGAGCCGAAGTCGGACGCTCAACCGACTGAGCCACCCAGGCGCCCCACTTTCCTTTTTTTTTTTAATGTTTATTTATTCCTTTTTGAGAGAGAGTGAGTGCACGTGAGTGGGGAAGGAAAGAGAAAGAGGAGGGAGAGAGAGAATCCCAAGCAGGCTCTGCACTGTCAGCACAAAGCCCAACACAGGGGCTCAATCCAACAAACCATGAGCTCACGACCTAAGCCAAAATCAAGAGTCAGACACTTAACTAACTGAGCCACCCAGACGTCCCAGCTTAAGCCCCTCTTAGCATAAACCTTTCATGACCTGGTTAACCCTAAACCCAATGGGACAGGTGGTATTCTGTCTTAACCCAAAACCACATCAATGAGTTTCATCAGTATTGTGTTTGAGGATTTTTTAATTCACTCGGTGGCAGCCATCAAGAAAATCTTTGAGATGGAGAGACAGCTGTCTGGGTGTCAGACACAAAGGGAAGCAACCTCGTTCAGTGCACCACACAGCAATCAGACAGCGGACTCTGGGCGTGCTGACTGATCCACATCCGGCCAGAGAGACAGAGGAAAAAAAAAAAGGGGGGGAAGAAGGCAGATGCATGTACATTAACATTTTGATTTCCAAACTGGAGACAGACTGGTAACACAGAGGCTAGCCAAAGCAGGATTTCAGAGTAGTTCAGGCTGGAACCGGAAGCTAAAAATCAGTAAGGGTGTAGTGACTAGGCTACATTTAAGTTATTAAATACAAATAAAAATAAAAAAAAAAAAAAATCCTATATGTGAAAGATCTTGTTTAATAGCAGGTTTAGGGGAAAAACTTCTTTTAATATGTCCCAAGAATGGGAGAGAGATGCTTAAAAACAAGTGTAATCTCTAGTTACCATTAAAAAAAAAAAAAAAAAAAAAGGCATCCTTTAAAAAGGCATCCATTTGTGGTGGGGAGGGAGACTTTAGGGGTGAAGGATATTTGGAGGGCTGGAATTAAGGGCACGGAATGTGGATCCATGCCCTGAATATAATCTAACTACTGAAGCGCCGTGAGCTCTCCGTCCTCAAGAGTATTCTAGAGACTGAATGACCATTTGTCTTGGTGGCACTTGCAATGTCACCACAGGAAGTACAGCAGGGAGAGGGAGTTATTCTAGATCCCGGATACTCCAAGTGTGGTCTGTGGGTGGGGAGCGCCAGTCACCTGAGAGCTTCCTACAGGTCAAAGTCTCAGACCCCGCCCAGAACCACCGGATCAGAATCCACACCGAACACCATGCACACTTCGCATTCACTACTGGACCACAGCTAGAGCCCTCCGTGAGCTCTAGCGCCCTGTCACCCAAGACGCGCTGTAGCAAGATCAGCAAGTCGGGGGCTCAGCTCCGTGAGCTCTAACCCGCCACTAGGAGTGAGGGAGGCAACGAGGCCCAAGGGTCACCAATGACCTGCGGCTAAATCTGGCAGGTTCACGCGCAGACTTGATCCCACTGACCCTGGGTCACATCTGACACCGCTGCCCACCCCCTGCTTGCTTTCACATCACTCCCCCTGGCTTCACGATGACACACGCAGGCCTTCCTACTGCCTCGCTGGCTGTCTCTTGGGCTCCTTTTTTCTCTGTTGCCTCTTAAATGCTGGTGCCTCTCAGCGTGCTGGTCTGTACAGTCTTTCTTCTCTTCCTGGCCCACACACTCTTCCAGAACGATCTAACTCACTTAAATGATCATTTAACTATCTCTATCTATCGGTAGCTTCAATACGCCTCTTCCAGACTCCTGACACACTTACCCAACTAGCTGTCAAGTACCTCAAGGTGTCCCTAAACCTCACACTCAACAGGATCAAAACGGAGCTCATCGCCTTCCCCACAGACCTGTTTTCCTGCGTATTTTCTATGACAGAAAGGCACTCCCAACGTCCCCACCTGCCCAAGCCAAAATCCCAGGCCTCCCTGACGCCCACACCATACTCCTTCCTCTGCTCTACACTCAGTGACCTCATGGCGGTCTCCCAGTGGGTCGCCACCTCTCCATCACTGCCAGGGCTCTGGCCAAAGTGACCCATGCCGCCGGCTGCCTCCTCCCATCCCACCCTGCCTCCACGCTGGCTCTCCCCCGCCCGTGCGACACACAGCACGGTCTAGAACGGTACTGGTAAAACACACATCTAGTCTCTCTGTTCTTCTCTCTGAAACTCCTCAACACTACACCAACCGCCCTCCCTTGCTTAAAGGATACGGTCCAAGCCCTGACCCAGAGACAGAAAGACCTTCAGAGACTCGGCCCCTTCCTGGCCCTCCAGGTCCACGTTCCGCCACTCTCCACCTCAAAGTACCTGTGGCACTTGCAGGACCCTGAAGCCCCCACCCCCTCCGTGCTTCCCCTATGAGTTCACAGATCTGCTCTGCTCTCTGCTCAGGATCTCTCCTTCTACTTCTTCAAGCGGCTGATCACCTGTACGTCATCCTTAGCTCCTGATACTGACGGTACTCCCTCCAGGGTCTCCCCTCCCAGAACCCCCATCCCTCCTCTCCTGCCCAGTGCGGACAACACTGACACTGCTCATCTGAGAGGACAGCACCACAGAACAGGGACTGCGCCAACGCGCTCAATGTGTCTCTTTGGCGCCCAGAATCAGGCCCAGTGCAGAGCTGGGTGCTTAAAAACATCTCCAATAAAAGCATGACTAGGAGGAGGGAGGCTGGGGCATGTAAACTTCCGGGTGGCTGGGAGACTGAAGACAGTCCAGACACGTATCAGCACCCAGCCATTCTGGAGATGCCTCGACCTGGTCACAGAAGGAATGGGTTAGGGTCTATGAACAAATTAAGACACGTCTTCAGATGCTGCTAGAAAGCGATGAATGCTCATGGCCACTGAGGATGGCTTAGGGGCACCTCATCTATGAAGACATAAACACGTATTTTACCAATAGGAGAAGGCATACAGTCTTAATAACTACAAAAATTTTTATTCTGTTCCTTACCTGCTTTTTACAAACTGCCTGAATTCGTGAAGTTTCCATTTGTCATACTTTTCAAACCTTTTGAAGTGTTCTTCTGCGTGAAATTTCTCAGAAGATGAGCTGTAGGCAAACACCAACCCGCACTGGGCCCCAATGCCACCACGTCGAACCTGGAAACAGAGATCCAGATGAAGTATGCTGCATTTCCAAAAAATATGGTGAAATTCAAACGGCTTAAAGCAAAATCAAACCAACAAAATATAAACATATTTTTGAATATGTTAAGAGTAAAAAAAAGCTGCTTCCTAAGAAAGGATTCTTTCTCTTTCTCAGTCCTTATGTTCACACCTTCCCAGACAACAGTCTATTCATCTCTGTGTCCCTGTCCTCGGCTACAGGCCTGGCACAGAGTAATCATTAGATAATCGATGAAAACCCAGTGTCACAGACCTCTGAAGCATAATTCTATTTTTTCGTAAATGTTTATTTATTTTTGAGAGAGAGACAGACAGACACACAGACACAGGGCACAAGGAGGGGAGGGGCAGAGAGAAAGAGACAGAATCTGAAGCAGGCTCCAGGCTCCAAGCAATCAGCACAGAGCCTGACATGGGCTCAAACCCATGAACTGCAAGATTATGACCCAAGCTGAAGTCAGACACTTAGCCAACTGAGTCACCCAGGCATCCTACATAATCCTATTTTTTTTTTTTAATTTTTTTTTAACGTTTATTTATTTTTGGGACAGAGAGAGACAGAGCATGAACGGGGGAGGGGCAGAGAGAGAGGGAGACACAGAATCGGAAGCAGGCTCCAGGCTCTGAGCCATCAGCCCAGAGCCCGACGCGGGGCTCGAACTCAC